>NC_062224.1:111326716-111639466 GCF_902686445.1 Sciurus carolinensis | reverse complement strand
GATGTGGATCTGCCAGTTTTGTTTCAAGTGCCAGGAGTCTCATCTAAGGTATTCATGTTTTTAAAACTGAGAGGAAACCAACAGTAATTCTAGAATATCATGGAATGGGGACATGTTTCCTATCTTCTTAGCACAGCCCTGTACCCGGTACATTATGAGTGTTGGGTCAGCGCTAGCTGAACAAATGGGCACTGCCTCTCACCCTGTCCCAAGTGCCTTAGCACCTAGTCCACCAGAACTAAGAGTAAAGAAATAGGTTAGAAACATCAAAAAGGGAAATCAGAATAGAGATGGAGGAATCTGCCCAAAGCCCGTCACGGGCTGCTCTCAGCCTGCACCTGGGTGATCTTAGTTTCTGAGTCTCTAACGTCTCTCCCCGCGAATTACTTATGCCTTCCACAAACAAGTCCCTGTGGAATTTTACCTGGAAAATTCCTCCTTTTCCCTCCACCTCGCAGGTATCAACCGCGGCTGCTGGGGGCACCGTAGGGCACCCGGGGGCCGGGTACTGGGGTGCTTGGGAACAGGCATAGGAGCCGTGGTTCTGGGGTACGGTACGTGGGGGCAGCACCTCCTGGGGTGGACAGACAGCATGTGACGCTAAAAGCAGTTCTTCTGAAAACCCGCTGGCCCCCGCAGGCTGTGCGTGGTGCTCCCTCCAGGACGCCCGGCCCGGAGGATGTGGACCGTGACTGAGGAGCCCCCGGCTTTGGCCCGTAGATGCTTTAATTCAGCAGAGGTGGCGACCAGCGGTGGGACAAATGCCACAGCCAGGAGCGCGCCGCCCAGGTGGGGAAGGTGGGCGGAGGCACCTCCAGGTGGAGGCCGAGCAGAGAGGCAGAGGGGCGCGACGGGAGGAGGGGACCCGCGCCGGGTCTGGAAGCCCAGATTTAACCAGGGAGGGAAGAGCCAGGGCGCAGGGCGAGCAGAAGACTACGGGTCCAGGGGAGGAGACCAGCGAGGACGGGCTCCCGAGGTCCGGGACGGCGCGGCGGAGCAGGGGACGGGTGAGCCCAGCCCGGGCCGAGAACCGAAAGCCAGCGCGGCAGCGGAGCCCACGCGGTGCCTCAGGTCCCCTCGCTAGACCCCCACAACCTGGATAGGCAAGAGGGCCAAGGGCCGAGCCGGGAGCCGAGCTAGAGGGGCGGCTGGCCGGGCGCAGCCGCAGACGCCGCGAGAAGGTGTCCAGTCCGCCGGCCCTGAGCGTCCCGCTCGTCAGGCTCTCTGCCGCGGGTCCAGCGGTGCTGGGGTCGCGGTGCAGCGCGGGAGCCCAGGGGCCGAGGCCCAGCGCACCTGCCGAGGGCGGGACGCGGGCGGCGGCCGCAGTACTCGCGGCCGGCCACCAGGCGGCGGCCAAGAGCGGCGCGCGGGAGGCCACCGCGCCGGGTGCCCAGCCCGCAGGCTCTTCGCCCGGCCGGCCTGCCGCGGGTTTCTGCGTGAGTCCCTCTTGCAGATCCGAAGAGCAAGAAGGGAACGTGGGATCCCCGTTCTGTTGGGCACCGGGCAGATTCCTCGACCAGGCCTTACCTGTCGCAAGGCAAGACCCAGAGGCTGCCGTGAACTTGAACCCCTGCCCGCGCGTGCTGCGAGGTCAGCCCCGCTCGGCCTGCAGCTTCTCCTTTCTAGGAAGAAACCACGCTGGGTCTCACGGGAGTGGACCGCGGAACACGCTATCTCTTCCTTTATCTTGGAATCAGGGACCTGGCAGAAGCCGAGGGCAGCCCTGCGGCCACCAGGAGCCCTGGACCCTGAGTACAGGCGCAAAGGCCCTGCCACCTGGCTCGCTGCCTCTTCACGTCACCGGTCAAAGGGCAGAACTTTGAACATTCACATTCCAAGTGGCATTCCTGCCCTGCGGCAGGGCCAGGTACAGTGTGCCCAGAGCAGCTGGCACACTCAGGGGCACACAGAGGAAACAGGCTGAGGCCCAGCAACAGGGAGAGCGACAGGAAGAGCGAGACAGACAGCAAGAGGGACACCTGCAGAGAGGTGGGGAGGCAAAAAAGAGAAAAAATGAGAGGCGGAGATAACAAGACAATTCTGAATGAAGCCTAAACATCTGGTTTAAACCTTCACTGGGGAGACCTTTGTCATTAGTCACCATGACTAATGACACCATTAGACCTTTGTCATTACCTGCCATTTCCAGGCATCGACTGTTGACTCAGAATGGGAAGGCGCAAGGTGTGAGTCGGGTGCATGTGCCAGGAGGTGACTTAGCCATGCCCAGCAGCGGAACCGAATCCTGTGGTGACCTGCAGGCCTGCAGCCGGGCCTCAACCCCTGCTCCCGCTGGCTGGGGATGGGAGTCCCAGCCCTTCCACCTCCTGCCCCACACTGTCTGCTCCCTTTGGTCAGCCTTTGTTGTCCCAGTCTGATGAGTCAGAGTAAAGATGAGAACATTTCTATTGTGCTTTTTGAGGGGTTTTGTCAAAACCCTTGGCTGAAAAGGTGGTGTAGTAGAGGTCCCGCTGGAAAACAGGACAGCAACCTCCTGTTGAACTCTTTCCTTATTTCTCTCACTGACTCCACATTTTGAAAGCTCATGACTGCCAAGGAAACTACCTCATATACTCCTGTCTGTATTAATCAAACACATAATAATTACACGTGCAATTTTAATAGAGAATAATGAACACCATTGGCTGATAGAGGTAAGAGCTAGGTTTGATGAGCTCGCGTGGTAGTCCACTATTGGGGTATGCTTAAAATTTTTCTGAATAAATAGTAAGCATTATTGAAACTGTATTCAGCTGAATTCTTAATTCTTAAATTAAATGACTGGTATTTTCAGATAGGATGGAAAGGTTTATTATGAGGATTTTTTTGGAGGATTAAAGATAGTTCTTCGACCACTACCTTTTGGCTCTAAGGGGTATAAGAATAATTGTGTCTCCAAATGTGTTCTAAGAGTCCAGTCTTCCTCTGAGAAAAGATAATCTCTTTGACCCTTTTATTCAGAAAACTTTCTTTCCCACTGACTAAAACTTAATGGAGGTGTTATTGGACAAATCTCTTAACTTTTCTGAGCCATAATTTCCTTGTTGGATTCACCAAGAGGGTTTGAACCAGGCGACCTGTGAAATCTTGCAGTTCAGTCAGGAGGAGGAAGGAGACAAGGAATAAAGGGCCCAAGGGCGAATCGTCAGTGCTCCTCGGTCGACTGTGGTGCCTATTTTTAAAATCACCATCTGGTGCTTACATTCTCAGTTTTTGTTATGTGAACAGGTGTGTATAGGAGAGGGAGAAGGAGAGGGAGAGGAATGTGTCTCTGCTTCTTCACCTAGGATTTAAGAAAGCCAAGGTCGTGGGCCAAGTGGGCCCTGAGGAACCTCAGCAAATACTGTCCCACAATACTGGGGTATTTCCAGTGGTGAAAGTGGGGCGAGGCTTGCCTTCTGGGGACTGGCCACAGCCTATGACATGCCTGGGCTGGGCCATGAACAGGGGACCTCCACTCTCCCGTCGCATCTGCTGTCTGCCGTCTTGGGAAGTGAGAGACGCCATAGCCAGGAGGTTGTGCTGTGACCCTGACCACTCACTGTCCATACTGCTGCTGCAGGTGCTGAGCCAGTTCAGGAAGCCAAGCGTGAGATGGGAATGGTGCAGACCAGGCTTCAGGGTAGGAGCAAAGGACAGAATGAGGAAATGAGGCCTATGGAATGTGAATCCCAAGCCATTTGCATCAGGCTTGGACCTGCCTGTCACAGCTCCTTCCTCGGCTCCCCAGGGCCCTCATCCTCCTCTCCAAACAGGGGTGGAGTATCTGCTCTTGGGGGTAGGGCTGAGCTGGAGTGCACCACAGATCAGACTAGTTTCCACTCTACTTGCAAAAGTGAGCCAAATTGTGGCCTGCCTCTGTCTCTTTGGGCCACAGCCAGCATCATCTGAAGGGAAGAGGAGGCCCGAAGAATTTGCATTGTTGACAAGTCACTGAAGTTACTCTGAAAGCCAGGTCTGGAATGCAGCCCTTGGGCTCCCGGCCAGGGCTCTTCCCCAGCTCCGTATCCAGAATGGGTTTATTGTACCACAGCACCAATGTCCCGAAATGTTTCTCTGAAGACGGCATAGTAAGTGATTTTTGCACACATATGCATGTTGTGCCTTAGGTACACACACACATACACATGATCTTGATTATGTCTATATTTATACCTGTTAATTTAAAGTGCTTACAGTGACTCATTCATTCACCCAGCATTGTTGAATACTTATTGTGTGCCAGATTCCACAACAGGTTGTAGGAATTCAAAGATGTGCAAGGCATGGTTCTTGCTTTTAAATAACTCTCAGCCTGATGGAGGGAACAAATTTACAGTAGGGCTGGCATTGTGGTTCAGTGGTAATAAATGATAGCAGGGGCAGGAGATAGGTTTTCTGAGAAAGCAATGCTGGGCTGTGTTTAAAGGATAAGGACTCAATAAGGCCAGAGAGGACAATGTGCAAAGCATTTCATCCTGTAAGTTCCGAGAGACGAAGCCAGCATGGCTGTGGGAGTCTGTGGTCACAGAGCTGTCATCGAACAGCAAGGTCCTGCCGTGCACCTTGAATATCTTGCAAATATGTTTATTGCTTGGTTGCAGTGAACTCTCTGACTCTGAGCCCAGCAGGGTGTAGTAGTATTTTTAGACAGAAGCAGGAGTCTGGAAATGGTGAAGGAACTAATTGCAGGGAAGATGACAATCTACTTATAACTACGAAAACAAGTGCATCCGATGACTCTCCCATGGCCACCTCACCCTATCCAGGTCTTCCTTGTCCTTTCAGACCAAGTATAAGTGCCATTTCTAGTAGCGCTTTCCTGAGTCCTCCAATCAGAAGTGGTCTCCCTGCTTTCTGAGGGCCCAGAGGCAAGTCACCCCTTCTGAGCTGTCTAGTGCTTCCTGCTTGGGCGGCAGCTTTAGAGAGGTATCTTAGCGTCCGACCTCAAAACTGTGAGGGGTGGATGGAGGAGCCTGAGCTGCAAGGGATACCACCCCACAGTGTCAGGGAAGACCTGGCAGGGAGTTGAATCAGCCCAAAGTAGAGGAGTCATCCACACAGACCCCTCCCCAGCCCCCTTCACACCCTGCTTCTCCCACCAGACCTGCTGGCCAATGCAACCCGCCTTCTGGTGCCCGAAGCTGGTCGACCTGGTTATTCTGTTTCCTAGACGGAATGCCTTCCCCTCTCCCAGCACATACCTACCCAAGCATCGCCTGTTCTCTTGACCCTTCCCTCTGCCCTGCTCCCAGGTGAGCTGGCTCCTGCTGGCAGCCTCACTGTGGTCTCCACATACTTCTGTCACAGCACCTTCAACCCTTTCATACTTCCAGGCACACAGATGCTAGACGGTGACCGCGGGAGGCCAGAAGCTATGTCTTCTTGATCCCAGGGTACTGAGTGAATTCATATTATTCTCTTGTCGTCTTTGGGGCCAGAAACTGTCTTATCCATCCCTGTGGCCCCATCGCCGCGCCCTCCACAGGGTGGCTCACAAGCCTTGTTTGTTCCTGAATGAATGGATCTAGTCATGCGCGCTCACACTTTCACATGCCAACCCACAAGACTGCAATACTGGGTTGATTCTTTTCAAATGCCCTATAAAAACGAAGCATATTTTAAATATTTATCCAAAGAACCCAATGTTGACAAGAGTGTTCAGTCCTTAAACCCCAAGTGCCATTTATCTTTCACAGAATGAAGCTACTTGCAGACCAATCTAGCAAAGGTCACCTCTGGAGCACACCCAGGCACCCCCCAGATGCACAGATATGTCCCTCCTCTTCCTGTTTGCCACACCTCGCAGGGCAGCAGGAACGGGTCAGGGCACACATGTACTGACAGACCAACAAGCTGGTGGATGGGAAGGAGAAGGCTTCAGGTGATTGTCACTCTCTGTTTGTCACTGTGGCCTCCTCTCTCCTGGATTCTATATCTTCTAGAAATGTACCACCACACAACTTTCGAGTCCATGCCTGTGAGGAAGGGTGAGAGAGAAGCTCCAAACGTAACTTTAGCCTCAAGTTCCCATTTGCTCCCTAACCAAACCTCTTGCCAGAGATGCAAATGAGAGCTTCATGGTACCAATGCCCCACAGTCCTGTCTCTCACCCTCTTACAGAGATGAAGGCAGAAAGAAAGGAAGGGTTGCAGTGAGCAGACAGGGCGCCCCACCTTTGCCAGGGCTGGAGCAGCCTCTCCCACCCAGGAGTGAGAGGGTGCAGGTCATACATGCCAGCTCCGGTTCTGCTGGTGGCTTAACGCATGGCTTTCAGGAGATGTAGCAGGTGTAGCATGGCCCACGTGGCTGGGCCACGGATGCTGGAGAGCTGATACTGAGCCAGGGGTAAGGCCTGAGGAAAGTAGAGGCTGCTTGGGAAGGGCTGGTGTGAGGAGGTTCGCAGAAAAGAAGTCTCCATCATTCTTAGGTCATCAGTGGTACGTTAGTCGGCTTTTCATTGCTGTGACGAAATACCTGAGAAGACGGAAGGAGGGAGGATTTGTTCAGGCTCAGTTTCAGAGGTGGCAGTCCATGCTCACTCGGCGACCCTGATCCTGGGCCTGTGGAGAGACAGAACATCAGGGCAGGAACAGAGCTGGAACAGAGCTGCTTTCCTCATGGCAGCCAGGGCACGGAGAGAGAGAGAAAGGAAGCTCCCACTTCCTCCAACTGGGCCCTACCTCCTACCTTCCACCTCCCGGGAGTCCTGCAACCCTGGATCCCGCAGTGAACTAGTTCATGGATGAGGTGAGAGCTGCCATTTGTCCAATCACTTTCAGAAGCCCCAACTCTAAACATTGCTGCCCCGGGGACCGTGCCCTCAACACGTGAGACTTTGGGGGCTTTCCAGATCCAAACTGTGACAAGAGGTCCTCAGCTGAACATTTGGTGGAGAATCCGTGTAAACTGGGGTGCATGAGCTGCCCATAAAGAAAGCAATTCCTCGGCCACAGGTGTTCAGGTTGGAGAGAACAGACCCCTAGCCCCAGCCCCTGGGCCAACTGTCCTTATGCCTGTACCACTCTAGCAGGCCCAAGGCCACCTCCCGACCTGGGGCCACGCCCTCTGAGCCTACCAAATGTCAGCAACTACCTTGGAGGGCTGAGACCAGGGCACCCAGCTCTGTTTCATGGAAGGAAAAGCTGTTACTTCTCTTGCCTCTCTGCCCCATTCCCACTCCTGTGCTGCCCCAGGTACCTCACCATTAACTTACCTCTACTTCTCTCCCCCAGGCCAGGAAGAACCAGAGTGACCTCATGGCATTCAAAAATAAGAGGCTGTGCTCCACATGTCAAGAAATAAAATTGGTAGGCAAGGGGCAAGGGACAGAAATGGGCATGTGTAAAGGGGGTCACACAGTATGCTAAACCTTCCGCATTGCAACAAGCCATAGGTGAGCCAAGGTAGGTGGACCAGGGGAAAGAGATGAGCTGATGAGATAAGCCAGTTTGATTTGGGCTTTAAGTCACCACGTGGTTACAGAGGTTATGGGGGCTTCTCCCCTCTTAACATCTCCCAAACACAACACACCACACACACACACACCCAAAATCCTCTTCCACCTTGAAGATCATGAAACAAGCAGCTTAATCTTTGGGTTTATCATGAATCTAGCCAGAACCTCGAAAGAAAAGCCAGGGAGATTCTACAGTAGTTTCTAGATAGTGGGGATGTCCCTTCACACTGTATCTGTAGCTGGTGGTGGGGGAGGAGTATTAGGAAAAGAAAAAAGGACATCAAGAGGGTGTGGAGGGAACAAGGACAAACCTCTGCCACCTGTCAGAGTTGCTGAAGAAAGAGGCCTGTTTCGGAAGGGAAGTTACACCAGGTCAGAGTGAGGACTTGGGTTGATTTAAGGGGTAGGGTTAGTGTTAGGGGCAGGAATATACTTGGATTGCAGGTAATCTTGCTGCCTGGTTAAGTTTAGGGCAGCGGGCAGAGAAGGATTTCTTCAGCTCTGATATCCTGTAATTCTCCTTGGACCTGGGAGGAAAGCAGGACCACAGGTGTGGTCAGAGGAAGAGAAAGGGATGGAAGAAACAGGAGTTTCAGAGAGGCCCCTTCCCCAAGTTCATGGCAAAAGTGCCTCAGGCCAGCAGGACAGGCAAGAGAGCAGCAGTTCACGGGAGTGTTGTGTGGGAACTGGAAGTTCAACTGACGCGGCTGCGAGGCTGCCAATGTTGCAGTCTGTGTCGCTTCTGTGATGGGACCACAGTGTCCGATGTGAGCCTCGACTGGAGTCTGGACAGGCGCTCCTGGGCTTGTTCCTGGAATCACATTTAGAATGTGCTGACCCCAGGCCCACGCCAGCTGGGTCAGCGGGCACGCATGGGGCCTCGGCAGCTGTCCTCTTTCTCAAGACCTCGTCTCAGACCTTTGCCCTTGCCAGCCTGACAGGAGCAGCACCACACACATACCAGAAATAATGCTCCATTTGCTGCAGCTTCCACAAGGAAGGTCTCCAGACACAGAGATGCTCAGGGACACTTCCCACTGCTGTTGGGACCTGGTGGAAGCCTCAGAGTGTTAGAAAACACGCATGAAGCACCATTGCCTTGCCAAACAGTGGCTCTTCAGCATCTTTCGGGATCAGGACAACTGAGTTGCTGTAACCAGCAGCACCTCCCTTTCTTAGCAGTGTGGGGAAGGCATAAAAAACCCCAGGGTGAGAAGGGAACTTCCTCAACCTAACAAAAGGGATCTTAATAGTGAAAGTCTGGATAATTTCCCCTAAGACCGGGAACAAGGCAAGGATATCTACACTTGCCATTTCTAGTCAACATTGTACTGTGCATTCTACTGGAGCAATTAAGAGAGGGAGGGAGGGGGAGAGGGAGAAAATGGTCTCTATTGCTGATGACGTGGTCCCATATCCAGAATGTCCTGGAATAACACACACTGTCAGAGCCGATAGATGAGCACAGTAGAGTTGCAGGATACAAGATTAATATACAAACATTGATTTATTTCTCCATCCTAACAATGAACAATCCAAAGTGAAATTAAGAAAATAATCTCATTTACATTAGCATAGGAAAATACTTAGGAATAAGATTAACAAAAGAAGTACAAGATCTATATATCAAAAACAACAAAACATCATAGAAAGATAAGACCTAAATAAATGGAAAGACCCCACGTTCATGGATTGGAACACTTAATGGTATAAAGATGGCAATACTCCCCGACCTGTCTATAGATTCAGTGTCATCCCTCTCAAAATCGCAGATGCCATTTTTTTCTTTTGCAGAAATTGTCAAGCAGATCTTAAAATTCATAATAAAATGCAATAGACACAGAATAGCCAAAACTGTCTTGAAACAGAAGAACAAAGTAGGTGCTTTCTTACTTTCTCAAGTACAATGAAGAAAAAAAACAAGTCATTAGCCCTGTCTTTATGAAGCCAAGAGATGAACAAATGTTGACCACAAAATATGATGAATAGAAATAGAATAGACCTGTTGGGAGTAAAGAGGAAGTAAACATCAGGGACATTTTCCTGGAAGAAACAGACTACTCAGCATTTTCTGGAATGAATAGATTGCATGATGTTCAAACAGAGGTGCCCAGAACTCACCAACTCCTCCCTCAGAAAGAGCCAGAACAACAGATGGACAGCTACACTCCAAGGTGACTGACCCTGGGAGAGCGCTGAAATTCAGCAAGGAGGAACCAGAACTTCTAAGGCCCAGAGACCTGAGAGCAGCATAGAAAGAGGAGCAGAGCACACCTGGCCGGAGCCAGGGAGGGCACCCCCTCAGCAAGGGAGAGGGTGAACTGAAGAGCCCCACAAGCCCCAGCACAGCCACCAGCAATCCGAGCGATGGGAAAGTTCCACAGGCATCACGGGTTTGCAGGTCAGTTAAGGGAGTGATCCTAAGTCTGCACTACAGCTTTCCATACCAGGCACCATCTTGAAAAGGGAATTATTGTGGAATTCATACTGCCCTAAGGGTAAGAAATCTTTGCATGTCCCAGTCGCAGACATGCCTGCCTACCAGCACAGGGACTGCAACCTCACAAATGCAATTTGACCTAGTTGAGCAAAAGTGATCCCAGCACCCAAGCCCCTGAAGTATAGGGGATAGGTGTTTTAAAATGGGGGGGGGGGTGGTACAAAGGCATTTTCCTCTGAGACCTAAGGCATAGGCAGCCCAGGGGACTGAGAAGAGGCAAGGTGCTATAGTCCCTCACCTAGTCAATGAGAATTTCCCTAACCTTTGGAAAGATATGGACATCCAGGTATGAATTGAACCACGAATACAAAGAGCAAACAGACCAGTAATGAGTGATGAGACTGAATCAGAAATAAAAAGTATCCCATAAAGAAGAGTCCAGGACCAGATGCCTTCAGTGCTACAAATCATACCAGACTTTTAAGAGCTAATATCAATACGTCTTAGACTATTCCAGAAAACTGGAACTGAGGGAATTCTTCACTCTTTCTATGAGACCAGTGTAGCCTGATACTGAAATCAAACAAGGACACACACACACACACACACACACACACAACAGCAACAACAAACAAAAAAACTACAGGTCAATACTTCTAATGAATATAAATGAAAAATTCTCAACAAAACACTAGCAATTTGAATCCAACGGCATGTCAAAAAGACCATTCATCATGATCAAACTGAATTTATCCCCGTGATGCAAGGACGGTTCAACATATGTAAATCCATTAGTATGATACATCACATGGACAAAATGAAGGAAAAAAATCACATGATTATCTCAAGAGGTACAGAAAAGCACTTGATAAAAACGCAACATCCTTTCATGACAAAAACTCTGAACAAAGGTATAAAGGAAGGCACCCCATAATGAAGGCCAAGTGTGACAAACCCAGAGCCCTCGTGCTGAGGGCAGCCGCTGGGACAGTTCCTGTGAGGTCTGGTGAGGCAGGACACCACGCCATTGCTCGCTCCCGTCATCCTACTGAACTCCTAGCAGAGCAGTCAGGCCAGCGGAAGAAGAAAGGACATGCAAACAGAGGAAGAAGTCAGGTTGTCCCTGTTCGTAAATGACACACACACCCCTTAAAAATTCCATCAAAAGATTATTAGAACTGAAAAATGAATTCAGTGAAGTTGCAGGATACAACATCAGAAGCATACAAATATCAGAAGCACTTTATGCATCAATAATGGGGTTGCTGAAAAATAAATCATGAAAGGAATTTCATTCACAATAGCCACAAAAAAATGCCCAGAAATAAATTTAACCAAGGAAGCAAAAGATATCTACAATGAAATAACAAACTGTGATGAAAGAAAGAGAACACACCCACAAAAACAGAAGTTAGAGATCTCATACTACCTGACTTCGAAACATGCCACAAAGCTACAGTAATCTAAACGGCATGATATTGGCATAAGAAGAGAAGCACAGACCAATAGAAAAGAATAGAGTAACCCATGAATTTACATCCAACTGATTAGCCACAAAGATACAGAAAATATGCATTAGAGAAAAGATAGTCTCTTCAGGGGTGGTGCCAGGGAAACTGGATACGCACATGCTGGAGACTGAAACTTGACCCTTCTCTCAGTCCACAAAAAATAAACAGAGCAGATCAGAGAACCAAAAGTAAGACACGAAACTGAAATTACTAAAGAAAACATAGGGGAACCACTTTAAGACGTTCGTACAAGCAGTGATTATCTGGACAAGACCCCAAAAGCACAGGAACAAAACAACAGTATATCTAACAAAGAAGCATCTACACAGCACAGGGTACAATCAACAGAGGGAAGAGAAAACTGCAGAATGGGAGGAAAGTCTGTAAGCTATTCATCTGACAAAGGGTTAATATCAAGAATACATAAAAAACTTCTAAAAATTATAATAATCCAACTAAAAATAGGCAAAGGATGTGAATAATCACTTCTCAAAATATTCAAAAGGCCAACAAATTTGTGAAGAAAATGTTCAAATTCATTAGCTGTCAAAGAAATGCAAGTCAGAAGCACCACAAATATCACCTTGCTCCAGTTTGAATGGCATTTGCAAAGTCAAAAAAGGGTAAATGTCAGCAAGGATGTAGAGAAGAGGGCACGTCCATACACTCTTGCTGGGAGTGTAAACTAGAACAGCCATTATGGAGAGCACTATGTGGGTTCCTCGGAAAACCAAAAATAGAACCACCAAATGATCCAGCTGTCCCTCTTCTGGCTGTGGATCCAAAAGAAACGATATCAGCACACCAAAGAGACCCTGCACCCATGCTTATTACTGTACTGTTCACAATAGCCAAGATGTGGGATCAACCCTGGTGCTCATAAAGGATGAAAGGATAAAGAAAGGGTGGCACATAAACACCGTGGAATATTACTCTGCCATAAAAAGATGATACCCTGCCATTTGCAGAAAAATGTGTGAAAGTGGAGTTCTTTGTGTTCAGTGAAATGAGTGAGTCATAGAAAGACAAGTTGTCTCTTGTATATGGCTGTTTTTAAAACATTGATTAGAATATATAATAGAAACGACTAGAGGGTGAGAGGGTGGATGACAGATACCAAAACACACTCAGAAGTAATAAGCTCCAGTGCTCTAGAGCACGGTCGGTGCCTGCAGCCATCACTGGAAGGCTCCAAAGGAACGGTAGGAGAAGGGACCGCTAGTACCCTGCTCCTATCAGGGTCTATTGCCTACCCGTGTTGAACCATCACGCAGTACTACATAAATGAGTACAATTATTAGATGTTAGTAATCTTTTTAATTTTTAAGGGGAGGGAAATGTTAACTACCCTGATTTGATCATTACACCCGATAGTCACAATTATGACACGTGACCCATAAATTTGTACAGTTAAAATGAAAAAAAATCAATATGGGTGGAAGAAGAGATAGGAATGCCCACAACACACTTTTTTTCCCAGAAACAAAAATCCCATCTTAGGCAGCTTCGTCCTGGCTCCGCCCCTGCGGCCCACGTCATGCATGCAGTGCCCAGCAGGATTCAGGGGCTTTCCACAGGGACCACGCTATCCAGCAGGAGGGAGGGAGCTGCCTGCATCTTTCCGTGAAGCAGAGCCAACTGTAGGTGAAATTTTGGGAAATGACTAAATCTGTCTTTGGCATATTCTCTAGCCTTTTATGTAGAATTATCTAGAAACTGTCCCTAGGTTCTCACTGAAGCCTTTGCTGCCCGCCCCCCATCCTCCCCTGAGCTATTGAGTTAGGAAAACATTCTGACTAAATACAGTAGGTGATTAGAGTTTGTGTATACTTGACATTCAGGTTTTTGCTACTTTCAAGCACCTCTAGAGTTCCTTGACACATTGTAATTTGCAATGCATCACAAGTTTAAATCTCAAGTCACTTGGTGCAGGTCACTCAGTGAGTCGGCCAGCTGAACACCTACACCCACATTTTGTGATGATCATATTATTGTCATAGCCACAATCCCTTTGGAGAAATATTGAAAAAAATGCTTCTTAATGAAAACACATGCCCTGAAAGAGAACCAACACCTAGTGTTAGTCATAAATTTGAAAAAAAAAAAAAAAAAAAAAAAAAAAAAAACTGAAAGATGCTTCTTAGCCAGGAATGCCATAATTTCACATTGGATTTAGCCTGTGTGAAGGGCACACTTAAAATTTTCAAGTGTGCTTCAAAGTGGGCTGATTTGTTCACTAATCTGGTCAAAAATGTTTTAAAGGAGCAGTTTGGAAGCTATTAAAATACAAAAATAGAGATGTGTTCTCTCTCCTTTGAAGCTGAAATTCTATCAGGACAGCCAGACAATAAATACAATAAAACTTTCATGAGCATCTGATCGAGGAAGCCCTGAGAAGAGAACGCAGAGCAGTCTAGGAGCCAGTGGTCTCTGAGAAAGTACCAGCTCCCCTGAGACCTGAAGAATGTGCAACGGTGGTGTGAACCACAGATTTGGAAGCCTTACTAATCTTGAGGAATCTAACTGCCAAGTCTCATAACCAGGAAAGAACCAAGACGAGGACAGGTGTGCATCCCATGAAATGATGCATAATTCAATTTCGATGTCAAATACAACTCGTTTGCCAAAGGGGCACTTCGTTCATTTCAGTCGGAATGTAGTTCTGGCCAGTGTTCTAAATGGTACTTTCTTCTTTAGGTACAAACAAGAACTGTGATGGTCCCAGATTATCTGAAACTATCCTTAGAAAATTTTGTGAGTCAAAGGTAAGACCTTGAGATGTGGCTTTAGTTCTGGTTGTATTCGTTTGGGAAACAGGACTATGGATTAAAAAGCAGAGTAATCGGATGTTTAGGGAATAGACTTCTCAACTGGTTTCATTTTCTTGTTAAACCAGACTAAATAACATTATTTCACCTTTTTTTTTTCCACTTGGACAATTATTGAAACTATTGTGGAAAATATGATCTTCTTTACATCTTCCCTAGAAAAGTCTAAAAAACAGGATAGGAGAGTTCTTCGAGAACTCAGGCAGAACTCAATATAAAATCTCCGTGTAGACAACACATCTGATTCAGAAGATACGGGAGATCACGCCCAATCTGTCCTGAGTGTGCTACTTTTTGGTAACTAAGATCTCTTATGTCTGTTTGGTTGTAATTTGCTGCTTTCTTAACACCACCAAATACAACAGAAATGACATCCGGTCAGAATTCTAGTTTGTTGGTTTAAAAAAATTTTTTTTTTGTATTTGATTATTGGACAATGAAGAAGGATTCAGTTTTTATTTTACTGAAAACCTCGTCGTTGACTGCCTTGGGGTAGATGGCTGGGATGTCGGCAGAGAGCTCCCTTACATTCAAACAAGTGGAGAGCTAAATGTGCTATGTGGCGATATCTAATTTCTCCCCTCATACAGAGAAGGTTCAGAAGGTTCATTCAGAAGGTTCTAACCAAAAGGTTCTCTCAGTTTTGCTGTTTAAGGGTAAATTTGTGATCTTTAAATGTTACTTTTTCTCTGGAGATTGGAGGATCCTTTCCTCAATCCTTTCTATTTTCAGACTATATGAGTTTTGACAGTGGAATGAAATATTTTTAAATGAAAGTTTTCTCAAAACCTGTGAAAATATCACTAAGTAAAAGACCTGGAGAATGGCTGGTCTTCACCCAGGCGCCTCACGCTGCTGCAAAGCAGTTTGAGCAGCAGGCTAACAGGTGCTGGGATCAGAGGCCATCTGGTTTAAGAGGCACAAGGACACACTCCTGCTCACCGCGCCCTGCCCGGTGGCTCATGTGCATTCTTGCTTCTTCCAATCAGAATGATGGGCCCTCATCAACGCAGAGCCCAGACTGCACCTAAGCCTTCCCGTGAGGACATCGCAACAGGTTAGTCTCTTTTCAGAGAACTTGCAGGGTGAGACATAGTGTGCCAGGGTGGCAGGATGGAAGGCTTAATTCCTAAGATGATTTCTACATTTTCTGAACATCCTCTATCCCTTTCTCTGTCACTTGTTGCCTTGTGCTGCCCTAGAAGAAGGTTGCCTCCTCCTCTCACTTCACCCCACCTGTCTCTTCCTCAGACTTCACCTGCCCTCCCCTACATCATGGTCTTCCCCACGCTTCTCCACACCACGTGACTCTGACCAATATTCCTTTGCTTAAGAACTTCCACAGTAGGTTCCATAGTAAGTCCCTCCATGGCAGTCCTGAGGGTACTAGTCTAAGTGGACAGGGAACCACGTCTCCAACAGCCCTCAAATGGCCCCACAAAGGCCCTGCAAATTTTGTCCCACAGCCTCCCTGAACATCCACTTCTCCCAGAGCTCCCCAGTGTTCCCCAATGTTTGCTTATTGTCAATTCTCCAACTTCAGCCTTGACCTAAGTCTCATCCTTTGGAAAAACCAGCACTGGGCTGGTGAAGGCAGCGTGGGCTGTTCTCGGGGGCAGCATATTTCAAGGATTTGGAGCAGCCCAAGCTCTCTACTCCCAAGTGAACTCCCAAATTAGACCACCTGAAGCTGTACTTCCACTAGACACATGAAGTAAGGAAAACTGAGGTTACTTTATGCAGAAGAGAACGTCTAAGCTCTATCCTGGGAGGTTGCCAGGGATCCAGAGGCAGAACTGAACTGAGAAACCATCTAGAAAGGAAATTGGAGGATCAAAGGGATTTCTTAATGGGATGCCAAAAAGGAGGACCAGAGACCCAATAAGAGCTGACGTGTTTGGCGAAGTTCACTGCCTTCTAGCACAGTGCAAGGCTGCCAGACCCTCTGAACCACTGCTTATGTGTCCAGAAACATTGGCTGAGTTCCTGGCCCTTATTTAGCCAAAGTGGAACCGAGCACCTAGAGCTGAGAACATCCAGCCACCAGAAACTCCCCACTCAGCTGTTTTCTGGACTGTGACCACCTCATAAAGAGGACACCAGGTGATGAGTGTGTGCAGCTAGCTAGAGTAATTTCAGGGTTATCTGCATCAATCACACCCTCATTCAGGGGTTCCTTTGGTCCTGGAATTTTTTCAGACCTGCCTTACAAAGGAATAAATCACACACACACACCCCTTGCCCTTCCTTCAGCAAGAATATTTATTTTCTGACCTTAGAGGACAATGTAACAAGATGCTTTCACCAATTATTAGCCCTGAGGGTGGACTTCAATTAGCAACATAAGGGCTAGCTGTGGAGTGCCAGGGACCAGCCTGCTATGTTCTCGAGCAGATCTGGTTCTTGCCCAGAGTGCAACGCAGGACAGCAGCCTGGGAGGTGGAGTTGCAGGGAGAGCGGGTGCAGAATTGGCTGAAACCCGGAACTTGTGGACCTCCGGTCAGCTCTAGCTGTGACTTTTGTGATCCTGATGTGCTCTCTGAAGTCATGGCATTAGCAGGAGCCTCAGAGCAGAGTCTGGATCCAGGCCCTGGGTCTGGATCCTAGGCTTGCTGTGTGGGTTTGGTCTCCATGTTCCTTCTCACAAAACCAGAACAGCTTCTTGTCCCGCTGAGAGCTAGACAACACCAGAAACCTTTACCTTTGACCAACCCAGAAAACCTGCTGGCACCGCCCCCACCCCCTGTGTCACTCGACTTGGACCTCAGTGCTACAGCACTGTGGATGGCTGCCGGGGCTGTCACCCACCTTGCTGTGCTCCCTGTGCACATGCCACAGACACTGGGTGGCTAGCTTGTCCAGTGGATAGTGTGCCGGGGGTTGTCTAACTCCTTTTTTCTGAATGACCCAAACTTATATATTATCAGTGCCTCTTATTGAGAACTAAATAGATTGAAAGAACATATCTCAAAAGTGCTGTGGCTTTCCTACTGGGTGCATTTTTCTCTGGCTTAACCAGAGTCCCATGACATCAAAGGCTCTGGATCTTGATAAACATCAGCATTGATGTCAACTGCCTGATTTACACCTACCATCTGGCACAGTGGTGTGATATGATACAAAGAGCACTGAGGCAGAATTAAGACCTGGTCCTTAGCCCATCTGTGCCTGTCACCCTGGACACTGCTTCCTCTTCACTCCAAGATGAGACTCGACTGGATCCTAGATTTGTGACCCTGTGATATGTCTAGCTCGCATTGACTAAGGAGCTTGTTCCAGAGAATTCTGGGCTCCAGTTCTGCAGGTGATTCAGTGATTCCCAGAGGCAAGGTGTTATTTCTTGCATTGACATGGTTTCCTCCAGGCAATGTGAAGTTGAATGCTAACCAACTTTCATAAAGTAAATCATATTTGGAGAAGAGGTCAGGATGTAAGGATTTCAAAGGGCTCTAAAAATAACTTATGCTACAAATGGAGTCTCCTTTGGAACTGCAGAATACTTTCTCTCCCTACTGTAGCCTTTTTGTAAGATCATGGTTATTTTTTCAGAGAACAGAACTATCCATGGGTCCCTGAAAAGTCTCCTGACAATCAAAAGCTCTTTTCCCTTTGACTAATATTATAGCTCTAGATATGTTTTATCTTCCGTTTTTAATTTAATTGACAATGACTCCTAACACTTGGATTTTATTTTTACTTTTGGCTTCTTTGACAAGATTTGTAAAATCTTAAATGTTGTTGGAGATATAAGATAGTTCCATTTAAAAAAAAAAAAAAAAAAAACAGATTCAATCCAAAACATATGCACGTTGAATCTGTCTCATAAGGTTGCAGAAGTTCTTGGTGACCCTTGGTTATTTTGAGTTTCCTTAAGAACAGAATCTAAGCAACTCTGCTCTTCCTCCCCCTTGCACTAACCTCCAGAGAGCATTCGCTACAGACTGCCCATTCTGGGCCCCAGGACAGCTGTCTTCCACGATCTGCTGTCAGATGCCTACCAAGCTCTTCAGGAGAATCAACATTCCTTCGTGCCCAGAAAGGCACCCTGGGGCAGGACAGTGACACAGTGAGTGTTGGGCGCTCCTGGCCTGACTCGACTGCCAGACTCCCACCTGGTGCCCCCTCCTCCCTCCTATCTCCAACAACAACAGCAAGACTCAACTTTTCCTTCCTAAGAATTGCTGGTATGTCAGCTCTTGCCCCTTTCTTGCTCACTTCTCCTACTGACACAACAGTATAGGATTATAAAGATTCAATGATTAAAGTAGAACTTGGTGAGGATCTCTCCTTTTGTTTGAATCTTGTCTTGTTTTAATAGATGACATCCTGGTGTTTCTAAGACATGGATTTTCTGTGGAAGTGCCTTTGCCCCTTTCTTCGGGCCCTTGTGAGTTTATGTATTAAGAACAAAGGAGAAAAAGGGAAGTCGCCCTTCTGTCCTTATTTCTATCAGTTAGCTCTGATGGATGGTAGTGGATACTATGAGGCAATCACTAGAGAATGTCGACGATTGGCAGTTGTGGCCCTCGCTCCCAGAGCCACTCCTGGCCTGGCCCTCCTCACATCACCGGCAGTGCCGCAGACATCAGCTGTCCAGGTACTCTCTGTCTGTCAAGTCCACCCCAAGGACTGTGGTTTATGATTTGGTTACTTTGATTTGGGCACGTGTGTGTCTATGTCTATCCTGGTCACTGTGTCTGCAGTGTCAGAGACAGAAGCAACTCTAGGCTTACAGATTTTACATGTTCCCTGCCAAGCTTCAGGAGGTTCCTGTGTAAAAGGTCTCTTCCGTCCCTTAGGAGGCAATGGCCTTGTGAAATCCCAAACCTGACTATATGGATGCTGGACCAACACATGAGAATCAACCTCTGTGCCCACTGTACTTGAAGAATGGACTTCAGAAATCCTAAACAAATGACCTGATGCCTAAATTGACCTCAATTCTTGCACAAAAACAAACCAACCAAAGCAGAAAACTTGTTTCATTGCCCATGTTCCTGGTGGGCTGATTCTTGCTTTCAGTTCAGCTGGTGTCCATCAACAGGGCCCACAGACTCTGAAATTGTGTCAGATCACTGGACACAGACATAGCTCAGCTAGCAGTGTTTCTTTCTTTCTTTTTCTGAGATTTTTTTTTTCATTTGTTTTTACAAATTGATATATCCAGTGAATGAATTTGGAGTATGGATCCATGCATTAAGGAGAATACGTGCCTCAGACACAACTATTTGGAGCTTTTGCAGTAAGCTAAATATTATTATGTGCATAGTAAGATAGAATGCTTCCTAAATCTCACTAAGATGGTTTCCTCTAGTGCACCAGGAATTTCCAACATCTCATCAAAAAGAATAAAGTCCTGGTGTTTTCTAGTATGATGGTGGAGTGTTACAGTTCAGCTCTTAAATGTCTCCCAAAGCGCGGTTTGAAGGCATGGTGCCCAGCCTGTGGCACTATTGGGACATGGTGGAACCTTTAGGAGGTGGAGTAGGGAGAGGTTAGGTCAGTCACTCTTTACTGTTAGGAATGGACAGAAAGACTGTGTTTGGAGAAAGCCATGCTGCAACTTTCCAGAAAAAGAAAGAAGACAGAAGGAGGGAGGGAGACTCAGGGGAGGCTCAGGAGAGGCCTGTTGACGGCCCGTTGCTCCGGGCCCAGTGCTGTTCCACACTGGAGCTTCCCATTATCCTGAATATGTCTAGAAACTGCACAACTTCATGTAACCTAAGTGCATTAAGTTCCCCAGAGCCATTTCTTTCTAAGGAATGTCCTGTTTAGAATGTCTTATTCAGGTGTAGCTGCTGAGGTTGAGGGAGGTCTTAGGGAGGAGAAGGGCCTTGCCCAACAGTGTATGCGAGATTTCCAAGAGAAAGCAGCAGCCCGGGCCTGTTTCTATTAATAAACCCATAAACAAATTCCTTAAGAATCAAGTTAAATTAGGAACCATAGGAATGGGTGATATTAAACCAACCCCTAGAGAAAACTGGGATGGCAAATCCTATTTCAACCGTGTTCCTCTGAAAGCCATCTTAATTTAGCACTTTATTAAATACTGTCCCCGTTTCATGCATGTTAACTTTTAACTCTTGAGGAAAGAAAAAAAGTATAACTTAATGAGAACAAGAACCATATCTCATCCTGACACCATAACCTGTAGGAGACACCCAGCTTGTACTTGAGAGACATTTAAAATGAAGAATGGTCCATTCTTAGACTTACCAAGCAGTATGAAAAACGACAAACCAAGATCCCTGAATTTGGGACTGTGAGGCTACAAAGGGCTTATTTAAGACATATTAGGAGTCTACCATTAAGGACGTCATTTCAGTTGAAGGATAACTGCATGTGTGTGCGTGTGCACACGCACACACACACAGCAACTAGTCATGAGTTACAAAATGAACACTGGTGACTACAGAGGTGACACTTTCCATATCACTAACATTCCAACTCTCTGGACAGAAACAAAGAAGCAATTGTGCAACCTTGTCAGGAAAAATGGTCAGAGGGGAAAGAGCTATGTTTACCCACACAGAATGTTTTCTCTTGTTCTTTACAAAGCCTTCAACAAGACATTGAACTACCTGGCCATCAAAGGGCAGGAAAGCAAAACTGGTCTCAGACATGTGTCTGCTGTTTCAAGGTGAATGTCTCCCTAACCCTCTCGGGGTCACCCTCGACTTAGTCCTCTGTAACAGGGATTATCCTGTGGGGATGTCACATAGCTCGAAAGTCAGGAAACCCTGACTTCCTAGTTTCTCACCTTGATAAAAATGCATAAAGCGTAAGATGTGTATAAAAACGAGAAAGAGATCTTGGTAACCCTTGTTGGCTCTGAAGAGTGGCACAGAAACTGGCAGAGAGAGGATTTTGCAGTCTTCCCTAACTTGCTCTTTGAATTTTGAACCCCTTGAATGTTTCACTGACTCAAACACAGAACAAGATGAAACAGAAACTTTTTAAAAAGTTGCCAGAAAGCTAATCTAGCTTTGGAAATGGAAACCCAATAAACTGTCAATGTAACTGTCTTCCTGACACTCAGAGGACCGTGGTCCTTGATTACTACAAAGTTCAGGCAAGTGTCCAGTCCCAAGCATACATTTTATCTCTGGCCCTTGGGAGTCTTGCCACTGCAGTGCTAGCACCCGCTCCTAGTAACAAGCCTTTCCTGCTTTTGTAGCACTGCACACTTTCAAAGCCCTTTCACTTTCTTTCCCCCTCTCTCTGCATCAATTGTACCATTGTTCTCCTGCCATTAAATGATAGCAACAATGTTTCACAGGGTGCTTTCCATCTGACGCCTGCAATCCTTCCCTGGGGCACTTCTGAAAAAATTCTTCATTTTATTGGACAGCACAGCGCTTTCTTTTTGATAGTGCTGCCTGTGGGACTAGCGCCTCTTGCACAAAATCCTTGATGATGGTGTTTTTGTTCTTTGGTTCTTTGGCCAGTGCTCTAGTCATCCTCTTTGAAGCCAGTCCCACATGGCACCTAGAGTGAAATCTGAAACTCCAAATGTAACCTGGCCAGATGTGGCCCTGGGACTCTCAACCTCCAGGTTCTGGATCTCCTACTGCCTGAACAGGGCTGAGGCGGCATTCCTTTTCAGCAGCCGAGTCCCACCCATTCTCCCACATTGACCTGCAACCAGCTAAGACTGCTTATCATTGTGGTGAGGATTTCCTTTCTGACAACTTCCCTCCTGCTGCTAAGCTTCTTTGAAAACCCTAGGCATGACCTTATGTCTTTGTTAGGGTCCTCTAGCTGCATTCCAGACAGCCACCATCTTTCTGAATCCAGATCCTGACATTCACTGGTCCTTCCATGTTTGATCACCTGATCTTCTGTCTTTCTCTCAGTCTTCGACCCAGTTGTTGGGAAGAATGGGATCAGGAGGCAGACCCCATGGCTCAACTCCAGAGCCCCTTCTTTAGAGCAGGGATTCCCAAAGATCTCATCTGTAAACTATACTTTATTATGAAAACATTTACATATACAAAGTAGAAAAATAGCACAAAACTCCTGTGTATCCTCCCACCAGAGTCAAACTTCTCAATCCATCACCATGGTTCCTCCACCTGTATTGCTTTGCTAAATATTTTTTTTTAATAAAAGCATTCTGACATTTTATACTAAATAGTTAAATATATAGCTCCAAAAATACTTTAATAGATAATGCCATTATCTTCCCTAATAATAATAACAATTCTGTTTGTTATCACCATTCAAACATGACCAGCTTGTTCAAAGCCAAATCAAGTTAAAGTTGACACAATATGTTTTTGCCTCCTTTATTCTAGAATTGTACCTCAACTTTCTTTGGCATTAACTGGTAAAGAGACTAAGATAACTTCTGCAGAATTCCAAAGGCCTCTTCACTTCATGTTGTTAATTTTAAATATTGCTATGAAATAAGGGTCATTTGTCAAATAAGGGTCATTTGTTAATTTTCCTTTTGAATTATAAAGTCATGTGTAACTATTAATTAGAGCTTCTGATAAATAAGAGATAACACTATTACCACATTAGTTGACTCAATCACAGGGATAAAACCAAAATCACAATGTTTTACAACTATGTAGCTTTGTTCCTGTTACTTAACCTTGAAGGGTCTTCATTTCCTGTGCTCTCTAGTCCAACACTGTTAATCAATTCACATGCTGTCCTTATAATAACCCTACAAAATAGGTATCATCATTCCTATAATATGAGCCAGGACAGCAGATCTCCAAAAGGTTAAATACCTTTCCCAGGTTCAACCTGAGTTGGGAAGTGAACTTAGGTGCTTCTGAATATGTAGCTAGAGCTCCTACCACTACCTTACTTTGCCTCTCTGATTGCGAATACCCACTTCTTGGGAACAATACAATATCTAAGACTTTATATTGACCAATCACTTCATCCTTGTTAAAGTCCAAAGTAGCAATTCCCACTTGGGGATCCTCTACTGTCTGAGGGATAAAGCTGGTCACAAACCAAAACTGAGATTCCTTGTGTTGAGTTTTCCCAGGCTGGGAAATACCACATGCTTGCTGCAGGCAGAGCCTCTGTTCTCTCAACCTGTTAGCTACTCCCATTGGAATGTGTCATGTCTTTGCAATGAGAATTCAGGGAGGGGTTGGAGGAAGTGGAGGGTTGGCTTAATACTCACCATGAGGATAGACAAGGCTTGGGAGATGGGGTGGAGGGTTGGAAGGCAAGGCCAGTGATCATGTCTTATACCCCTCAGTTCTGGAGCTCTGGTAAGCACCTGGAGCCCATACAATGTGGAGGAGCACAGGTGGAACAGGGGTACTTGGAAGCATCAAGGGCAGAAGTTCATATTGGACATCTGGTAGACCATTAGACTAGCGTCAACAGGGCGACTTATTAAGGACTAACAAGTTAGAAATGAGTTTGAAATCATTTTTAAAATCAGAAACAATTTAAAAATTCTCTTTTTAGAAGAAGTTCATGATTAGCAAGAAGCTTTCAGCCAGACTGAACATTTGCTCTCATTCATTCGTGCATTTGCGTATTTATTCATTCAATCAATATTTTAGCTCCTCATATATACCAGCTACTATGCTTTATGGTGAGATTACAAAGCTGAGTTCTACATAAAACTTTTCACAGTCTAATGACAGAGACAAATAATGCATTATACCACTATGCTATGAGAAGTGTCATAGCAGAGGTATGTGCAAAATGTTTTGGGCACCCTCCCAAGTATGACAGAAACTGACTGTACAACAAGCGACTACCTCATGAAAGAGCTAACTTTCTAGTTTCCCAGGTAGGCACCAGTGGGATGGTGACTTCCAAGAAGAGGAGACGGATCACATAAGGTC
Source organism: Sciurus carolinensis (assembly GCF_902686445.1). Taxonomy (NCBI): domain Eukaryota; kingdom Metazoa; phylum Chordata; class Mammalia; order Rodentia; family Sciuridae; genus Sciurus; species Sciurus carolinensis. Next base: position 111,615,422 of record NC_062224.1, on the reverse strand, counting down.
CTCTTTTTATGTCAAGATCCAAGCACTCATCTAAAATGATGTATTCAGGGCAGAGGGCCTAGAAACTGGCTCCATTTCTATGAGTTGCTTTCCAGTTAGGAAGTTCTGTAAAATATTTTTGTGGTATAAGAATCCCTTTGACAGCATTTTAAAAATGCATCTGTTCACGTGACCCGAAACCTCTCTGCTCACTTCACACTGGCTCTTTCCCTGCCTTCAGCAGGGCCACACCAGAGGCTGCAGTGACCCAGGAGGACTGAAGTGAAGGTTGCTTCCTGGCCCGGGTGTTCCTCCAGGTTCCTTTCCTCTGCCTGACCAGTCCTCCTGACACAGCAGCTCCCTCATTCCTGACCCACTTGGCTTCACCACTGAGATGGCTCCTACTTCTAGTGGCTCTGGAGCCTCAGACTATTTTTTTGGGCTTCATAACAGGATCACCTCAGCTCTGCAAACTCAGGCCAGAGGCACCCCTTCATGGCTGAGGCACTGCCCTGGGACCTGCCGCTTAGCATTCTCTGCTTTAAGTCAGGGATAGTTATAGGCACTGGAAGACATTGTGAAGGAGACCAAAGTCCCTTTAAGGAATTTACACATAGTAAGGGAGACAAAAAAAAAAAAAGGTGGGCAAAGACTCCAGATGCCCTCCTTTCCAGGGAAAGAGCAGGAAGCCACATCACTGAAGCTCAGTTGCATTTTATAAACTCCCAGAACCACTCCTGGTTTGGGGTTTTGATGTGTTACCCTAAGGTACAGGTCTTGCTAGTAATACCCCATCTTGTCTCCATTCAGACTCTAAATCTCCCTGCAACCTATAATAATTAGGATGTTTATCATTCAACTCAGGTCCTTATTCTTTTTTGACTGACTTGGATTTCGCCTCTTTGCTTCCCAATCCCTTTTCAGTGGCTTTTCTCCCCTGCTGAGGTACCTGTTCCATCACCCCTAGCACTCCATGCCCAAGGCACCATGCCCCCCATTTGATCACCATGTATCCCTAATCTAACATGCCACCAAAAACATGTGCCATTATAGTATGAAGTAATGAAGAAAAGTACCCAAGATGAGGAACTAGCAGGATATCCTTACACAAAGCTAAGGCACCAGAGAGCTGCAGCCTTGCTGCAAAAGCAAACAAGAAATAAACCCACCACACAGAGAGGGACAGGAAAACAAAACAAAACAAAATGCCTTGCAGGGCTCCTTGTGGCACCGGTGACGAGAGAAGGGAAAATGTTCCTTGGAGCTGGCTTTCACAGGCTGAAGGTGTAGCTCAGTACTAGAGGTCATACCTAGCATGAGTGAGACCCTGAGTTCAATCCCTGGCACTGCAAAAAAGAAGAAAAGCAGAAAATAAAAAAGGAAGCTGTCACTCACATAGGCGGTCTAAGCTCGTGCCATCAGTGTGGTGCAAATCTCTTCAACCTGAGAAGTTCATTTGAAATGATCTCAGGGTGACCAGCAGAAGCTAACATAAATCCTCAGAACAAAGGTCCACACTGCCCAAGTGATGTCCCCATACCCCAGCAATAATCAAACTCAGACATTCCTAATAAAATCAGGAGACACTAGTTGTCTGCAGACTCCAGTGTGGAGGGAGGCTGACGCTGATGATGGGCTCTTTTCTGTGGTTTTAAACTATCAGGGCAATATTGTGCACTGTGATTACTCCAAAACTTCAGGTGGAGAAAGTAGGCTTATACTCAAGCAAATTCACCATAGACAGCCCTGGGATGCTCACCGACTGCTCCCAGGAGCCGTTTCTTTTCCCTGGAAAGATCAGAACCTCTCTGTTTAACATCTCGTCTCAGGCTCATCCTTCCTGGACCGCAGCTTCATTGAGTGCCATGATGGCACTCCTACATACAGGTGTCAGCTGCTAGAGCCATCAGTCCTGAGTAATGACCCGACCTCCCTAGAGTTCCTAGACTGATTCTGAGTCCCCTAACTGGAAATTGCAGAAGCTGGTAAAGGTCTCAAGAGGAACACAGGAACTATAGTAAAATACGAACTAGGTGGTGAGGGAGGGTAGAATTCTAGGCTTTTCTATCTAGCAGTCTCAGTGGTTGTCACTGTTTAAAACGGCTCGAAACTATTAGTTAATTGTTAACTAGCTTTTCTCTGTCTTCACCCACAAGAAAACAGGGACTTTAACTCTGTAAACCCAGAGCAGAGCAGGGCCTGACCCAAAACAGAAACTCAAAAATATTTGTTGAACAAGTGAACAGAGAATGAATCAATGAAAAAATATAGAGGCTCATTTCAATTTCAGACAAATGAAATCTCACGGTGAGTTTAGACTGGGCCTTCCCTGTGTGAGCCATCACCTCTGACGCTTCTGAGTCACGGCTCTGAGCACCTACCACAAGGCTCCGTTCACCACGCTCTCAGTAAATGTTGCTGGATAAAAGAAGGTACCTCCTCTATACACCCTTTCACAGTGAGCCTCTCCAGTGCTCCAGAAAGTGATCAGGCTTACCTTTAGGGGACAATGACACATGCAATATTAAGAAAAAACCCCCAAAACTTGAGAAATAGAAATAGATTTTAGATAATGTGAAATATAGAAAGAGATGAGAGGTAAAGATTCAAAACTTTTTTTACACGAAAAATGGAAAATCATCAAAACCAGGAAGAGCAAGCAGCAGGACTTTTAAGGGAGGAGAGATTCAAGATGTTACAATTTCCATGTTTTTCTCCTCTTCTTTGGTAAGTAACCAAAGGAGGTTAGAAAACCTTGCAGAGGGCGTTAAGGACAAGGGCACTTTCTCCTTGGCTGCTGGAACTCTCTGGAATGAGGGGTAAGTCACATGGCCTTTCCAACGTCTGTTAGCCTCTGAAAAAACCACTCATTCGTTGTTCTGTGAACATTTACTAGGAATAGTCGGAAATCCCTTGGGCGCCTAGGACAGGAACACAATTCATACCTTAAGGAAACAACAAGCGTGAGATGGAAGGATGCACAAGAAGTGTGGGAGGCAGCAGGATCCAGGAACCACTGGAGCCAGAAGGAGTCTGTCTCCCTCTTTCCCGTCACTGCCTTTTACTTCTGTTTATTTATTTATTTGTTTTTCAGTATTTAGCTGGGCATTGAGCTCAGGGCCTTGAACGTGCTCACGGCAGGTACCCTACCACCAAGAAATGGCTCCAGCCCTTTTCTTACTTTACTTTGAGACATGGTCTTGGTGAATTGCCCAGGCTGGCCTGTGACTTGCGTTCCTTCTGCCTCAGCCCTGCCTCCTGCGTAGCTGGGATTATAGGCGTCCCCATGTGGTGCCCAGCATGGGTGTGTCTTTCTCTTTCTCCTGTTGGTGATGCCCGTTTCACAAGGTAAAAAACCTGACACAGGCACCTTCCAAGCTTTAAGCCCTATGGCCTTTGGCCACTTTTGATTCCAGATCCAAAAATCCAGGAGAAGGCATCTGACACGCTCTATCAATAAGCAACCAGTCATGACCATTCAGACAGCATAAATAAGGCCTTCATAATGGCAGGGCAGTGGCAAGGAGAGACACAGTTGTCAAAGTGGGCAGGCTGAGCAGGCAATGCCACCTATAGGCATTGAGACCGGGCCCCTGTTGGGCCTGGTGAGACGCCGATGACTAAACCTTCATCCTACAGAATCAAGGTGTCCGCATGCTGCCCTACATAAAAATGCCGCAAACGTCCATCTCAGAAAGTCTGGATGAGTTGCTGTTTGGAGGAGCAACTGTGAATGGCAGCTCTCTTCGAAAAGGCTGCCCTTGTTTTCTTTGTAAAAGCCACAGGCACATCCTGTCTTTCCAGTCCAAGAGGTTGACTTGTCACTTGGGTTAGTGATGACTGTGGAGGTGAAGGTGACGTGCAACAACCGGTTTCTCAGCTCCCGGAAAAGAGGTCAGTGTAACAGCACTGGAGGTGAGCAGGACGAGGTTAAGAAACGAGAGGAGCAGATGGAGGAAGGCAGAGAAGAGAGGAGAGAGCAGAGCAGAGTCAGAGAAGGTCATGTAAACTTGAACTCCACCCCCTATGCCTCATAGTTCTCCACCTAGAGATGAGAAATAGGGACGCTCCTGACAAACACCAGAGGGACAAGGCTCTTGGCCCAGGTCTTTCTGGTCGCAGTTGGATCCTTTCTTCAGTGGCCGTGTCTGCTCACCTCCCCCGCAACAGCAATGACGAGTTGGAAGGGCGTCTTGCTCTGTCTCCGTGACAGCTGGTCCTCAAGCATTATTTGGGTTTCTACAACCTACACCATCCTAAGGCAGAACTAGGAGACTTGGAGAAGGGCTTGAATTGGCTCGTGGCCAAATAGAAAAAACTCACATTTCTTTTACATATATTTCTGTTTTCCATCCTTAGTGTAATAATGATTTTTTCCTGGTTTGAAATAAAAATTCCTCACTTTTTCACTTAGAAAATGGTCAGTTCACTAACTCCCCAATGGGCTTATTACAACACAGGCCAGAGGATGGCTCCTCGTTTGTTAGTCAAATGGGAAAGCAGGAGGAAGTGAGGAAGTGAGTCGAACTGGCTTGACCAAGCAGCCAGGTCAGGAGCCACCTCCTTTCCCTGAATCAGAGGGACTTTCCCAGACCTGAGGATTTCAGGGGGAAAAGTGTTATAGAATTACCGATAAGCAGAGAGTCAGGGGGAAATAGAGACGTCCAAAGAGATGACAAGAAACACTTGTATTGAAAGAATATCAGTGATGTTGAGCTCCTCCACTAGGCTTGAAGGGAGAAACTAAAACTTAATTCGTCTCTGTCACTAACTAGTATGGCATCTGGCACATAGCAGGTGTTCAGTTAATTTTAGTTGATTGAATAAAAGTGATAATTGATATTTGTGAGCATATCTCAGGAGCTATGTACATCTAGAGCTTCCTGAAGACGTAAGTTTTGCTAAGAATGAAAGAAACCTTTAATTTTTTAAAAGATTCTTCATTTAACTCAGATTTGATTTTTCTGAATTGTGTTTCCTGTTAACTGGGAATTTGATTCAAAACAACTACCTATAAGAGAGATGAAGTTATTTTACTGTCTCATAGCCCTTTGAAGGAGAAATAGCTCATTCCAGCATCTAAAAATTAGGGATTGCCGTAGACTCCAAACAGAGGTCAGGACTGAAACAAAGGAAAATCCCTGGCAGTTATCTTCATTGAGGGACCACACAACTGTTACATAAAGGCAAAACCAAAGTCTAATCCATATGGAATTTTTTTTTTTGCATTTTTTGTAGTTTATAAACCCCTAGGCCTTATTTAATTGAAATCCAGAGTTTTTCACTAAGTCAGAGCTCGTCTGTGAGAATTGCCAGAGCACACTGATTTAAAATTGAAAATCAATAAGGAGCAGGGTGCAGTGGTATACACCTACACTCCCAGCGGCTAAGGAGGCTGAGGTAGGAGGATCACAAGTTCAAGGCCAGCCTCAGCAAATTAGTGAGACCTTGCCTCAAAATAAAAAAAATAAAAAGGGCTAGGGATGTAGTTCAGTGGTAAAGCTCCCTGGGTTAATTTCTAGTACCCCTTCCCCCCAAAAAAAGAAAAAAACTAATAAGGAAAAGATAAGCAACAAGAGTTAGTATTTACTACTGAGAAAGAACAATGTAAGATATGTTTATAGCTTAGTGACTGAGCACAAGTCCCCTAGTGGCAGCCTAATGGGGTTTTTACCCTGGCCCTATGTCTTCCTATACCACATGGCTTTGGGGCGAGGTTATTGTGAGACCAAAACATGTTATATCAAGGAAAGTGCTAAAAACATGCCTGGTTTATAATAAATGCTCACAAATATTAACTCATCTTGCTATTTGTTTGTTTTGGGTACTGGGGATTGATTGGGTACAGGGTCACTCGACCACTGAGCCACATCCCCAGTCCTATTTCGTATTTTATTTAGAGACAGGGTCTCACTTTTTGCTGAGGCTGGCTTTGAACTCACTATCCTCCTGCCTCAGCCTCCGGAGTCACTGGGATTACAAGCATGTGCCACCGCCCCAGCTTCATCTTACTGTTTGTTGTGGTGCAGATATGAGTTGTCCCCCAAGAGCTCCTGTGTTAAAGCTGGAATATTCCGAGGTGAAATGATTGGACGGAGAGCTGTAACCTAATCGGCCTGTCCTAGTTTGAATGGACTGTCTGGGTGGTAACTGCAGGCAGGTGGGGCACGCCTGGAGGAAGTGGGTCACTGGAGGCTGTCCTGGAAGGCACGTCTCCCCTGATGCCTCACCCTCCCCGCCCCCTGTCCCCTGCATCTGGTCCCCATGAATGGAGCAGGCTCTTCAGTGTGCCCCTCTGCCATAATGTACTACCTCACTCGGGGCCCAGAACAATGGAGTTGGCCCACTGTGGACTAAATCTCTGAAACCTTGAGCCAAAATAAACTTTTCCTCCTCTCGGCTCTTCTTGTCAGACATTTTGGTCATAGTGACAAAAAGCTGACTTACACACTATTACTATTATCTTAAATGTTATTGAAATCACAATTCTTTTTAAATTTTTTTTTAATCTTTAGTTGTAGATGGACACAATACCTTCATTTAATTACTTATGTGGTGCTGAGGCTCGAGCGCAGTGCCTCACATGCGAGGCAAGCGCTCTGCCACTGGGCTACAGCCCCAGCCCCAAATCACAGTTCTAATAAGTCCATCCCCTGCTCAAAACTCCTCCCTGGCTCCTGTTTCCCCAGTCCACCGGGCTACCTAGCCTGGCCCATAGGTCCACCCAGGGCTGGCCTCTTACTCCTCTCCTGGCAGTCCTCTCTAACGCGGCTCTACGCAGAGCTCTTGGAAGGGCCCCTTCTCTTCCATCTGTGCACGCTCACTTCCCTCTGCCGGAAATAACCCTTCCGCACTCAGCCGCCTGGCTGTACCCATCTGTCCCTCAACGAGCCGCGATGCCCCCTCTCCCTGGAAGCTCCCGCTGATGGGCCGGCTTGGCTCTCACCTGTGGCCCTCGCGCTGGGTTGGCTGTGACACATACTGACGTGCGTTCCTTCTCTGTCCCCTCCTGGACAGCCACGCTTTTAGGGAGGAAGTCGTCTTTTTCTCCAACGTTTCCCCAGTGTTATCACAGAGCACATGTTTCAAAAATGCTTGGAACGTTTAAAAAGCTTTAAAAGAAAGACTCAGGAGGCTTAAGAATGAGGTGTCCTGTAAGGAGCAGCAGAGGAGCCCACCGAAGCCCGAGATGCAGGGGAACAGAGGAGCCCCCTCCCCTTCGCTCACGTTGAAGGACTGAGTCCACTTCCTTTCCATTTTCCGCTTCCAGGTTCCCTATAAGAGAACGTCAGGAGTCACCCCCTCTGGTGGCCCAAGTCTTTGAGGCTGTTACCTGAGCCTGCTTTCTTTCCTGTGAGCCACCACAGCACTCCCTGATCCTCAGCAGGAAACTGAGCAGGCACAGGCTCAGGCCCTCTAGAGCTGATTAGGATTCTTAAAGGTAAACGATCCAAGGCTTTCCATCCCCGAGACAATGCCGGGCCTGTTGGAGCAGCCCAGCCCGGGATTAATAATAACCGATTGTCCTGTCTTTTCTAAGTATCCTAGTGGGCCCCAGTTAATCCTCTAAGTGCCCTGTGGGTGGAAACAGCATCCTGCTACCCATTGATTAGGAAAGTGATAGCTCAAGGTCATTGAGCAGATCAGTGGCAGAGCAGGAGTTGACTCCGGCTCCCGCAGCAGGGGCAGTGGGGCCATGTAACTTAGGTCCACCTCTCTGGCTTTTCTGTAGTTTCCATTCTGGACACAGACAATGGACTCATGATACCCTGTGGGCAGACACAGAGCCTGACCCACAGGGTTCAGGTTGAGGGTTGCAGGACTGCCTGGGGCCTGGTTCCACACCCAGCACGTAGACCTCCTCAGCTGTGCCCTGTCCAGGGAGGGAGCCTTGCTGGGGGAGGGAAGTGCCCAGGCCGCCAGGTTCTAAGGCGCACCCCTGCTCTGCCACAGAAGAGGCCTCAGGCGAGAGCAGGTCTCGGGTGTTTCTCCAGTTGTAGGGTTAGTTCTGTTCACTCCCCTCAACTGACTTTTGATGTCACTTGAGCTTCCATTTCATTTCCCTGCCATTGACTTTGCCAATTGTTCCCTGTCTTCTTTTCTAAACTCATTCTTTGGAATCCCCCTACCGCGTTTCCCTGTCTTCCTCTAGATTGACTTCTTATCGTTCAGCAAGAGTTAACAGCAGCATCAGAGAAGTTTGGTGGTCTGGGTCTGTGCCTTGAACCCTGACCACCCTCCCCCCACCGCCACTCGCTGGCTGCATGACCTTAAGAAAGTGGTCAACCTCTCCAAACCTCAGCTTCCTCATCTGCAAAACGAGCTTGCTGAGCTCCTATTTTATGAGTGTTGAGGTGAAAATAGAAGCACACGTGCCTTGTTCCTAGCAAAGGTCTCTGTGGCAGGCACGTACCATGTTAGCTCTTCACAGCATTATGTTGTCCTTGATACTCTAATGGGTGTTAGCAGCCGAGGCGCACCCTGGTATACTCTTGTGTCAGGTACCTTGAGCGATGCCCACAATGCCAGTTCCAGCTGGCTCCACCTCCAGAGATACCCATGGCCAAGGTCCCTAAACTGAGCATTGAGAAGTGTTTCACATGTGACAAGATGCTAAGCCTGCCCCAGCCCTAGCACTGCATGGTCATCTGCCCCTTGAGATGTCCAGCAAGTCAGCCTTGGGTAAGAAAATCCTTAAGGCCTTTGTGATTCTGCTTGCCGTAGGCTTTGCTATTACTGCTGATATGAAAATATAGATCATTTCTTCAACTTATGTTTGATAACTATTGACTTCTTGGCCTTTAAAATGAACAAGGGCCATTGAAATGGTGATGGGAATGAAGTGGTTTTATTGTTTATTTTCCCTCTAAACAGCTGAACCAGAGATGGGCAAGATGGCCTCTCGTACCTCTCATATCTAGACAGCTTGGGCTCCTGCTTGAAAGCCCTGTCTTTTCACTTCCCTCCGTTTGTGCTGGGGAAGAATCATGTTTCTGAAATAGGGTGGACGCCACCAGGATTTGTCGGGTCTGGGTGCCCTTGAAGGCTGTGACCAAACTCATCTGGCAGGATCAGAGGCTTGAGCTTCCCTTCAAGGTCAAATGTGCCCTTGAACGTTCCAACATGGAAGGAGGCCCTGTTGACACCGTCCTGTGTCACCCTGCATAGCAGGGGATGAGCCATGCTTTCGGACTCTTTGACAACAGACATTAGAAGCAATCGAGAAGCCTGAAGAAGGCGGAAGCAGCTGGGGATAAAGACCAGGAGGGGCGCTAGGGGTTCCCAGTGGGCGAGAAAGGCCACTGTCCAGAGCGACCACTGTCATCACCTCCCAGCAGCCCCCAATTCGCCCTTGCATTCCACTTCATCCCCAGCCAGCCTCCCCCTGTCCCCCACCTCCTTCCCCAACTCTGGTCCCAGTCACCCTGCCTCTCTTCCCGTCTTTAGCTTAAGATGGGGAGGAGGACCCCTGTGGCAAAAGGTTCCCATGCACTTCCCATGGGGTCTGTTCTCCAGCTCCCTCCGGTATTCAGCCTGGGACTGTGGCAACCTGCCTGTGGCCACCAGGGCTGCTCAGAGCACCCTGAGATTTCCAGTCATGTTATCAGTCCTCAGCCCAATCCTTGAGCAGAAAATGTGCATTTTGTGATCAAAGTGGAAAGAAAAAATCCGGAGAATTATGACCTGCAAGTTTAAAGGAGGAGAGAGAAGAGTGGGAGGGTCCTCATCAAGGACCTCTGCTGTGTTCCTCAGAGATGTTTGGTCTTTGATCAAATACCAGAAAACAAAGTCATCTCTTCGGAAGAAAAAACAGTGTCAGGAACAAAAAGAAGGAGTGGGAAGGAGAGAAACTTTTCATAATATATCTTTGTGTTCTTTTTAAATATCATCCCTGAGCTGGGATTGTGGCTCAGTGGTAGAGGGCTCACCTAGCACAGGTGAGGCACTGGGTTCGATCCTCAGCCCCAGATAAAAATATAATAAAGGTATCGTGTCCACCTACAACTAATATATATCGTCCCCATGCATGTTATGATCTGTTTAAAAAGTAAGTTATAGTCCGGCATGGTGGTGCATGCGTGTAATCCCAGCAATTTTGGAGGCCAAGGCAGGAGGATCCCAAGTTCAAAGTCAACCTCAGCAATTTAGTGAGGACATGTCTCAAAAAAAAAAAAAAAAAAAAAAATTAAAAGGATTGGGGATATGGCTCAGTGGTTGAGCGCCCCTGGATTCACAGTACAAAAAATAAATACATAAATACATATAAAGAAAAGAAAAGTTATGTATTCTGAAAATGCCTGCAGTGTGAGGAACTCACTAACCCCAAAAGCAGATCATTGGCTAGAACTGGTGGAAAGATGCTTCCAACATGGACGTGAAACAGCCTCCATGGCCTCCGCTCTGCTGCCCCTCCCCAGGAGGAACAGGCAGCACCAGCCGTCCTGTCCAATGTAAAAGTTTGTCATTTGTTCTTCTGTGACAATAATGAGATTTGCTTCAGGATGTCAGATCTCTAGCTAGAAGAGTTAAAGGTAAATGAAGCTGATTTTAGTGTTTGCATTTAAAAAAGGAACTGGGCCCTGGGGTGAGATTCCCTTGTGCTGTCTTGCTCACCGAGGAGTAATGCCTGGAAGACCAAATTTCACTCCAAAATAATGAGGGAGCTCTGACCTTGCTTAACTCTGCAGTCTTTGGGAAGAGGAAGGGGAGAATTCCCAGCAGTCTTGGAAAGATTTTATGTGTTTCCACAGCAGATTGAACTCACTGCTGTTGTTCTAGCCATTTCTATGTTACAGAGGTTTTGCACACATAGTCATTTAAAAGTTTAGTACATAAAATAATAAGAGCAGGAGACTAAATTTAAAGGCACTGCTCCTAAATTTGGGTGCAATGGATGGGCATGAATCTTTGTGCCCAGTTTCTTTCTTGAAGTTTCTATCATTTCAGCCAGTGTTTCTTCCCCTCTCCTTCACCCCAAGCCTCCAATTGTGCTAAAACAAAGCCTGCTCCAGAGAACACAGCCTACCCTGAAGGAGCACATCTCCACTGTAAGAAGACTATATCCGCACAGCAGCAGCCGTGAAGGGGGAACATGAAGCGACTGGATCAGACAGCACTGGTGGTCACCAGGAGTTCTGAGGTGACCGAGTCCTCTACCATAGGCACAGTAAGCACCCTCACCCCGGGGCAAATGACTCTGCTTTCCAGACCTAGAACATTATCTTCATGGCCTGTCTGATACAGAAAAAGGCCCCACCGACCTGTTGGAATAGGTCCTTTGAGGTGTTCGTCCATTTGCAAGGAAACATGCCCCTGTCCACCCAGAGAGTTCTTGATCCTCGTTCCCTTATGAATGTTATACATTTGGGGACCAATAAATGGGAGTACAAGAGAAAGGCTGCGATTATGAGGACTGAGAAACAGGTGCAGAGAGGTTTGCTGCGGGAGGGTTCTAACCCAGATCTCTGAGGATCAGATTTGGACTAGAATGGCTCTCACCTCTGGGCAGTGGCAAGTCCCTGGATGCACAGCCTAGCCAGCCCCGACGCTCCTAAAGGCGAAGCTCTCTGGAAAGCGGGTCTTCCAGAGCACCTGCTTATCTCATGGGAGTTGTTACTCTGGAAGGGATGAGGTGTCCTGTATGGGGGATCAGGAAATGATACACAAAGCGTGGCACTCTGGCATGCCAAGTACTTCAAACTGAAGGACGCTGGAAGGACCTCAGAAGCAAAGGCTCTTTCTGCCCTTTTCCTGCCCTTCTTCCTGCTGCTCCCTATTCTCCCCCAAGGCAGGGCATAGAAATAAGAATTCTCTTTTTCCCAAAGCAGATCACAGAAACTAGAAATCCTCTCCCCCAAAGCCATCCATAAAATGTGTAAATATTACTTGGATTTTTCCCTACATTTCTGTATGAGTTGACCATTAAAAAAAATAAAACTCTTATTCACCAAATCTGATAGATTTAAGGTCCTTATTCCAGAAAAGTTGAATATGCCTTGAAGAAAGGAGGGTCACACAAAAAGGCCAGGAAGACTCAGAGCAGACAGACTGTGCAGAGTTTCTCCCTAGTCTATGACCGTCTGGTGACACCACTTTTGTCTGATCCCTTGTCCACACAGCCGTCCGTTGTTTATCAAATCTAAGCATAAAAACAGGCGATTTTCTTGGGCTTTGGGTCCTTATTTCTGCAGGCTCTCATTTCACTTACAACTTTTGCTACACAAATTTGTCATGTCTTTCTCTTGTTAACCTGCCTTTATTGTGGGAGATCAGCCATGATCCTTGGGGTGGGTGAAGAAAGGCCCCGCCCCTTCCTGCCTTGACTCTAGAAGGGCAGCTGGCCCTCTGGGTAAGACGTGCTCTTCAGCTCTGGTCAGGCCCACCTCATTCATCCACCCACTCTGGACCAGTTCGCGCTTCGTACACATCTCTTGTTTGTTCACTCAACTCACCCCTGGCTTAAGTTGGACCATGTCAAATATGCTTTCATCCCAGGGTTTACCACAGCTAAGCTGAAGGATGCCGTGAGTTTCTCCTGCCTCCCTCTGTTCCCTTTGAGTGTAGAAATCAGGTCTAGCATGTGTGGAGGCCCAGAGCCGTCAACAGAAGGGAGAAGGGGGTGTGGGCATGCACAACATATCGATCAGGGACGATGTCGTGATGGCCTCTGGGCAGCCTGCCACCGTGCTTGCATTGAAAATCAAAGATGAGTAAGATGCTTATGACTTCTTGCTGGAGGGAGGAGGCAGACAGCTAAACAAGACATCCTGAAACAGCGTGGGAACTGGGCCATGAGGCTGGTTCTAGGACACCTAATCCAGCCTTGGTGAGGGCTGGAGTTGGGAGGGTAATCAAGGAACATCAGCAAGGGAGGTTGCATAGCAGGGCTTGAACAGTGTTTGCTGATTCAGAGCTAGGGCAGGGTGTGGGACCACAGAGGCTCAGAGCCAGCGTGAGTGACAGAAAGCCTGGGTTGGAACTGGATGAAGATTCCTGCATCTCAGAATACTTTAGTTATAGCCAGAAAGTTCTGAAGGTTTAATCATCAGCTTTTCACTCCGTTTAATGATGGTGATTAAATACTAATTAGTATCCACATTCAACCTAGGTTTACCAACGCTCTGCTCTCATCTGTGAAAAGAAAGCTTAAAATATGTCAAGGTCAGAAAAAGCTGTGGCCTAGTCCCTATCCCTTACTTGCCAGCTCTGGTAGAAAAACAAAGGCCGTTGGCAAGTGTCAGTCACGCTGGAATGTGCTGGCACAGCTTGGGGGTTGGGGGCACTCTCTCAGCTCTCTCCTCTCCTCTTTTGGTCTGGTGAGCTTGCAAACTGCCTGCATTCTCTTGAGCTGCCCGTCAGGTCTCATACAGGATGCCCTGCTTAACCAAGCGCAAGAACACCACGGCTATTGTGCCGTCTTCCCATGCTGCCCGCATCCTTGTAGCAACTTGTAGCAACTCTTTGGAGACAGAAAGTTTGCAAGAGAGGAGCCCATCTCTTGTAGGAGGGCTTTTCTTTTCTTTTCTTTTTTTTAAATACTGGGAATTGAACTCAGGTGTGCTCTACCTCTGAGTTATAGTCCCATTGATTTTATTTTCTATTTTGAGACAAGGTTTCACTAAGGTGCTAAGGTTGGTCTTGAAGTTGTGATCCTCCTGCCTCAGCCTACGCAGTAGCTGGGATCCTCCCATAGAACTCAGAAGAAAGCATGGCTCATCCTTTTAGGAACATCCTTCAAAGTCTCAATAGAAGGAAGAGGGCCTTCTTCAGGTCCTTGTTTTCACAAAAAAGCAAATGACAGATGCTTAAACTAATGTGTAGTGTGGATCATTTCATTTAATCCCCACAATAAGCGTATGAAGTATTTCCCATTATTATCTCCCTCTCTGCCTCAATTTCCTCATCTGTAAATTGGGGATAATAATACCTACCTCATAACCTTATGGGGACCAATGAGTAAGTAGTAAATACTTTGGAACCATGCCTACTACAGAGTGAGCTCTCAGAAATGTTAGTATTTGTTATGGTGGAAACTCTGAGCAGAGAGGTTAAGTAATTTGACCAAGACCACATAGCTGTAAAATGAGGCCAAGAGTCAAATCCAGGCACTAACTCCAGATACCCCAGCAGCGCCTTCTCTGCCCAGCTGCTCTACTCCACAAAAGAACTGAGGAGGAACAAGGAACAGGGACTCTGGGGTTGCTTGAGAGAAGTTAGGGAACCCTCTGGCTTGTGTAAGCCGGCGGTTCTCTTAACGTGCTTCCTACCACAATATCCTCGGCATTTCTTAGGAACTTGTTAGACGTACACGTAGCTGGACACCATTGTGGACCTCCTGAATTGGCAACTCTGGGGTGAGACCAGGTGACCCTGAGGCACACCTGTTGCCAGAAGCCCTGGTGTGGACTTTCAGCTCTCCTCTCCTGCGGTCCACCGAGGCCTCACACGAACCTGGCTCCCACGTGCTTCACATGACTTTCTTCACACATCCCTCACTCACGTTGGTGACGGAAGTTTGCCAGGGGCTTAGCACAAGGCTGGCTGCAGAAACAGCCAGTAGAAACCTTGGCTGCTCTCGGTCTTGCTTTGGAAGACAGCACTGACTCTGAGGAGCCCTGGGTTTTTATGAGTTTTCCTATCCCTCACCAAGACTGGCAGTCCTGGTAAAGGGGACCATTGATTCCAGAGTCCTCTTCTGGGTGAGGAGAGTTTCCTCAGACCTTGGTCTGGGTAACAAGGGCCCCTTGTATCCTTACCAGGTTTTTTTTTTTTTTTTTTTTTTTTTTTTTTGACTAACAGGAAAAAGCATGATTTTGCTCTACACATTTATGTTTAAAATTGGCTTCAAACTGGAAGACAAAGCACGTGCTGCTGAGAGACATTGAAGTCTGAGCATTGCCTGGTGATGGAGTTGATCCATGGTTGGGGTCCCCATTGTTCAGAAGCATCCACAGTACTCAAGGGTTGAGGGTCATCGGTCCTGTGCTCACCGCAAGCTCCCAGGTCATCTCAAGGAGTCAACTCCCCTGAAAGGGGTGATCCAATTTTCCTACTCTGTAAAATAGGTGTGAGAGTCCAGGCTTGCTCCCCACAGCCCACACCTGCGGAAGGAAGGAGACCTGACCTCACCTCGGAACACCTTGTGTTCCTTAAAACGAGGTCATTCGCTTTCAGTCGCACCACCCTGTCTTGATGATCTGTGGTCACTTGTCAGAAGAGGTGAGCTGGCAGCTTCCTGGCAACTTTGGCATACGCCAGCAGTCTGTGAAGTCTGGGAAGCCTGTGGGCTTTTAATGTCCTTCTCCCATAGAGCCAGAAAGGTCCTCCCTCCCTTTGTGAAATGCCCCGAAGGAGAGTTGGTGGCATTCTCCTGTAGTGTGCTAGAGAAGGGAGGAACAGGTGGGGACAACCAGTCACACCGCCAACCTGGCCTCCTCAGCTGAAAAGGCGGTCAGGAAGCACCACGTCCCTGCTCAAGCCAGGGGGTCATGCTTCTGCCTGTGTTCTCCTGGGAGGAGAGGCAGCCAGGGCCAGAGCCCAACTCCTCGTGGCCAGGGACGCTCTTCAGGAACCGAGGGCCCCTTGCGCTCTGATCTCCATCAGCTGGTGTGACACAGTGCTGGAAGCCTGGACTTTGGTGCCTGTGTCAGGATGCCGACTGGCAAAGGCCTGAATGTATCACTGTCACCTGATGGGTGAGCAAGCAGGAGGTGCCAAACTCCAGTCCAGAAGACTGATGTGGCACTGCTTGGCTGAGGCAGAGCTGGGGAGTCACTCTGGCCCTGGGGCCATCTGAAGCCCTTGTGTTTTGATCATTTTCTTCCTGCCACTCTCTCCTTTCCTGGGACACAAACTCTGCCAAAGGGGCAGAAATGCACTGTGCAGACTGCTCCGTAAAAACAGTGTCTGGGTTCTAACCAACTCCGCCACTTGGTAGTTCTTTGTCCTTTAGCAAATTACTTACTTCTTTGCTTCAATTCCCTTCAATCGTCTATAATAGGAGGATGAAAATAAAGATTCCTGAGATCTATGAGAATTGAAAGAATTAATACAGGCAACTGAGTGGTGCCTGGCACAGGCAATGCTGGATAAATGGCAGCATTAGTAACAGAAAATGCTCCTTATAGCTCTCTGGAAAGTTGCAGGCTGAGCCAGGGGGAAACATCATGGAATATTAAGTTGCTAAAGAAAGTCGTTCAGCCAGTTTGGTTACACCGTGGGGCCACAGCTTCCCCTTCCCTTTTCTTGAGGAAATTCTGTTACATTTTAACTTTCTTCATGAAACCACAGGATTGTTTGCTGACTTTGTTGCTATTTCCCCTCACCCTGTTCCTAAAGCTCCAGTGGCCTTGGCCTACCTCAGCCTACCCCACCCCAAACCCCCAAATGGGGCAGTCCATTTGGCCACTTTCTCATTAGTCTCTGTGTTCCTTAAACTATACTTTCAGCAGATGGAGGAAAGGAGGGGAGTCAGTAACCATCCCCCAAATCCAGGTACCAAATCTATGCTCTCCATCTGTGACAGAAAACCAAGGCCTCTGTAGAATGTGGTCATAAGGCCTAAACTTCGTTCACGTGTCTTGATGCCTGTCTTTTCAGAGGACTGCTTCCTAAGTTACTGGAGGGAATGTCAGTGAGAATGGACCCCAGAAGGCCCCCTGACATCTTGGTGTTCCCCAATGCAAGAGCACTTGCATCTGTCCTTGATACAAAGTGGGCTGAAGGGACCCTTTCTTAGCATTTCTGGGTAATGGCTGCAGATTTCCTCTGAATGTGACAGACAGGTGTGAGGCACCTTTCAGGAGGATGAACACAGAGACACAAGCTCCTTCTTTTGAAGGTGACTGAAACGACCACACAGCCCACCCCCAAACAGAGTCTAAGATCACCTCACCAGCCATGTCAGGCCCCAAAGGTTGGGGAGGAAGGGCAGGTGCAGATGATGAGACATAGAAGCTTCACGGACATGTGGGCAAAGCCAAAGAGAGTTCCCACATCCTGGAGCCTGAACCAAATCACAGATCCCCAGAGGATGGTGTGAGACAGGTCATGAGGGCCGGGGGCCCTGGAGGGTGCTGCTGGGGAAGCCCCTGGCATGGTGCAGCCTGTGTAGAGAGAAGGCTAGAAAATCTCCTAGAAATCGGGGATTTTTTTTCTTATAGGAAGTCAATGACTATTAACTGGAAAGCTAACTTTAAGAAGAGAATAATAGAATAGAGCCTCTCACCCCACTAATGTTAAATTCCTTTATTTCCCATAAATCCAAGTTGATATTTAATCATATTGAACTAAAACAGGTCCTTGCAGACTGCTTGAGTTACTGTGAACCAGGGTATTGGCCAACTTCAGGAAAGAGGTGTTCCAGGTAACCTCTCCACTCTGAAGCAGCTTTGACCCATATCCAAAAGATCAACCCTTCTTCTGAAGTCTGATGTCCCCAAAGTCACCCATCATGATTAAAATGATGCACATGTTATGTGCGGTTTCAGTTCTGACTCATGCACAGAGATAGCAAGACAGGAAGTCATCCTCTATCAAAAGCAAGTTGAAGAGTGTATGGGTTATATTTCAGTTTGATCATGTTGGAAATGACCTGAAGCAAAGTCTAGCAGTTGCCAGTCAGATGGAGCCTGAGTGGGATGCACTTGGAGGCTCTACCTCTCTTTTCTCAGGTGCTACATGAAACTAGCAATAAGTCACCATTTGATTGAGCAATTTTGTCTTCATTTGCAAGCGTCATCGTTCTCCAAACTAGCAAATTATACATATCAACTCTTTTCAAGGACTGTAGTGAGAGTCACTGGTATCGTGCTTGTTCAGGGCTAGAGTTTCCACTAAGTAGAGTAGGGAGCACGGAGAGTCATCGTTATGTAAGCTGACCAACCCAACGGTCACATGTGAGGAGCCACATCATGAGAACGAGGCTGAGCGGGAAGAGCTGTGAGCCATCGGGTCACAACAGGCAAAGGTGCTCCTCTGGCCCACAAGAGTAGTCACAGATGTAGACCCTGCCAGTCTGCTCTGGCCATCCTGAATCAGCTATGCCATGTGCCCTCTTGCCATTTTTATTGGTGCACATTAATTATATGGAAGAGTGATTTCACTGTGGCATATCCACACACGCATAAGACATAATTGGATCACTCTCACTTTCCAACACTTCCCCTTGCCTTCCCGTGCTCCCCTCCTCTGGCCTCCTTCCTTTACTCTAGTGGCCTCCCTTTGACTTTTATGACACCCAGCCTTTTCTTTCTTTCTTTTTTTTCTCTCTAGCTTCCATATATGAGGGAAAACATGCTTCCCTTTGTGAGTCTGACTTATCAGCTTCACATGATGCTCTTCAGTCCCATCCATTTTCCTGCAAATGACAAAATTGCATTATGACTGCATAAGACTCCACTGTGGATAGGCCACATTTTCTTGATCCATTCACCTGTTGACAGATACCAACATAACTTGGTGACATAACTTGGCTATTGTGAATTATGCTGTGATAAACGTCTATCTCTAAAGTATGCTGGTTTTAATTATTTTGGATACATTCTGAGGAGGAGTATATAAACTATGCCATATTTAAGTTCAGATCATTAAGAGGTCTTATCACTAGCAGGCTTGTTCTTCAGTAGATTTAAAAGAGGGGAAGAAGAGGAGGAAGGAAATTGAGTCACTAGTAGAAAATAATTCATTTTAAGTCTCTGGGTGTGGAGCTAACTTCTTTGTGTTAGTCAGCTCTCTATTACTACAACAAATACCTATGACAATCAACTTAAAAAGAGAGGTTCCAGGTTCAGAGGTTCCAGTTCCTTATTGATTGGTCCCACAGCACATCATGGTGGGAGCACATGCCAAAACCAAAGTGCTCATCTAACTACCAGGAAGCAAAAGATAGAGAGTGGGGGTGGGAAGCTGGGGTCCCACTCTCCTTCAAAAGCACAGCCTCCAGTAACTTAAAGACCTCTCCCTAGGCCCCACCTCTTAAAGTTCCCACCACCTCCCAATGCCTCCAACTTCCGGTGGTTGTCACACGATAGCACTCTTTGTGTAGGACTCGCTGGTATTAGTTTTTCTCAAGGGTTGTTCTTTACCTACTTTCTTGAGCACGAACCCCTCGCCCTGGAATAATGATGTCAAAGGAACTCCTGAAGCTTCTCCCCTGGCAGGACAGCTAGATATGGAATGATGTCTGCCGGAGAGGACCTGATCCTTCCCGCCTACCAGGGTCACCAGGGAAGAACCACCACGGTAAAACAGAAAAATGACATATGCTCATCTAGGATTTCATTACTGTTATTCTATTTTAACACGGGCTTCTGGTTGAAAGGAAAACCTAGCCTATGACAGCACTGTTATCGTTTGGGTGATGGCCTTGAACGTGAGCCACCAGACCTCTGAGGGAGCTGTTTTAATGGACAGCCCAGCTGCTGCCCTTCTGAGTCCCCATCGCACTCCCTACAGGCTGCTCCCAGGCGGAACCGTGGGGGGATATTAAGGCAGGGCGTTCCTGTAAGACAGGGCATTTCCAACAGGCGACTTTGGTCTTGAGGACATCCTTCCAGTTCGTCAGCAGTGCCGCAGGCCGAGGCCCTTTCGACCCCTTTCTCCTTCCCCTCCTGGCCCTTCACAGCCATCGGGCCGCATCGTGGTCTGCGAGCTCTCCCTACCTCCCCCTCTTCCGGCCCCGCTGTCCTTTGCAGGCATCGACCCCATACATCTCTCACGTATCTAATCCTTTCCCACATCTGCTCCTCGGAGGCCTGAACTGGCACAATTATTGAGAGTTACATGTTTTTATTCATCAACAATAATATATTTATTTCATTCTCTGTGGCGGGCCCGGTATCAGAGTCAGAGAAAGGGTACGAAGCAACACAGGTCAGGGAGCCTTCACTGGAGGTAACCTGAGCCCTACAGATACAGTGGTGGACAATGAAAGGAAAACTGTATATGCTTCTAGCACAAAGGTGCGATGACATTTACAGGACTGTTCCCTGTCCGACTCAGCAAGACCAGTATTTTAATTGTAAGGCAAGACTTGGTGTGGATTGTGAAATCATAGCAGTGAGTCACACCAGCATTATTTACAATGAGGTGGAAAATATCATGAAACTTTTATGCACATGTAATTTTAAACAGGCACACACAAATGGATGTGTGTAATGGATGGTGACATAGAGTGCATTTCTTACTTTTTCACCTCCAAGAAATTATGAAACCTACCGAATTAGGCCATGTTCTTCTCAAAACGGGGACTGTGTCCTTTTCCAGGACTGTATCCACAGTGCCTACCTCTATGTAGGATCTCAACAGATACTGTAGATGTGGTGTGTGCCCGGTAAGAAGGAGAGGCGGTCACTTCACAGGGCAGGGGAAGCCTGAGTTAGGCCTTACCAAAGGGTCAGATTTGGAGAAATGGGGAGGAAGGGAAAAAGCCAGATTGGAAAGGGGCATAACACGAGCAGAATCAAATGTCAGGGTGCTCAAGTTACACTAGGGACAGAGAGTGGATGGTGAGGTTGACTTAATACCTCTCCACATGGAAAGAGCTTGACCAGAAGTTAATATCAAAATGACCAGAAAACTTCTCTAAGTACAATTTTCCTGTAATGATAAGGTGGTAAGCCAACAATGATCATGATAAAATCGTGCTCAGCACTTACAGGCATCTTTCAAAGGTCTTTAAAAAAAAAAAAAAAACACTTTTAGTTGTAGATGGACACAATACCTTTATTTTGTTTATTGAGTTTTTTATGTGGTGCTGGGGATGGAATGCAGGGCCTCACGCGTGATAGGCAAGTGGTCCACCACTGAGCCACAGCCCTCAAAGGTCTTGAAGCATGTTGAAAATGTAGTTGTCATCTTCTCAGAAATTCTGTGAGGCAGGTATATGAAGCAGCAGCTTCTCCATTACAGAGCAGGCGTGGTTGGCCCCACATCCCTGAAGTGAGGAGTGGGGCACTTGGTCTGAAGGGCTGCCGATGCACTTTGGCTTCCTCTTCTGGGCTAATCTCCTTGTTAATGTATACAGAGTGTCCAGTTCTCAGTCTGCAGAACTCTTAGATGCCTATTTCTTCCAGGCAACCAGCGATGACTGGGTTTAAAACCACTTTTCCACCTTATCTCTTGGTAAGATAGGCTAGTTGTATATTCTTTTAGTGTTATAGATTTTTCTCATTGATGTCTAAAATGAAATCTTTGTGTCTAAAGGTAACAGAGTCAAATGAGACATGGATCTTAAAGTGAATTTTTCGGTTTGTTCTATGCATCTATTGAAATCTTCTGATTTGCAATCTTACTAATTTTTCTCTGTGTCGTGTTCACCCCATCCCCAACATCAGTATGACATGACACTTCATCCCAGACGCTGATTGGCTAATCTTATGAAAGAAAAAAACCAAATGGCCTGCGAACCCCTCAACTCCCAGCTATCGCCTTTGACTCTTCTCAGCCCATGTGGCTGACTGCATCTCCTTCCTAAGAGCTCCGGGAAGACCATCTCGCCTACCCTGAGGGCAGGTCGGGGTTTTCCTGATATGCCCAGAGTGCAACCTTTGACCCCTTCAGCATCGGCTGTGAATTAAGTTCACAAGTGGAGTGACATCATGCCCACCCATGGCTTGTAGTCTTCTGAGTCAGATTGACCAGGCGTAACACCAAAGAGACATGAATCAGAAAGAGCATGCACTCTAGAGTCCTTGGTTTTCAGTCGTTAATGCAAAATACATGTTCAAAATATACCTACCAACTTAAAAAAAAATTTTTTTTGTTACTGGGGATTGAACCTAGGGACACTCTACCATTCTACCACTACTCCCACTCCCCCGCCCCCCGCCTTTTTTTTTTTTTTTTTTTTTTTTTTTTTTGAGATAGGTTCTTGCTAACTTGCTGAGGCTGGCCTCAAACTTGTGATCCTCCTGCCTCATCCTCCAAAGTCACTGGGATTACAGATGTGTGCCACTGCATCTGACAGCATTTACCAACTTTGATTTGACTGAAACTGCCTACAGGACACAGCAGCAAGTTTAAAGCTTCTCCTTCCAAGATAGGTCAACGTCATTACTGGAAAAGAAAGAGAGAGAGAAAGAGAGAGAGAGAAGAGAGGGACTAGCCACAGGGATGGGTCCTGCAGTAGTTGAACACTGAAGGCTGCTTCCTTCCTCTTCTAACTCTCCTCGAGACCTCCTGTGGACCTCCTTGTACCTGTAGGAAAACTCTGGAGTCGAATGAACTCACACACTGGCCTACTGGTGGAGGAGGGTCACATTTCTTGTGAGACTCCTGAGGATGACCTCAGAGGCACGTGTGCTCCTCTCTTCGCACGCCTACAGTGGCTGGCGTGAGAAGAAACAGAGAACTGAAAGAAACGGCCAATTGCTCTAAAACCTAAGGTTGATCTTGGAGGTGGCCCAAAGGGCCATGGGACCATCGGTTACTTAGATGGGGAAGACAGCAGGCAAGTGTAGCAGGACAGGGCCTCCAGCTGTCCCACGGCTTCCCCACAGTGTCCCAAGGCCCAGACGTACTGAACTACCTACAACTTTTCGGCGCCCGTTGCTTCTCACCCCTGACTTTCGCACATGCGATTTTTCTCTCTGTACAAGGCCTGCCCCAGCTCTGACTTTGGCTGATTTCTTGGGCCAGTTTGGTATCCATCCCTCCTCCTGTCAGTCCTCCTCCTCCTCAGCACCCCAGACTGTGCTCTCATAATACCTTCTCCACCCTCACACGTCACATCTAACACGGTCACACCTGCTCACTCCCCCAGGATGATGACGACATCAGCAACAGATGTCCTCTGTTGAGTACTCACCCTGTCCCAAGTACCATGCCTCATTCATTCTCACACCGCATTTGGGAAGTAGGACTATTATTTCCCTTTCATAGGTGTGAGACATGAAGCTTAGCATTTGCACGTGTTTTGGGGGTGCAGGGGCAGGGTTGAAGTATAGTCTGTGGGTCTCACCACTGCAGACTCATCCTGCAGACTCCCATGAGCTGTACAGCTCAAAGGCAGGGCCACACCTTCAACTCTGTATCTTATGTCTACCATGGTGCCTAGCATGTGGGAGCTGCTGGTAGGTGCTCAACAATGTGTTTGATAAATCAATAAATGCATGGCCATGAAGCCATCCCAACCAGCTTGAAACCAGACACAATAATCTCAGTATCTCTTTCTCGGGTCAAAATAGTCATCTGAGAAGATTAGTTCAGCCTGAAGTATAAAGACAATTCAAGGGCAACTGCAAGAGAATGTTTCATAACTTGGTCGTAAAAATATTAGGCGTGATTAGATGAGGCTGAATTACTGGGTGAAATAACTATATAAAGCAGGTCAAGCAAACATTGAAGAAATGGATGTAGATAAATTATATTTTCTCCCAGTAACAACCTCCCTGCCCTCCACCACCCAAGGGCTTAACAGAGTTGGCCATTCCACTAGGCTTGTTTGGACAAATAGCTTGGCCCTGTTTGCACCAGAAACAAGTGGTCCCAGTCTGAGCTAAGCTTCCCAGACAGGCAGGGATTGCAGGAAAGCAGGTCTGGACTCAGGACAAGTCGGAAGCAGTTTTCTGCTGAGGTAAGAGGAAAGAACAGGATGCTTTTGATGAAAAGTTAAACCTGAGAAGAGGTTATTAACCCATCCCTGGCCACTAGCTTATAGGGGTAGAATCTGAACTAGAGCTGCCAATTCAGAGATCTCCTTGTCTCTCAGGCAGTGGTTCTCACATTAGAAGACAGCCTCCAAGGAACCAAAATCTTCTCTAAGCTTTCCACCTAATTATTTTCTGGAAGAAAAATACATAGCCATCTCAGAGGCTGCCAGTTGCTGTAGGCCTGTCTTTTCTTTCATTTTTCCCTATCAATGGGTACATCCCTAGATTATTTTTGACTTTAGATGTATTTCATGGTGTCTAGTCAAAGTTGGGCCTAAGGTGTCTGTGGCCATGAGCTTTGTTAGAGATCGAAATTTTCCTAGTGTTCTACTCTAGTACCCCCAAATTTGCCACTGATTCTCCCTTGGGCTTTTCTGTGGTAAATTATGATTATCTTATCTTTGGACTCCTGGATTATAGGCAGCAATAAAACTCCAAGCTTGGAGTTGATTAGGTAGATAGCAGGTGGATATATGGAGAACAGATCTCTGTAAAAGACTGAAATCATTCATTCTCTCATTCATTCATTCAACACATATTTAATATGCAACTTGTGCTGGGCAGAGTGCAAGGGAGCTAAGGATGTAGACACATAAGACATTTCTGTACCCACAAGGAGCTGGGTATAGCCTACCGGCAAGGTCTATGTTGTTCAAGTGGGAATTCCAAACCAGAATACATTCAACCATGAGGTTACCTACTTGGGGAATCAAATTGCTACTGTGCAGTTTGGATGCAAATACATTATTAAAACAGGTTAACCTAAAATTTTAGGAAAACCATGAGGCAATTGTTGAGATGTGGAATAAATGCACCAGGTAAGCATATCTACTTACCAGAAAACTTGTTTCTTAGCAGTAGAGTTGGTGGTCTGGAATTTATTCCTGTTTTGAAAGTAGATAATATACACAAAAGTACCTTTACATTTGTGAAAGGAAAACACAGCTGTTGTTATTGTTACATCTAACATAGAGTAATACCCTAAAAATCTATGACAGTGGCAATTTCACATGATTTGATATGAATCTGGAGACTAACTGCCAACCAGTTTTCAACTACGGCCAAAAAAAATCTTGTGGACTTTTGCTGAACTGTTTACATTTTTAATTTTCTTGTTTTGTTATGGGGTTATATCTACTTTAACTGTCTCGCTGGGTGGTATAAGTGTTCAAATGAGATAATGAGAATTGAGAATGTAGTGTCTTTATCTGATACCCCAACATTGCAAGTTCACTTTCCAAATCCCAGTGCACAGAGTGCACGGGCAGGGAGAGGAAGTGAGGAGAAGGAGGTGTTTGCTCAGGTGAATTGCTGAACTGAAGAGGAAGAAGAGATTATTCAAGGTTTTTTTGGCTCACAATCCCCCTACACCTGACCCCCAGTGGACCACTAGCCTACGTTACAATAGAAGCATTCTTTTGTCTTTTTGCTTTTACCCCTCCCAGAATCCCATAGCATTTTTTCCCTGCTTCTGCCTAGAACATCAAACCTTTATTAAGGATCTACCTCATAAAAGACCTTGGGCTTCAAAAATGAAAACAGCATAGTTCTTGCTCTCAAGGAAGATTACAGAAGGCAGATGACTGACCCCTTAGGAGGTGTTTCAGGAAGGAAGAGTTCACACAAAGGACCATGGAGGATAGGTGATCTTTATCAGTTAACTGTTTCAGGATCAAGATTAATTCAGAAACATCACAAGGCAAGTTTGAACAAAAGCTGAATAATTCATCATCGGGCAAGATGCTTCAAGCCTCATTCCTCCAGAGTCAAACTACAGACCACCCAGAAGGGTGGAGATCCTTGCCTGCTTTGGGCATACTCTCAGATGTGGGGTTTTTCATGTTCTGATTTCAAAGGATTTTAGGGAGATAATAATCAAGGTTGTGATAAACTATACATGAAAATAAAATTACAGAGAGATCTCTGGAAAATAACAGAAACAATGGGCAACAGAAGGGCAATTTGTAATGCAAGAAAGATGGCAGGTCATGGCACGGACTCAAGAAATAAGCTGTGTATCCAGTTTGCAGCAATTATGTTACTAATTACTATTGTGTCAAAGTAACCTAAATAAAAGATTGTAAGAATCTAACACTTAGGTGCATCTCAAGTTTTAATCAATACATTATCAAATTGAAATCTTTATAGCATCTAATTGTAATTTGGCCCAAGAGTAATTCTGATAATATTGAATATTGAATGGGTGAAGACTTCTCCTTTTCTTCTTCTCTGACTCCATTTATCCCTTCACTCTGTGACATTGAGCACCAAGCAGAAGCTGGCTTCTTTGATGAGGAGCTGTGACCCAGACCTCCCTCTGCCCAATACACACCGTCCACACTTGGGTTCTGATTCCTTTGCTTCATTCCCCTACTCTCCACCGAGGAAGAGAATTGAGTCAACTGCACTAAAGCCCCCCATGAAAGAAGAAAAAAGAAATAGTCAGTAGACAAGGAAGGATGCAGAGAGTTAGGAAGGGAACCAGGAAAGTCAAAGGAAGAGGGAGATTCAAAATGAAGGTGGCGAACTGCTAAGCCAAATGCTGAAGACAGCATCAGAGAACTGAGAAGAATCCGGTTAACTGTTTAGAATTGGTGAGTTGCAGAGTGAGATGAGAAGAGACAGAGTACAGTATGTTGAGGATAAAGGTAGCCAGCAAGAAATGGAGATAGGGTTGTAATAACAATGATGAAAGATAGTAGATAACGCTCCTGAGGAAGTCAGCTGTGTATCTAATATTCTGCTAAACATGGGCATATATAATCTCCTCACTGGGACCATATTAAATAAGTGTATTGTTATTTCCGTTTTACAGAGGAGCAAATTGTAGCACAAACTGGATAGTAGATTACATACATCAATTCACTGCATTGCATCACTGGAACCCATAAGTGCAGATCTGCTCTGTTCTTGGTGGCTATGTTATTGTGCCTCTCGTTCTTTTGAAAGGTTTATTTCAGAGGATGGAAATAGTTTTATCTTTGTTTCATGAGAACAATGAGGTTTGAGGGAGCTTTCCATTCCCTCCTTTTTCCTATTAAACAGGGAAGAAAAAAGGATATTGTGTGAGCAAAGGGAAGACAGCAGAGGAGATGGAGGTGGAAGACACAAAAAGATGAGTTCTAATTGATGGGAACTTGCAGTTGATGGGATAAAATCTCCCGAGGAACAGAAAGGGCTCTCATTACAAACAAGGCAGGGGAAATTCACTTGCAACCGAAGAAAGGGAAGAAAATGGTCACTGGATTTGATGACTAGGAAATAATTGTGTTTGAAATAGCTTTAAAACTTAGATTTCACATAGGAAGTGAGTTGCTAACAGAGTCAGTCATTCCTTTCATGAGATTATGCAGCCTGTCAAGTTGAGTCAACAACAGCATTGCTTGTCATTTCTAATTATTTTCTAGAAACTGATTAGATAATGAAAACAATTTATCCATCTCGATTATGTAAAATATCCATGGTGCTCCTTTCTCGGAGGGATTCGTCTTCTGTTGTAAATTGGAATTCTTTAATTTCAAGGGTCAGAATCTCAACTTGAACACATTTAGGTAAAAACTAAAAACACAGACACACTTCAGGAAGGATGTGGGGTCACCCGTCCTGGGAAAACTGGTGATGGACAGAAACAAATATTGAAAACCTACTTCAAAAACATCATCACTTGTACATCTGGAATCAGAGTTGATGATAGACACGGATCCTTTGCCCAGTTTCAGTGCTAAATGATTCTAACTTTTGTGTTAAAAATTGGATTTGGGACTGGGGAGATAGCTTAGTTGGTAGAATGATTGCCTTGTAAGCACAAGTCCCTGGGTTCGAACCCCAGCACCGCAAAAAAAAAAAAAAAAAAAAAAATTGGATTTGACTTTCAGTGTGATTATTGCTGTTCTCCAGTTCCTGTCTTTGCAGACAAACAGAAGTGTGTGATGAGAAGCTCATGCTTCTGAGTGTATCTTCAAGAAAACTTCTGGGTGTATCTTCAAGATTCAGTTTCCACCTTCTTCACATGTGGAGAATACTCAGATGTGTCTTGGGCCAGCAAGACTTTGCTCGCCGCAGGCCTGTCTTCATCTGGGTGATTCATAGTGACCTCAATGAGAACCCCACCTGCAGAGTCATAGCGAGTGGGCTGAGCAGGAGGGAACCTCAGCTTCACCTGGGCCCCAACCTGCCTCGCACTATCATCTCATCTCTCATGGTTGACATGAAGTGAGGACTTGCTTCCTCTAGTGCCCCAGGGGAGAAGTTAGACGCTTAAACATTCTAAAATACAGGTATCATAGGTTCAACTGGTATCTCTCATCGTTAAGTATTTTAAAGGTATGGCCAGAGTTTGCACAACTTAAGTATATTTTTCTCCTCATTAATGGAATTCGGAAAGGTAATTACTGAATGCTTAGGAGTAAATCAGAACGTATATTATAGGGAGAGGTCTTAGACATGTGTACATGGAAGGAGGGAAATCTGGACTCAAAGCATAATATTTATGTCTAATGTTGTGTGTGGATCTCAGGAATATCTGAAACACTCATTGCTGAGAAAAACCTACATGGGAACTTAACTACTAATCTCCAGACTAATAGGCACAAACACCAAACACAGTCTTCAATGAGCAGAACTGCTTTTAGGACTAAAAATAGTCCTTGTGGATATTTTTCAAGTGTCCTCCTGTTCTCTTGCCCAGTGTTTTAGCTCCGGCTCGCTAGAGGCCTGCTTTGCATTCGGGCCTCTGCTCAGTTCTGCTCTTCCCTCATTTGGGCCTCAGTTCATCTCCGGAGCGCTGGCAGACTCATTTTGCAGACTTGAGGGATTAAGAACCTTCCCCAGATGACACCAGAGGAGAGTGGAAGCTGGCTTTCTAGGATTCCAGTCCAGGTCTTTTCTGACACCATGGTCTATGTTCCTTCCCCTGCATCCATTAATGAGCAGTGACATTTAGAGGTGGGGTTGAGGGTGGGAAGAAAAATATTCTTTCTTTGTTAATTCTAATTTTATAAACAAAAATTAAGTAACTTGTCTAGAAGTAATAGAGAATGAAGCAATCCTTAGTGTGAGTAGTCATGAAACCTGACACAAGTCTCCTGCTCCTTCCCATGTTGGTGTGTCGGCCGTTCCCATGTGAAAGTTTGGGTTTTGCAGTATAAGCAAGATCACTGCATTACTGAAAGGTAAAAGGTAGCAGGTTTGAATTGCAGGGTCTGTACTGTGGACTGGCTCTCTGCCCCAGGAATTTTATTTGCTCACTGAAAGCCCTAAATAGCATGTTTGAAGGCAGCTGTGTTTGGGAGAAGCTCTGTGTGCTGGTGATACCAGAGGTCCTGTAGCCAAGTGCAACCTAAAGATAAAGGTCTCTTCTGCACAGCCTATCCTGATCGGTAGGCTACTTGCCAGCTGCCTACAAAATATCCTTTCAACCAATGGAGAGGTTCTTTCAAGGATTGTCAAAGTAGGATGAAAACGTATTGGTATTTTTAAGCGAAAATGAAAATAGAAGTATCAAGTGATTAAAGAGCAAAAATTTTAAAAAATCAATGATCTCTAAACACATTGTCCAAATAATAAAGCTAAGTTCCCTTTTGTGTGTTCCCTTCCTGGGGACAGCAGTGTCTTTAGAGTCCATCGCTTAGATCAGTGCAGTCTGCAGGAGTTTTAGTGAGGACCTGGCCCTTTCTTGTGCAGACCGTAGCCCCCTGCAGTATAATTGCAGGGTATGTTTGTCCTTTCACGCTCTCCAGGATGGTGCTGGGATGGTGAAGCAAACACACAAAGAACAAGGCACTGTGCTAAGGAAGAAGTGTTTCTCTCTAGCCGTAGCTCTCCCCAGCCATTTCTGGTGCAAAAGGAAGAACCCAGGGTCGGTTTCCTGATGTGCATTTTCAGTTTCTGAAGCCACCTCAACGGGAAGGCCTGGGATTGGTCTTGTTTCTATGATGCATTGTTTTTATCAGCCCTCTGCTTCCATTACAGTTCAGTTTCTAGCTTTTACATTTTAAATGAATCCTTTTCTTAAGAAAAAAAAAAAAAAAGAATAAAAGTTTACACCAAAAACTACAACCATTGCTCCTCTAAAAGCGATGAAAATGGATAAAGATCTGCTCTCTCGTCCTCTGTTCAGGCTTCCTTCCACCACTGGTGGGCCCTTCAGAGGTTGTTTTCCTTAGGACTGACCCGAAGACCAGGTGGCTGCAGGAGATACCAGGACACAGAGCTAGGACCTGGCCTCCGTCCTCGTTCAGTCCCCGTGTTCCCCGCTCCCCGCCACCTCCCCTCCTTTTTTCTCTCTCCCCATCCCTGTTCACATTCTCCCTCCTTCCCTCTCAGCCAAGATCCTTTTATCCGGACAGGATTCTAATATTACAAGAATATTAAGATTAAAGAAATGACATCCAAGCGTTCTGACAACCTTAGAGGAAGCCTCCTTTAGGTTTTCTGGCTCTCTGATGACTAATTTCTTCTCCAAGAGTAAACTGTTCATCTATCAGGCAAACCAGCTCTTCTCCGGTGTAGTCATCACCCATTAGGCTTCATGAGGTGAGAAATTAATTGGTGTTTTTCTCAAGATTCAAGCTGAGAATCTGGACTGGTTCCCTGCTGGAGAAGGGGTGTCGTCCCAGCATAGGGAGGAGAGGGGTCCTAGTGGGGGTGGGGACAGGGACAGAGCCAGGGATCCTAACAGGACTTTCAAGGTCTTCTGTAAACCTGCCCCAATTATTTTTTTCAGCCCCACCTCTACAACCCCCAGATACTTGTGTAACCTCTTCTCCAGGCCAATGGATTTGCCTTCTATTCCCACCGTCAATGGGGCCTGCTTCACAGTGGTTTGGGAGCCTCCCATGGCCTTCAACTCAACAAGCACCAGGTGCTTGTTGCTGGAGGGACAACACACTGTCCTTTAGGATCCAGTCCCTGGCCCACCTTGACTCTCCTGAAGCAGCTCAGCTTCTTCCACTCCTCCCTGTGTCTTCTGAACACCTGTGGCACTTGCCTTGTGTCAGGCAAGAGTTCATCTCCACCATGAAGACACACCAGCACTGAAATCAGATGTGATGCTCTTGGTGAAGTTTAGCAGACTTTGAGAAAGTCTCATGTGTGCGTGCATGTCTTGGTAAAGAAGCCAAAGACAGCGTGGCTGAGAGGGGCTGAGAGGGGCTGAGCGGGTGACAGATAGAGAGAGCACTGGAGAGAAGGGATGAAAATGAAGTGTCACCTTCCAGTCCCGAGCGTGTATCTTAGAGAAGCCCATTTTCACTGGTTTTCTTTTCTTTATACCTTTATTTTATTTATTCATTATTATGTGGTGCTGAGGATCAAATCCAGTGCCTCACACAGCAAGGCAAGTGCTCCACCACTGAGCCACAACCCCAGCTGATTATCTTTCGCTCTGTTCGGTTTTTATCCTGCAGCCATTAGTCTTGCTGAAACTTGCCAAGACCTCTCAAGCTCTAATTCACTATTTTAAGAACATTTCTTTCAATTTAGAGAAACCTCTACACACACAAACACACACACACACACACACACACACACACACACACACACACCCTATGCTCAAAATGCTAAAATGTCCACTGTTGTCAGTCAACTTTCCATTACTATAACAAACCACCTCAGATAATCAACTTAAAAATTGAAAGGGTTTGTTTCGGCTCATGGTTTCCAAAGTCTCCATCCACCGTTGGGAGGCCTTGTTTCTTTGGGCCTGTGGAAAGACACAGAGTACGTGATGGGAGGCAAACTGCTCGCCTCCTGACAACTGGGAAGCAAAGAGAAAGGAAGAGGAGTGCCCAGGGTTCTAATATCCCCTTGGAGGGCCTCTGTGACATAAGGTCTCCCATGAGACTCTACTTCTTAAAGGTTTCCACTGCCTTCCAATAGTGCTAAGCTGAGGACCCAGCCTTTGACACACAGGCCCCGGAGGCACATTCCAGATCCAAATGAGAGCACGTGCTAAATTAATTTTGACCCCTTATGTGCTGCATATTGTACCCTCCTGACCAAAACAGAAAGTGGAGTACCTCACACTCTTCTCCCATCCCACCTCACCTTTTACTAAAAGGTCTAAGTTCTTGATGTTAGATCTCCATGATTGAGTCCCTGTCTCCTGCATTCTGCGAAACACCAAAGCCTTCAAATAGCAAACACAACCCCGAGTGCACTTATTTCTTTTTTAACCTTGATTCTAATCATGTATATACATGTGCCTACAGTGTAGCCATAATATACTACAAATAAAATGTGAAAGAAAATTGAAAGAGCAAAGAAAAATGAAATTTTTCTTCTTTGTGATCATAGAAAATCTATAGGCCTTGCAATAAAAATTCTAAAGATATTAATATATTCATGCTTATGTAGATTTATAACCCAAAACTATCAGTTTTGTGATAACTGTTAACTTGTGGTTTGGAGATTAAAGAACTTTCACATAAACATTGTAAATATTAGAAATTAAAACTTCCTCTTCCTCCCTCCCTTCTTTCCTTCCTTTCTTCCCTTCTTTGTCTCCCAGTTTTCCTTTCTTTGAACAAATACTGGAATTGGCTACATATGTATTAGATACTGTAGGGCCTGATGAGCGACAGGCTTTTAGGCCCAGAGCTACCTTGGATGGTAGAGAATGGTCCCTTGATGAGTAATGCCAAGTATCTGCAGCAGGTTGCTTCCCCGCGAGAGAAAGAAAGGCCCCCCTTTACTATTGAAATGGTCCAGTTTAGAGCCTGCAAGCTGCTGTTCATTTCACGAATGTTCTGACCAAGACCAGAAAGTTCTGCTGAGAGAGTCTCTGCCTCGCTGAAGTTTACATTCTAGATTACCTTTTATGAATATGGAAAAAAGCCGTTAGTTGGATGTGGAGGGCAAAAAACAGAGCCAACCGAGGGAACTTGGAAAAAGAACAAAGAAGAAATGTGAGTACGGAGGGAGAGAGGGTTGGTGGAAAGAGCTTTTGTAACTTCTTCCATTCATCTTTGCAAGTGAGAAATACTGAGCGACAATAGATGGGTAGACTAAAGATGGAACAATAACAGAATGAAGGACTGTGCACACATAATCCTCATTAACCTTCGGCTTTGTCAGTGATTCAGTTTGATTTATTTCGATCATATTATATTTCATAATATATATTTTATACATGTTATGCACCTGTTAAAGGTCTATGAGAAGCAGAGATGAAATAAAAAGTGTGAATCTGACCTCAGAGAATGTACTTGATGAGGGATGGAGTCATAGCAGAATAACTGGATATTATCATCATTAAGATACAATGAGTATACCATTCGTGGTGACTCATGCCTGTTATTCCCAGAGGCTTGGGAGGCTGAGACAGGAGGATCACAAGTTCACTCTTAGCAACTTAACGAGGCCCTAAGCAACTTGGTGAGACTTTGTCTCAAAATAAAAAATAAAAAGGACTGGGGATGTGGCTCAGTAGTTAGCACCCCTGCGTTCAAGTCCTGGTACCAAAACAAAAAACAAAAAAAACCCCAAACAAACAAATAAAACACAGTAGATACAATAACATCTGATATATCACTTTATGGCATCTATAATAGATATTCTAGTTGTTATAATATATCAGACGTTATAATTCCCAGAATGAAATTCATGATATGTTTTACTTTTTCACTCTAAAATGAGAATATGAATTGTCAGTCAACCAAAATGGTGATAGAACTTAAATGTGTGAAATTAGAATAGAAATGCTATTTACCAAGTTTCTCTGCAGTCACACTTGTTTTATTTCCTCTTGTAATATGAATGGATTTAGGAGCTAGGAAAGAGTGTTGTACAATAGTTTGTAAACTTATCCAATAAGAAAATCCACTGTTAATTAAGTACAGATTCTGGAGTCATTCTCCTGGAGATGCTGATTCTGTGGTTCTATAGGGTAGACTTAGAAAACTATGTTTTACAGGGAATCCTATTTTAAGACAAATTTGGGAAAATGTAGGAGAATTTTCTATTGACAAAGGAGGAATGAAAATACACAAATTACTTGTACAAGTAAAAGGAAAAAAACAATAAGCGCAGCAAATTAGATGCTTCATGTACCTCTCACACATTAAATCTACTTTGGCAACATTGCAGATAAATATGATAAAAAGTAAACTCATTCAAAATATTCTGCCCATTTATCAAGATATTTCCAGCAAATGTGAATCTATGACTGAAAAGTGGATATAGTTAATTGCAATTATACAGACAAATGAATTGTATTACATTTTTCAGCCTATAATTAGGCTTTTTGTAAAGGTGAAATCAAAAACATGCAATGTTTAAAATTATCCAAAATTATTTTAAAGATAATCTAGGATTCAAAGTTTAAATTCTGCTGAGATATTAAAAGTTGCTTTCTTTCCCTTCCCTATTCTTCAAAAGTAAGTATTTCATTTTTCTTCCAAACTAGAGTGCAATTTTGCTTTTCAATTTTAACTTGGAAAATGGAACTATAACTACTGACAGTCCTAATGAAGGCCAAAATGTTTCAAAAGTCAGATTTTAATGCTAGTATCTCACAAATAACATTATGAAGATTATATTGCTCACCTGTAGTATTTTTTTAACTTTGAACTGAAAGAATGCACATAAAACCCTAACTCCATATACAGAAGAAGCTCAAGAAATTGAAACATGCTATTTCATAAATCACCACCATCACCAATACCCTCCTCACGGGTGGGCTTGGTTGAATGCCCCTTTCATGCCAGGGACAATGCCAAATGCTGTGTGGGATGAGGAAATGTTACAGACGTTCACAGAGTGGAGGGCTTGTGGGGAGCCTCTGCTGGAAGAAAAGACCCAGTGGAGAAAGTGGCTTTTGAGCTGACCTGCAAAACTTTCTATAAAATTGCTTCATTTTTAACAGTTAACAACCCACCTCCCAGAGGCACCGTTGTTTCTCTTTTTAATTATTTGGTGATGTCAGATAATTAATGCTTAATGTTTTCCTGTGGAAACCGAAGAGTTCAATTCTATTGTTTGAGTCATTTAAGTATACCTAAATGAAAGCTGTATAATGGAAGGCAACTGTAATGGCCTGTCATACCAGTTGACCTTGAATATCTACTCACACAGATTCTTTAAAAATTTATAGAGTGACACCCTTGAATATCACATTATCTCCTGGGCAAAATGAAGAGAAGAAATTACTTGATCCATATAATGATCTTCACAACTCAGGCCTCAGGACAGGATATTGACTGATAAACTAAGGCAAAGTACATTTTCCTCAATTATCCAGGTAAATGCTTAACTTTATAGAACCATTAAACAGTTCTGACTTAGACATATAAATAACAGAGGGAAGGAGAAATTTTTAGGCAATTTTACATTTTCAATGTTAAATAAATGGTTCTGAGTATAAGTACTGCAGGGAGCATCTTAATAACACTTTGATATTCTAAAATAGAAAATAATCTTTAGCAAAATGCTCTCCATTTGATTCACATCTCTACTTCTTTTTCAAAAGGCTGTATATTATTTTCTTACATTCTCTTCAGATTTCGAAGTCAAGGGACTAATGGAAGAATTGCAAAATCTATACATCATAGCAGATAGTTTCCTTGCTCCACGTATTCACTATCAAGGTACAGAATGAAGCAGGGAAAACCATGAAAAGTATGAATCTATTATGCCACGGATCAAAAGCATCTTGATAGGTATACCATTTTAAATGAAAAGTTAAAGTTTAAAGTTATATGCACATATAAAAATCAAATGATTCTAACAAGTTTATGAAAAAGCTTCCTACCATTGTCCTTCCGTTTCTCCCTGTTTAAAAAATGGCGGCTTCCAACTCTTACAGTCAGTTATTTTGATATTTACTTCTGTTCTAAAAGCAGGCATTATTGTTCCTGGTTTCACTTTTTCACATTTTAGGCATTGTTGACTTTCTGCAATGGAAACTAAGGAATTGCTCTTTTTCCTTTCCCCTGACTGATAACCTCCAATAGACACCTAGAATCCTTTCTATACCATATGAGGATTTATAAGAGTATATAAATGCTATTCACAGATGAACCTTTCCTGAATAGCTGTTTCCAAATTTTTTTTTTCTAAGTGGCTTCTGCTATGGTCTGACTGCTTGTGTCTCCCCCAAATTTAAATTGAAATTTAATATACATTATATATTTTACTCCTACTTTTCAAGGAGGATGATATTTGGAGTTGGGTCACTGGGAGGTAATTAGGTCATGACTGGGATTAGTGCCCTTATAAGAGGTCCAAGAGAGATAATTTCTTCCACCATGTGAAGATACAGCAAGAAGATGCTATTATATTCATAAGCCACCCACCTTATGGTATTCTTGTGATGGGCTGACAGATCTGACTCCATGAGAATGTTCTAGGCCAGACTCTAAGGGAAATGACTAAACAGACTCCATTTTGCTCTGAGACTCCATGTTATGTAGGAAATAAGCTTCTCCCATGGGAACACCCCGCCTCTGTGCCCATCATCAGTTACCTGGTGTGACATGTTTAATAATATGCAATGGCAACTCCTATGTAGTAAAGAATTGCTCTCTTTTGATTCCTATTGCTCCTAAACAATGTACCATGTGAATGGTGATTGTGTGGATATTAGCAACCATTCTTTAGTTTGTACCTAGGTAAGGGTCATTTTGACCCACTTCCCCCTCTGTCGATGATCTCATGATGTTAATGTGTAATTTCAAATCATAACAACAGACACTTATGATTAATGTGATTTTTGGTATAAGAACTCCTACAACCCTATGTACGGGGCTGTTCTCCCAATAGCCATTTTTGGGGCATTGTGTGAGACAGTCAGCGGCCGGCTTAATAAAGACTCAAATTTGGACTTCTCAGTGGTGATCGGTCCGTTCTTAAGTTGCGCCCCATAACAATTCTGTTATAGTAGCCCAAACTAAGACAGTGCTTTTCAGTAGTTCTAACTTTTCACAATTCTCTAAATTACTCCTCAAGCTGGCCGGGACACAGCTGACCACGAGGTGTTCTCTTTACCTCTTTCCTGTGCTGGACTACCTGTTTCCTGTGTCACACAGCTTCCTCTTTTTTGGTTTTCTCCCTTGCTTTGGTAGAGTAAAATATCCTTTCATGGGGAATGGTCCACAGCAGGTAAAATTCTTGAGGTCTCGCCTGTCTGACAATGTCCTTCTTCTCCCTGACATTTGACTGATAGTTTGGTTGACCACAGAGTTCTTGGTTAGAAATCATCTTTCTTTAGGGTTTGTGAGATGTTGCTCCACTGTCCTTCAATTTCCTGGGTAAGTGTTGAGAAATCTGAAACCATTCAGATTCCTGATATTTGTGTATGTTCTAGTATTTCTCCTACCTCTAAAATGTGTGTGATCTTGTCTTTGCTTCCAGGGTTCTCAAATTTCATAGTGATGTACCTTAGTGTTGGTCATTTTTTATCCACTGTGCTGGCATTTTAGGTGAGGACACTTTTAATTTAGGAACTCATGTCCCTCACCTCTAGGAAGATGTCCTGAAAGATGTCCATTCCCTCACCTGTTTTCTCCCCTCTCTTTCTAGTGTAAGTACAGCAGGGTTCCTGGATTGGTCCTTTGACTTTTTGTCTACTTTCTGGATAATTTCTTCTACTTTATATCCTAATTCTTCTATTGAGATTTTAAATTTCTGCTTTCATAGCTTTATAAGAAATCTTTTTTGTCATTGTTATTGTTCTTGACAGATTCATTTCTTATATCCTGCTTCAATTTTATGGTGACAGTATTGAGAAATCTCAGATTTAAACAAAAAAAAAAAGTGTCGTTGTTTTCTTCTTACTGTACAGCCTTTCCTTTCCCCACTACACCAAGGGTTTTTGGTTATTTTTTGTTGTTTTTTATTTTCTCTCTCGTGCTCTCTCTCTCTCTCTCTCTCTTTTTTTTTTTTTTTTTGTCTTTTTAATGTAAGAACATTTTCTTCTGCCTGGTCTTCATTAGTTACCTGCTCCTTTTTAAGACTTGGGCATGAAAATGCTAAGTGAAGCTCTGAGTACATGGTGGAACTGAGCATGATCTTCCCTGTAGGATGAACTGGTTGGAAAAAGTCAAAACTCAGCATCTTTCATTTCTTTCTCTTGGAATGATCAGATTTCCCAGAGGACGCTTCCAAATCTCCTACCTAGACGCTGATGTAGGAAGATGGCTGGGGTCTCAGCATCAAACACATGTTCATTCATTTCCTCCCTTCAACTTACTATCGAAAAATTTCACACATACAGAAAAGTAGAAAAATGAGTGCAATGGCTACCTGTGTCCCTTCCATCTAGATTCAACAATAGTTAAACAGCAGTTTGCATGTTTGTTCTCTTTCTCTCTGAACCTTGGGGGTAAGGTATCGTCGAATCTTTCAGCATATAACTCCTCAGACTAAGGATATTTCCTACAGAGCCACGTGTGCTATTATTAAAGATAAGAAAAATGACAATGATTTTTCTCATTTGATACTCAGTCCTCATTCAAGTTTCCCTAAGTGTCATAAAAATGACGTTATTTTTGGTGGCACTTCTACCTTAAACTTGTCAGGTGTCCTGTCCAGGCCTTATCTTCACCTTAATAATAAAGTTAGACTTCCACTGGGGTGGGGAAGGGGCAGTTGCCTAACTATGCAGAGTGAGGGAGGGTACCTGGCTATTTCTCAATTTGCAATTCCCTCCCACTACCACTAGCACCAAATACCCTTTAATCTGTACCGTGCTACATCCTGAATGCGGTTGGTGGGAATGCTGTTCCACATTGGGTCGAAGTTTGCCATTTCCTATTGCTGAACTAGTGTTCGGTTTTCTCACATCTGCTATGCTGAGCATGACATATCATTTATTGTGCAAACCAAGAGTCAAAGTTGGCACTATTATTGATTGTGTCAGGATTATTAATAGGGGTAAATCAGGATTGTCACTTTAGGGAATCATTTCCTAGCTGCTTTCAGTTTCAAGGTTTTGTTCTTATAGTTCCACATCTGATCTTCCATCCTTTAAAAGAAAAAAAATGAGACTCTCCTATTGTTTTATGGGTTTTGTAAAAGTAATTGCACATGTGAAACGAATGTATTATCATCATCCGAATTTAATTATTTTTAACTCACCAGGATTGCTTTGTGCTTGTGCATTTGTTATTTTGACATCCTTGAGTGCCTTGCTTCATAGAGGATGGTATCTCTAAGACTTTCCAATCTTCTCATGACCTGAGGTGAAGTATTTTATGTGAGTACTCAAAAATACCTGCTTATTTGATTAGAGTACACCATCATTGCTTATTTCAAACACAGAATATGAGGGAGGTAACAGGCAAACCAAAATTAGAAGGTGTGTGGTGTGGATTGTTAAAATAGGTCTGAATTAGATTCTAGGGTGTGCAGTTCCCTGTACCTAAGAAAGATTTTCCTCTTATCTCTGAAAATCCTGTTCATCTTTGAAAGACCACCTCAAAGATATTTCCACCTTTAAATCTTTCCTGATAATTTTCTCAGAAAAAGTAATTTCCTTTTCCTCTAAAATTTTGTAACATCCACTATTTATATCATTGGTGACATTTATTCCATATGTCTGATGTATCTCATTTCTCCTAGTGCAGTGCAACTCACATTGTGACAGATATTTTAAACTGCAACCCAGCTGCTTGTACATATATAATAGAGTACACACACACACACACACACACTGAAAAAAAGAAAAGTACTTCCCTTTACTGACACATACTTTGAGGTTTATAATGATGGTCTTTACTTTTGATTAAGTTTTGGTACTGCGGATTTAACCCACCGGTGCTTTGCTACTTAGCTACACCCCTAGAGCTTTTTATTTTTTATTTTTTAGGGCCTCACTAAGTTGTTGGGGTTGCCCTGGAACTTGGATTCTCCTGCCCCAGGCTCCTGAGTGGCTGGATCATGGGCATGTGAAACCGTGTCCGGAGCCTCTTACATTTTAAAAGTGCTGCTGGACTCCCTGAAAACTGATCTCTAGTGAATTGTGACCCACAGATTAAAAACCATTGCTCCAGTGTGGAACTTCTTAATCTGGGATCTTGGAGATGATTTACTGGCCCATGAACTTGAGTGAAAAAATAGTTACATCTTTATTTTCATTAATTTCTTACTGGAATTTAGAGTTTCATTTTATTTTGAATGTAGCTACAAACTGTGGTAGTACTAGCAGTATCTATAACTTTCTTGCCAATAGAAATCACAGATATTTTCATATAGCTTTAAACATATTGTAGATATCCTGAAATATACTTTATAAGCATCACTACTTTGGAATATTTGGAGTTATCAGACTTGATGCTAGATTCTGTTATTTATGCATTCATATAAAGTCCAATTACTATATCACAAATTTGCTTTGAAATATTTTAATAAGCGTATTTCAGTATAATTCATTTCCTACTTTTAGAAACATTCTGGGAAGGAATCCTCAGGCTTCACTAGACTATCAAAAGGGTGCAGTATGGGAGATCAAAACATTGAAAATTTCCTGAAGGGAAATATCTGACTCAGCACCTCACATACAAGAAAGGCTCAATAAATATTTGTTGAACAGTTTTATTTCTCCAAGTTACACAAGGGCAACTGGAACCCAGAAAAATCTGGTCAGACACAAATCAAAAGAGTGTTGTGCTAAAAAGTGAAATTGGCAATTTGTAGACAAAGTGGTAGTTGGCTAGGACTTGAAACTGATCAATGGCATGTACTTGCTGCATCTTGAGGGCTTGCGATTCCTAGAAATTTAAGTCTACAAAGCAGATTCTAGTCCAGTATGATTAGACAAGTCAAATGAATAGTTGAGTAAAAAATCATTTCTTGGGTTCCTGAAATGAAAAAAAAGCACTGTTACATATAAAACACATGCCCTTTCTCATAAGGAATCTATACTCCACTTGGGGAATCAGAACAAAAACCAATGAACATTAAGTGAAAATATCATCAGAAGGGCATAGATATTTCAGGGCATGGCAAGCGATGTGTCGTGCTGAGAAGGTTGAGTCATGAAAGGAAAAAACAGTGGCGAATGCTTGAACCATCAGCTGGGTTGGAAGATGAAAGGCTATGAGTGCCAGCCCAAGGAGGCAGGACTTTTATTCAATAAATCCTTAAGGCCCCTAGGAGATTTCTGCATTGAAGCAAGACAAGATACAGGTAATGTGTGAGGAAGCTTTGCCCGAGGTCACTATACAGAGGGTACTAAAGGATAAAATGACATAACAGAAAACCCAATATATCGTCTTCAATCGCTACTTTTCTCTCTCCCTATTTGAAGTCTTATATTTGTCAATTCTTGCTAGGGACATCCACCAGAAACTTAATACTATGTTTCTAAAATCAAACTAGTATTCTTCCCGGCAAACCCAGTGCTATATGGTTTAAGGTTCATGTGTTGGAGACGTAATCCAGGGTGAAATGGTATTGAGGGA
Source organism: Sciurus carolinensis (assembly GCF_902686445.1). Classification (NCBI taxonomy): domain Eukaryota; kingdom Metazoa; phylum Chordata; class Mammalia; order Rodentia; family Sciuridae; genus Sciurus; species Sciurus carolinensis. The sequence continues at coordinate 111,574,393 of NC_062224.1, read as the reverse complement.
TGGGACCTTTAAAAGGTGGTTGCAAAAGTGGGTTTCTGATGAGAGGATGAGTTTTCCCCCCACTTCATTCCTCCCTCCCTTCATGTAATTTCTTCCACCATGTTATGACATAGCAAGGGATTGTACCCCTTAGTCTCAGACTTCCGAACCTCTAGAACTGTAAAAAAAGAAATCTCTTTAGTTTATAAAACACCCATATTTGGTATTCTGCTATGGTATTACAAAGTGAACTAAAACACCTGCAACTCCTGACTTTGCTATTCATGTAATGATACGCGTCTGGAAATTGGACCATCTTTGATTTTTCCTTCTCCATCACCCTCAGGCAATCATTCCTTTCCTCTAGTTGGTTCCATTACAGGCTTACTAAATTCAGATATCTTCAAAATACTTGTATTCTAACCCCATGAGAGAAGATTAGATTTTGGATTACAAAATACATTGTTAAGCAGAAATCCTACCTCTTGTTATTTGCAATATAAACAGAACTGTATAAGCCAGCATGGTGCTCTGTGAAGCCTCTGTCCCTAAGGGACTATGCTCATAGCCTGGCAAGGCAATTTAGGCTGCTTTAAGGAAAAGAGTGTCTATTCTATACACATATGTGTAAATTATTCTATGTTCATATTTACCTATCAATAGAGAAAAAATGAGGTGGGAAAAATAGAAAGTTCTGTTTATACTATATTTTTATGTAGTCAAAATTCTCAGTGCTGACTGCCACGTTCCCTCTCTTCATCTGTTAGTCTCTTCTGTTTCATAATATCCCCCCCCACACACACACTGATTTCCAGGGAATTTCTGTTCTAACTGGGTTTTGCTTTGGAAACACTTCATGTCACTGGGCAACAGCTATGTCTAAAATCCTTCTTAGATTTGTACTATCTCAGTATTTTGTAATTTTGAAAGGAGCAGGTAATTTTTCAACTAAATCAAAATTTACCAAACCTTGCTTAATAAATACCAACTTACCTAAGACAAAGAGTTTTTTTTTTATTGTTGTTTTAAAACTATAATTTGTATATGAGATAAAGGATAAAGGAGATGGCCAGCAGGTGTTGGCTCTTTTTCTGAGATCTGTTTATTCTTTTTCACCGTCTGCAAAACTAGTTTCTGATCTTTATCAGGGAAGGGACTTGAGCTGCCCAGAGTTTCTGTATAGTTAACCTTTTAGGAATGGGAGGACTCACATTCATTATGCAGTTGAGTTCTTTGTGACTTCCAGAATAGCCCAAGGATGGAACATGAATTATCATGTGTGTGGTCAGTGGTTGTAGATTTTATTGAATTGAGAGATTCCATTGTGGTAGAGTGTCTTGACCTTGACACTTTTGGCTTTTGGGGTCAAATGGTTTTTTGTCCTTGTGCATAACTGCCTTGTGCACCATACAATGTAGAATGACATCACTGATCTCCACCCACTAGATGCCAGAGACACTGCCCAGGTGAGACAACTAAACTGTCCAGACATAGTAGATACAGCCTGGAGGGACACACTGCCCTACATTGAGAATCACTATAGAATAGTTATGAGGTGGTAGATGGTGGTTATTTAGCCTCAGTCTTGAAGATTATGCCTGTTTTAATTTTTTTACATTCTTTCTTGCCATTCTTTGGTATATGTTTTACTTTTAAGTATGGTGGTATTTATCTATACTAAATTTGTACAATTCTTACAATATTTATCTATTGAATTATACCACAATTTTCCTTCTTAATTTTTCCTGTATTTTATGAGCCATGTGGAGAAAACAGATATTTTTCTACCAGTTTTGAAGGTCAGCTCAATGGAACTTGTCCTATTCTCACTATGTGAAGTCTTAGAACAAGGAAGAATGAAGACAATAGAAAACCAGGTGATGAAACTAATTTACAAGGGAGTTAAGTTTTATTTTATGCAGGTAAAGTTGCAAGTGTTAGTAGAATAAGTAAGAGATGTATTCAGGAACTACTTGAAAAGAGGTGGAATAGAGACCTGGGAACCAGCAGTAGAGTTGAGAACTGAAATTTTAAAGTACCCAAGAGAAAAATGAAAAAGTTTAGAGGACTAAAGGATTAAACCTTAACATGGAACCATAAATGTGAAACTAGCAAAAATAAAAAATAAATGATATTTACTGATTGAAACAGAGAAAGCTAAAATTGAATGGCAACTGTACCAGGGGGTGCTAATAAAGCTCCATCTACAAACAGCAACAAAACCCTCCAAATACAGAAAAAAATCTAAGAAAGAAGAAAAATAAATAAATAAAATTTTATCTACTAGTTATATGATCCAAAAAACCATTTCAGGGACTTGGTTGAAGAGAATGGAGTAGGATATTCAAAATGGGTCCAAGACCTGAAAGTACAGGCAAAAAATATAGGAGAAATGCTTCAGGTCATTGGTCTGAGCAAAGATTTCTTTTTATAAAAGATATGACCTGGGACTGGGGATATGGCCCAGCAAGTACAAGGCCCTGGGTTCAATCCCCAGCACCGCAAAAAAAAAAAAAAAAAAAAAAAAAAAAGATATGACCCTAAAGCACTGGCAACAAAAGCAAAAATTGACAAATAGAATTACATCAAACTAAATAGCTTCTGTACAGCAAAGGAAACCATCAACAGAGTTGATTGAGCCAACCTTTAGAATGGGAAAAAATATTTGCAAACTATTTATCTGACAAGGGATTAATTTCCAGAACCTACAAAGAGCTCAAACAATCCAATCCCCAACAAACAAAAAAATCCCCAAGTAATCCAATTAAAAATTGGCAAAAGACCTGAATAGACATTTCTCAAAAGAGAATATACAAATGTCCAACAAGTATACAAAATTGCTCAATATCATTAATCATCAGGGAAATGCAAACCAAAACTACAATAATATACACTCACACTCCAGGTAAAATGGCTGTTATCAAAACGATCAAGAAATAGGGGCTGGGGTTGTAGCTCACTTGTAGAGTACTTGCCTAGCACGCATGAGGCACTGGGTTTGATCCTCAGCACCACATAAAAATAAATAAAACAAAGGTATTGTGTCCATCTACAACTAAGAAAAAAAAAATTTAAAAAGGATCAAGGAACAAAAAATAAATAATATGGTGAGGATCTGAGAAATGGAACCTCATATACTGTTGGTGGTAATGTAGATTAATAGTTATTAAGGAAAACAGTGTATAGCTTCCTCAAAATAATAGAAATAAAATTACTATATGATCCAGCAATTTCCTACTGAGCATACATCCAAAGGAATTGAAATCAATACGTTGAAGAGAATCTGAATTTGTAAGTTTATTGCAGCTGTATTCATGAGAGTCAAGATACAAAATCAATGTATGTGTCCATCAGCAGACAAGTGGATAAAGAAAACATGGTATATACACATAATGGAGCACCATTCAGTCACAAAAACGAATGAAATTCTGTCATCTGCAGCAACATCAATGGAACTGGAAGAAATTATGTTAAGTGAAATAAATCAGGCACAAATACCACATGTTCTTCTCACTTACATGTGAAAGTTAAAAAGATCTCTAAGTTTTGAATAGTGGTTACCAGAGCCTGGGAAGGGTGTGATGGAAGGAGGGATAGAGAAGAATGTGGCTGGATATGAGGAATCACTTGTGTTTCCATAGCACAGTAGGATAATCATGGTCAACAACAATTAATTGAACATTAGCTAGTAGAAAGAACTTTGAATGTTCCTAACACAAAGAAACAATGATAGATATATTAGTAACCCCAATCTGATCATTACATGTTGTATGCATGTAGTGAAATGCATACTGTATCCCGTAAATATGTACAATTACTGCGTCGATCCAAAATAAAAATCTATTTTTTAAAAAATTTGATGGGCTTGTGAATTTGGGATGAGGATAGGAGATGGGAGAGGAAACTTGACAACTTTTCAGGCTTGAGATGCACATGAATTCTAACAGAACTTCTTTGGCAGTGAACTACTGAGGATTAGCTGGGACTCACCTGTTCCCTATCCTGAATAGCACAGTTCCTGGAAGACAAAGAAGAGGATACCCAACGTGATAGCAAATGTCTAGTAATTCTCATCCTTTCTTTACTCCTACCTGCTTTTTAACTTGCATATTAATCATTTGATACCGCTCTTGAGGTACATACTTGACTCCTACAGTGGGGAACAGAGATGGAAGTTTTTTGCTGTCACATGTTAAGAGTGGCATCAACAGATAATTGGAACTGTTATCTAATCATTGACAGAAAAAGTAGGTTAGGGTGAACTCCTCTAAAACCAAAATTACCATCCTTCGTAGAATTTCTCTAGCATCCAGTTGACTTACTTCCAAGAATTACAGAGTAGGTCAAACCCTTCAGTTCCCTGGGAATATAAGTAACAGAAAGTACATGAAGAAATTCCGTGACTCAAAATTGTGTTATGGCATTTCAAGGAAGGGTTTTCCACCCCCAACGAACAAGGACACCCTCGTTAGACATGTTTCACACTAAACATTATGGCATGTTCCAAGGCACAATAGCCGTGGCCTCTTCCTCCCAGCTTGTCTGGAGAAGTTCTAGCGCGGGTAGTTCTGAGTCTCCCAACAACAGAAACAAAAAGGGAAGCATCACAGAGCTATGCTTGTGAACTAGCTAAGAAAAGGAACATGTCGCGGGAACGACCGACTTTCCTCTTCGTGTCGGGGTCTGCGCCGAATGCCACCGCTTCTGCAGAAGCAGCACCCTAGCCGGAGGCCAAGCGGCGTCTCCCGAGTGGAAGGCAGAGCCCGGGGCTCTCCGGCAGCGACCTTCCGAGAGCAGGAAGGTACGTGGGAGGCGCCTGGGCAGAGCAGAGGTCCCACCGGAGTTTCGGACTCCAGGTCTAGCTTCGCGAGGTTCTGCAGGGACCCCCGCCGTACAGGACTGCGGTGGGCACGCAGCAGGCTACCGAGTTCTGAGCAGCGCTCCCTCTTTGGGTGCACCCGATCGCATTGGGTGAACCCCAGAACTGGAGCGTGTGAGGTTACCTCGCTCCCTGGCAGGGACCGCCGCTGCCCTTGGTCCCACGGTAGCGAGCCCGAAGCTCGAAACCTGCAGAACGAAGACCACCCCAGCAGCCCTATCGGCCTCAACCGGCGGGAGGCGAATTTTCGCGGAGGCTCTGAGGAAAAGCCGGCCTCTCCGCCCCGGCCAATCAGATCAGAGGCGATCCCGCCACGCCCCCTTACATCTACCAATCAGCACTTGACTTGGGGGCCGGCCCCTTGACACCGGGAAACCGCCTTTTAAATTTCATTAGTGCCGCGTTCTTCTGCCCCTCCCCGAGTCGTTCCAGGCCGATCCACGAAATGTGCCCAAAAAAGGAAAACCGAGCAGAGCACTTCCAAAACTGTGAGAAGCGAAACTGTAGATTCCCGTATCGAAGTCGTGGATTCCAGGAGGGACGGGGACCGGAGGGTTCTGGAAGGCAGACTACAACTCCCAGGAGGCCTTGCGCGGACAGGAGCGCGAGTGTGAGGGGGCGGGCGCCGCGAGGCGGCAGGCCGAGCGTCACGGGACTTCCTGAACGCCGGCCAGCGAGTGGGCGAGACCCGACGCGGGGAGGGGGGAGGAGGGGCGGGGGGCGGCGACTCAGCTTTGTGTCCTCGCCTTCGGGCTGCGCGGCCCGCCGGCGAGGGGGCGTGGCCCGCGCGGAGGCTGGTGGGGGTGCGGGCTCCGCGGGACGTGGGTGACGCGTCTCCTTCCAGCTCAGCGGAGTGTGAGGTGTCGCGGCCCCGCCAGCGATTGGCTGTTGAGCGGCGACTACGCGGCGGCCGTTGGTCGCCGGCAGCACGGAGCGCCGGCCGGGGCGGGCGGGGGGGCTATGGGGCGGCGGTGGCGGCGGCGGCGGCTGGAGAGGGCGGGCGCGGGCGAGCCGTCGGCCGCAGCAGCGGCAGCAGCGGCAGTCGCCGGAGTCCGCCTGTGAAGCACGCCACTTGGCGCCGCCGCGGGCCCCTCGGAGGGGACGCGAGCCGCCGCGCAGACGCTCCCCCGGCGCCGCGGCCCTTCGCGCTCTCGCGCCCGTGCTCGCGCTGCTGCTCCGGCTCCTCCATCTTGGCCTCGGCAGTGGCGGCTGCCGGGAGGATGTGCCGCCTTCTGGCCGGGGGAAGAAGGAGGAGAAGATGAAGAAGTACCAGCGGGCCCTGGCCCTGGCCTCCTGCCTCTCCCTGTGCTCCCTGGTCTGGTGAGGAGCCGCGGCCGCGCCGAGCTTCGTGGGAGGGGGCGGCCCGGTCACACCCCCGGGCCTCGGGGCGCGGGTCTCCGGAGCCCGCGGCCGGGGACAGGCCGAGCCCCGCGCCTTGCCCCGCGCGGCGGGCGGCGCCGGGTGCCGAGCCTCGGTGGAGCCGGAGCGGGGAGGCCCGGTGGGCGGCGCGCGGCCGCGGAGGGCGTGAGCGCGTCAGGTGTGCGGGTGCGACGTGCGGTCCCCAGGCCCTAGGCGGACCCGTCCTCCCGCTTCGGCCGCCTCGCACGTGGGGCCGCCGCTCGGAAACTTTGGGGCGCTTCCTCAGTTGGCTCGGCGGCGCGGCTGCCTCGGCTGTCGCGCGTCCCGCCGTGTCGGCGGCAGTGGGAGGGAGCGCGCTTTGTCCCCGAGCTTTGCGGAGCTTCTGTGCCGCTCGGCAACACCTGGCATCCGGGGGAGTGTTGCCATCAGGGTGCTGGAAGAGAGTCTCCCAGGGGATTGTCATTTTCGAGGGAAGCGCGGCTTTTCGTGGCTGCAAAGGTGGTGTCTCAGTCGCGGGAATCTGCTCTCTTACCGAAGTCCACATGGACTGGCCGTTCACGTCCTCTGCAGAGCGGCGGTGTTCTCATTGTGTCGGTGCCGGATGGAGTCCAGAGCACTGAGGTGGAGAGCTGTTGCTCTCCTGAGAACCCTGGCCGGCCTGAGTTTTGATTGGAAAGACGGTGCAAGTTTTAGAGAACAATAAGGCTGGCCTCGTCTTTCATATTACCCTTTAGTGAAACCAGTGCCATTCCCCTCGTTTTTCTCCTTTTTAATATGTTGGATACCAAGAGGTGTCTCTAAGAGATGAATCCCCTTTACGAATTTTAGATCTGTGGGTGAGATACTGAACCTTGTGTTTGTTTCCACCTCTTTCTGGGGATTGCTTGCTTGTTTCTGCAAACAGCTTTGTCCTTGATCATGCCCATGTTTAGACCGTGTTTTACTTCACCAGCATTTCCTGAAATGACTGATAAAGTTAGAGGGTACACTTTTCATTTGAAGCGTCCCTGGTTTTTTTCCAATTAGATGGTGGAAATGAAATCAAACATTAGAATGTGGTTCTTGAAATCATTTGTAAATTGAAATTAACCGTGCTTATATTGTTGGGGACTTCTTGCTATCTTAGTTTAATCTAATCTCATGCATTTCATCTTTATTCATTAGCAGTAGTGAGGAGGTCATGACCTACCTGTCAGGGGAAAAGATCAGTTAGCCTAGTATTCAGAGAGATCTGTAAAGTTTGTCAACTCCCAAAATGAAAAATGGATGTTGAGGGTTCAAGTAAAGAGTGTGAAAAGTTTAACAAACTTTAGCTGAAGAAACAGTTGGGTTAATATATTTTGGGATTTGTTTGCCAATCAAAAGACATTTTAATTTTTCCTTAGCGAAGCTGTTTAAAGGCATTGAAGTAGGATATTTAGGCTTGAGTTTTTTGTAAGGGTGATGATGAGATTGAGTAAGGGGTGTTGTATGGTGATGATTGGTAAGGGTCCGTTTCATTCTTTTTAAACCCTTTTTCCTTGAAAAATTGAAATTATGCCACTGACTTAACCAGAGGTCTAACTTTTGCTACAGTCTTGGTCTGGTTTGTGATTTCTCAACATCCATATCCTTCCTGATGGAAATAGGTACTTTTGTAAGGTTAGAGAAAAGTTGATGAGCTCTTTTTTTTTTTTTTTTTTTTAGTTGTTGATGAACCTTTTTGTATTTATTTTTATGTGGTGCTGAGGATTGAACACAGTGCCTCACACATGCTAGGCAAGCGCTCTGCCACTGAGCCAGTCCCCAGCCCTGATGAACTCTTCTTTGTAGCCAGTTTTGTCATTCAGAAATTGTCCTAAAATTTTGTGTTTGTACTACAATATTCTAGTTTCTAAGGTTTCTCCCTTATCTACCACTTTTACTGTATTTTGTTATTTTGTCATAAGTGAATAGATCATTTGTCTCCCTTCTGCTTTTGTCTATCCATCTTAGATTGCCTTCACAGAAAAATCAGACTTCTATCTCATTATTCATTCCAGTTGCTATTTTTTCTTTTGTATACTTGATGTGATTCTTAATTTGTAATAGAGTATTCTAAATAAAAATGCACTACAGCTGCAGCGTAGAGGAATGATAGCTGTCTCGGTCAGGCATGTGATGTGTATCTTAGCATCTTTAATCTTTACAACAACCCTATAAGGTAGGTTTTATTTACTTCATTTTGCATTTTACAGATGAGCAAGTAGAGAAGTAACTTGGTTAGGGTTAAGTAGCCATTACATTTTGTAGCTTAGATTTGAATCTAAGCAACCTGACTCATTGTACAGGCTCCTGACTGCTGTGGTCTTTTGACCATAGATCAGAAGGTCTGTGTTGCAGATATGATGCCATTACTTACTAGATAAGTGCTCTTGGACATGTTACATAACTCCTTCAAACTATCGTTCTTAAATCCTCAGAATGCCATTCATGCTACACAGGGAAGGAAATGAGGTAACACATATAATAGATCTTTGTAAAACAGTGAAAATATATTATTTCATTATAAAGTCATTCAACAAAGTTTTTTTTCATACTTACTGTGTATCAAATGTTAAGATCATTGAAAACCTAAAGATAGAGTGGCCAGATCATCTTGATTTAAATACAGAAAGTCCCATATTCCAGTAATCCTCCATTAGTTTTCTATTACTGCTATAACAAATTACTTTAAATTTAGAGACTCAAAACAACACATATTATTTTATAGTTCTGGGATCAGAAGTCCAACTATTTAACCAGGCTAAAGTTAAGTTGTTGACAGAGCTGGCTTATTCTGGAAACTCTAAGGAGAGAATTATTTTGACTTTTTCAGCTTCTTGTCTCTTTCCTTACACAGCTTCAACCTCTTGCTTCAGTTCTTATGTCTACTGACTGATGATTTGCCTCTCCCTCTTATAAGGACTCTTGGGATTACATTGGCTCTCCCCATCTCAGAATCCTTATTTTAATGACATCTGCAAAATCTCTTTTACTGTGTTATGTACTATATTTAGGGATTGGGATGCGGACATCTTTGGGGGCCATTATTCTGCATACTCCCTCATTCTTGGGCAGACTAGAAAGGTTGGTCATGACCATGAAAAGGAAAAAGACATGATCCATGCTTTAGTCAGCTGATATTCTGAGTGTGTCCTCTAGTTAGTAAAACCTATGTGTAACTTTAGTGTGCTTAATTGTTTATCTATTACATACTTGTGCTAATATGACCATACATTAGTATAGTAAACTACACAGGTTAGATGTTTAAGAAAGGTGAGAGAAAAGAATACCTTCTGTTAAAGTACCTTTTGTTTTCGTTAAAGTTGTGACTTGTGTATATGTGACTGGGGATTAAACAGGTGTCAGGTCAGTGCTGTACCACGGAGCTACACCCCTAAACCCAAAGTAGAAATAATTTTTAGTGAGTGCTATGTGATTGACCTACAGTCATAAGGTAGATGAGGAATAACTTGTACAGGCTAGGCATCAAGCCTTGTTTTCTCCTTGGCTTATGCTTGTTTTATTATATCTTTGCAACCATTGCAGGAAATTTATGAGGATCAGTTTGGTTAAAACTAAATAATCCCGAAATCCACTTGCATGGGCACACACAAACCATGATGAATCTGGCGTGCTAGAAGTAAACCCATAGCTTGTGGAGCTTCTACTCTGCCTGGGGTTTCTTATTGTAGTCCCTGCTGTTCCTGATGTGTGTGCAGCTGACCTTCAGACCAAGTATGGATCTTTATACTAATCTCAGTAAAGCTTAATTAATTTTTTTAGACTAAATGAATCTTGCACCCCAAAGGATCATCTTGGAGAAATTTATACTTACACTAATGCGAAGAGCTTGACATTAAAACAGTTCACGCTTGAAAATATAATAGAAGTACTTTTACAAGGACTTAAGGGACATCAAAGGAAGAATTTGTACTCTAACTATGGTTTTATCACTGTTTGTATGCCTTTGTACAAGGTATTTCTGTGAGCCTCAGTTCTCATCCATAAATGGTTTTCAGAGTGGACAGTTCAAAATGGTAGAATTTTGTTTCATGCGGAGGGAGTATTCGTGTTGTGATGTTATCTAGAGTATAGCAGCACTGGAGAGAGATGGAAGGGAGGCTAGAATTAGGTTTTAAAGGGATTTGTATCTCTTATAGATGAACTCTGATTTTAACCTGGCAGAGAATGAACAGAGGAAGAGAATGGGGGTCACAGTGATCATTTAATTAGATTACTGTGGAGGGTAGATTGGATTGGAAGGGACAGATTTTGAGGGCAGGGAACTCTAGGAGGCGGTCATACCAGGGTTGACAGATATTTCAAGATGTTGACCTTTTTGACCTTAGAAGTATGTTTTCTTCTGACTGCTGACTAAAAGGTTTATTTCTTGGTTTGTGATTATAGTTCTATACCCCTTTGTTTTGCTTTATCCTCTGATAATTTTGCTGGTCTCTTGTTTTGTTAATATGTATAAATGAGCAGAAAAATCAGAAACTAGAAATATATGTGAGTTTTCTTGATGAATAGAAAATTTAAAATTCTTATTCTGTCATAAATCTGGAGAAATATTTTGCTTTTAAAAGACAAACCTATTTTCTGAATAAATTAATAACTATTCAAAAGAATAAAATAACCTTAAAATCATCTGATGACCTTTTTAATGTAAATGGTTCGTGGGCCCCTCTCTCTCTTTTACTCTCTCTCTCTCTTTCTTTTTGGTGGAACTTAATGTTGAAAGACCTTGGAAAAAAGTTTACCAAGATATACATTCTAAAGAAAGCATTTGGTACTTACAGGAGGTGGTGGATCACAGAGAAGCATGTCAGATCCCTTCAGATAAGTTAGATGAAGTCAGCCTGCCTTCGTGGGAAACAGTCTGTGAAAGGCAGGACATCTTCCTGTAAAACTTTTGCACTTGTGTCCAAAAAAGGGTGACAGTTTTTTATAATAACTTTTGAATTATTTTTAAAAGTGCTGGATGCAGTCCATATTGCTCCTTTAGATTATTAAACATTTGAAGATATATTGGAATGAAAGCAGGTATAGGGTTGGCAGATAATGAAAAAGAAAAAAGATTCAGTTCATAACTTATTTTTGAGAATTGTTTTTTTAATTTTTGGGGGGTTCCTGATGTGTAAATTGTTCTTTCGCTTTTCTCAATTTGGGTAGAGAAATGAGTTGATACTGTAACTAATATTTTTGTACTTAATGAAAAGAGGAGAAATTTGTCTTCTGGTAGAAACATTTATGTGTATCCTAAACTCTCTTTAGTGGTTTATATGTAACTAGGAAGAAACAAAATGCTGTGTATTTGATATTTAATTGTTTACATCTTTTAGATTGTTCTTTAGTGCCGTTTGTGTGTTGCTTGTTTTGCTTTTCAAGATAATATTTTAAAGAATTTCAAAAAGTAAAATTACAATTGTCACAAGGGAATTGGAAGTTGTTTTGAGTGTTTGCAGTGTAAGAATGTTAATCCCATGGGATGTGCTTCTTAAAGACTTTTTTTTTTTTTTTTTTGAAAGAAGGTTTTGTTTTCTTTTAGGACTTGCCTTCCTTCTTTTCTCCTTCCTTCCTCCCTTCCCTTCCATTTACTGACAATTGAATCCAGGGCCTCCCACATTCTAGGCAAGTACTGTACCACTGAACTACATATACCTCCAGTCCCAGGACTTTATTTTTATAATGCCTTGATAATTAAAATGATTTCCTATTTTATATAAAAGTGACACCTAGTTTTGTTAGAAAATGTTTTAAAGCATTAACATGGCTCATTGGTCCAAAGCTAATTTTGTATCGTTATATAGTATTTGAAATCTATTGGGAGAAAATATATAAAGGGCTTAGAATGAAGCCTTGCTTAAGCAGGTGCTGTTTTATAAGGTCTCATTCATTCACTCTGGGTACTTTGGTAGTTCGTTGTAGAAGTAGGATGGCCTAGGTGTCAGAATTTAGAAATATGAATCCATAAATGTGTATATTATTAAATGAACTCAGACCATTTTTATACATCATTCTGAAAGATTTAATTAGGATGTTAGGGAATGATACAAAAAGCTGAATTGTATGGTAGGTATTTAAAGAAAGGAAAAATTAGGGCTGGACTTGTTTTTTAAGAGAAATGATATGGTTCATAAACTCTGCTTCTGTGAGAGCAAGTGCTTTGTAAGCTAAAATACGATGTACTGGTGCTGCTATTATGAATAACGGGTATTTGTGTGTGCATACATGCCTGCATGGGCAGATGGCCCTTAATTGTCAATGAGAAAGAAAGGTCTGAATGAGAGATAAGTACTTGATCTGCATGGGAGTGGTAGTAAACAGACAAGCCTGAGGAGAAAGTAAGAGATGTATTTTGGACATTATGATGGATTCTGTAAGGTAATTCATAGAGCTGGGTGATCAAGATCCAGCAAGAGAAGTAGTGTTTTGACCTCATTGTGCAGGTGTATTTCAGAGGAGACTTACAGGAATGATGTTTAAAAGCAGTTGGCATAATTTAAATTTGTTGTAACATGGACTTAACAGTAGGAATGAGGAAGGTGCATCAAGCAGAGATTTTAAGGAAGTAAATGATCTTGAATGTGGTGTACTTGATACTAGCATTGGGCTAGAATTCAAAAGAACTGGGTTTTAGTTTGTCTCTAACCAGCTCTTATTCAGCATGTGCTGACATTCAGTTCAGTGTCAAGGGATTTTTACTGAAACTTCTGTGTGTTGCATCCTGTGCAGGATTCTGGTTGACAAAAGAAAGTGAAGCTGCTTTTTTGGAGTATACTGTAGTTGAGATACTAAATCCTAGGATCTAAAATCAGGAATTTGTGAAATAAGTTTAAAGAAGGAAGAAAAGTCTGTGTGTTTCTGACTTGTGTAACTATAAGAATTTAGGTTGAGTTAAAAAAGAATTTTAAGAGTTGGCACAAAGGATTTGATACTGGAAGGTCTGTTAATTGGAGGTGAGTCATCATATAGACATTTACAAATGCAGGCCTGTGTACAGATATGATTTGGGTTGGAGTTGTGTTAATAGAGGATGTCATTTTGAAATAGAATGTTGACTTCCGAGACAGAACATTGAACTTCTGCAGATAATTGAAATAAAGTGCCAAGCGAAATAAAGCCCTGAAGGGAAGGCAGAAACTGAAAACACAGATGGAAGGAGGTTTTAGGAGGTCATTTAAATGTCATCAGTATAGAAATATCAATATAGAAATGTTAACTAAGGCTGAAGAACTTGAAAACTGAGTAAAATAATCTTGTGTTCCGAAAGGGAAGTTATTGATTGAGAGTGAAAATAAAAGATCTTTGGAGAGCTGGTAGGCATGAGTTCTCACATATTTGTGTGGCAGTCAGGAGAGAGAAAGGATACTGGAATTTAAAAAAGGTAAGTGACTACAGTAGCCTCATAGTTGTGTACTTCTTTATAGGGTTACAAGATTTGTCTTAATAACACCCAACTTTAATTATGTCATTCCCTTGAGAAACATTTTTCAAAGACTCCCTTTTTCCTAAAGAATGAGAATGTAAACCCTGATGTTAAAGACCTGCAGTCTGTATTTTCCACTTTTCCTTTTACAGATTTCCTGTGTTAGCCTGGTTAACCTATTAACCTGGTACTAATTTACTGGGGACTGTCTTTGTAGTTTTGAATTGAAAATTAACATAGCAAAAGTGTTTTGACTTGAGTTTTATGGAATAAATACACCTTACATAGTTTATTAAAATATAACATTTCAAGAAAATTTAGTATGTGATTATTTCTAGCAGCTTTGGGGACAAATTGTATTGGCCAAAATTTTAATGATAGGGTAAGTTATAAAAACAGAGCATACTACATTGTTCAGTAAGTGCTTCTGCATCTTATGTTATTGAAATTATAGGCCAATTTAGTGATCAGTTCTCTCATTGAATTTGATACATAGAATATTTATTTATTTATTTTAAAATATTTTTAGTTGTGAATGGACACAATGCCTTTATTTTATTCACTTATTTTTATGTGGTGGCGAGGATCAAACCCAGTGCCTCACACATGCTAGGTAAGCGCTCTACCATTGAGCTACAACCCCAGCCCAACATAGAATATTTAAACTAAGAGAATCCAAAACCAGAAGGATCCTAAGTTCAAAGCCAGCCTCAGCAACTCAATGAGACCCTGTCTCTGAATAGTATATGAAAGAGAACTGAGGATGTGGCTCAGTGGTTGAGTGCCCCTGTGTTCAGTCCCTGGTACCAAGAAAATAAATAAAAATAAAAAGTCCAAAACCAGTCCCACATTAGAGTGAATATTAAGGAGTGAAATTCAAAGGTTTGATTAGAAGCAAGTATTAGAAGAGTTTTTTTTTTTTAGCTAAGCTGTACGTTCCATGTGATTTAACTCTAGATTGCTGAGACAGTGTAATAGAATAAAAGATAAAAGGAGAAAGAGACCCATAGCACTCTTACCTAGCTAGTAGCAGGTAGATAAGCAGAAGAGAAATAACTTTAAAAGAACCCCTAAACTGCCAGGCATGGTGGCCCATGCTGGTAATCCCAGTGACTTGGGCGGCTGAGGCAAGAGAATCATAAGTTCAAGGCAGTCTTGGCCACTTAGCAAGACCCTGTCTCAAAATAAAAATTAAAAAGGGCTGGAAATACAGCTCAGTGGTAGAGCACCCCTAGATTCAATCCTCAGTTCCAGGAGGGTGAGGCAGGAAAGTCATAGACTGTTACTGGGTTAAGAATATCTTCTTTTAAAAAACATCATGATTGAAAGAAAAAGCAAGTTTATTAAGCAAAGGTACCGGAGGCCCAGTCATCTCTTGGTCTTGCTTTATTATCGATGTTTGACCAAAGTGGCTTCCATATTTTTCACCTGTTTCTCATAGGTCTCTCCGTATCTGTAGAATTACTGTGATTTTTTTCAAGTTTGTAAGCAATAATGTTCAAAAAACTGTAATTTTCTTTAGACACACTTCCCTAATTGAATGGCTGACTCTATGTTTCTGTACAGGGATTAGATCTGGATTTATGCTTAAGCAATTCTTCATTGCCCAGTTTAGTTCCTTTCTCATGAAGTCTTCTGATTACTGGGCTTTTCCTTTTCTAAGCTGTTAACAGAAGTTGTTCGAATCCATAGTCAAAAAACAGTGGATTACTGCTGAGAACAGGGCAGAAAATTCATTGTCTTAAAGGTGCTCAGTCTTGTGTGAGAGACAAAAATAAAGTTAATTTCAGTTCACAGTATGTAGTAAGTACTCAGATAGAGAAAGTTGAATAGCTGTGAAAATTTGAAGGGGGTGGGGTACCAAACCCCAACTTGTTGAAATCAGAAATGTTTCCTCATCCTTCACCAGTACCTGCCTTCAAAGAAAAGAAAAACGATAAGGATTTAATCAGGTTTTGAAGGGTGGAGACTGGAACAGGAGCAGAACATTCTTAGAAGAGGGAACAGCATGAACCAGAGGTTTGGAAGCATCAGACGGTGGGGTTTGTGTTCAAGATGGAGCTACCAGTGGTTCTGCATCATTGATTCGTTCAGTAAGGACACAGAGGGACAGGAAATACAAAGCCCCCCTAACATGGTTGCAGAAGTTTAGAGAGTTTTAAATATCACATGGAGAGAAGCTTCAATTTTGTCATGTAGATCATGGAGTGTATAAAAGTTCTTAAGCAGGGGAATGACAGTCTGGTTATTCAGTATTAGACTTTTGGCAGTGGTGTGAAGAATTGATTTGAAGAGGTACAAGATAGGAATTAGATCTGTTAGAAGATTGCTATAGGTAAGAAGTGAGGATTTGAGCTTAGGTGGTCATAATGAAGTTTGAGAAATTGATTAAATTTGAAATGAGTTGAAGGAAAAGGAGTAATCAGATGTTTTTCAGGTTTCTAATTTGAAAACTGAATGAATAGCATGTGTTGGAGGAGATTTGGAAAAAACGAGATTATTTGTTCAATTTTGGATTTGGTTGTCTTTGAGATTTTTGACGTGTCTTGAAACATGAAGAAAGAAATCCAACCTTTAAATGAAATTTATTCATTCTCTACAGGAATATAGGCCTTTCATCAAAGGGTTTGAAGAAATGGATTGTTCTAGAGAAGATAATAAGGGCTAAAGACAAAAGTTTTGATAGCCATCAGCTAAGAACTGTGAGAGCTGGATCCCTCGTGTAGATTATAAAGACAAGACTCGGAACAGAACTCAGGAACATCAGAATTTAAATAGTGAACAGAAGCAGCAGATCAAGAGAGAGATATGAGAAGTAGAGGTATATTATTTGACGTGCCAAAGAAAGAGGTGATTTCAAGTGGAAGCAGTAGTCAGAGGTGTCACATGCAGCTGGGAAATAAAAAAAAAGGGTAGATTTTTGCCTTACCATATACATTTCTTCATTATGATGAGGGCAGAAATCAGATTTCAGCAGGTTGAGCACTAAGTTAGAAAATGAAGAAGTTGAGACTACAATTACATACTGTTCTGAAATTTGGTAAGTGAAAGTAGATAGAAGGGATCATGGCTGAAAACAACAAACACTGGAGTGCATATTCTGTGCCAGGCTAAGCAGAGCACTTGCATTTATTTAATTTCCTCACAGTAACTCCATTTTACATCATCTATATTGCAGCATATTGACATTATAACTTCTTAAAGATCATATAACTAGATCAAGACCATATAAACAATAAGAGGGGAACTCGAAAATGAAACTTGAGTCTTTTGACTCTGAAGTCTATACCCCTAGCCACAATACTATACAGCCTTCATATTATCACTTCCACTGTCAAAGTCATAAAGCACTACTTCATGATTTTTGTACATCACCACTCTTCCTTTGTGAGATAGTTCTTGTAATTTTGTATTACACTGTAACTGGCCTTTACTAATATCATCAATTCTTGAGTGAATGGATTAGTGTTGTTTTCCTCGCTTTTATCTGTTGAAAAATTATTAAACTTGGAGTAGAGCAATACGGAAAGAGAGAGATCTAAGTGTGCAAAGATTGGGTGATTTTGGGCAAGTTACTTCTGAGCTTTAGTTTCTTTATTTGTAAAAGTGGACCACAGTGCCTTCTGTGTGAGTTCCCTTTTTTGCTGTTTTCTGTTAACCACTCTTATCTTCCTATCTTAAATCTTACTCTTCTATTCTCATCTTAGCCTTTTAGACTTGGTTATATATGGTGAGTGTTCTTCTAGTCACCTTCCATGCATTTATTCAGATGTATGTTTTCTTTGAAAATATGTTTTATGTTTTCAGTTTTACACAAATTTATAGTAGTCATCGCTTGTCTGTGGCAGTAAGTTCCAAGACTTCAGTAGAAGCCTAAAACTTCTGATACTGCTGAACCCTATAATTTAATGCTTTTTTCATCTTAACTAAGAACTTTTACTACATTATGTCTGTAATATTTGTAGTTTGAAATGCAACAGCTTAACTAGCAAAAATTTCTTTTGCTTCACAGTTTCATGGTTAGAAGATTTGTTCTTAACTATAGATGTTAGCAAATGCAAGTTAGTTTTTTCTTTCCATTGGAGAACTTTCACTTCTTCACTTAAAGGCAGCACTTCACAGCTTCTCTTTAGCACTTGGCACTTGGGGCCATTGTTAAGTAAAACAAGTTATTTGAACAGGAGCCCTGAGCTCCTACCACATTGAAACCAATGACTCTTAGGGCGGTAGGGCTGAAGGAGTATATATTGTGCACACTCTGGACATGGAGTGATTCTTATCTGTCCAGAACAGAGAAGAGACAGTATTTGATTTCATCATGCTACTCAGAATGATGAACAACTTAAAATTTATGAATTGTTTATTTCTGGAACTTTTCGTTTAATATTTTCAGACAGTGGTTGACCTTGCACAATTGAAGTTGTGGAAAGCAAAATGGTGCTTAAGGAGAGACTACTGCTGTTACTGTTAATTTCATCCTTTTTCCTTTCTTCCACTTAACACATTTTTTTCCTTTAGTTTCTGAAATAATTATGTAATTATCAAAGTTAATTCTGAGCAGTCAGTGAACTGTCATATGCCTTCAGAAAGACTTGATATCATTCATCCGTCCATTCATTCAGAAGGTATTTGCCGAGGCAGGTAGGCTGCCTCAAAGGAAAGTCTTTTTGCCAATTTTCAGTTGGAAATACTATGTTCCAGCTGTCTGTCTTGCTATCCTGTTATGATTGTCTAATTAGAATGGTTGTAATCTTAATTATCTGGCAGGGTTGTATCACATGCCTTTGTTGTTGTTGTTGTTGTTCTTTTCTTCTTGAACCATTTTTTTCATATAATATTTAGACCAGTAGGGTGCTGCATATATTTTGATAGTTATATTTGATATCGACTTTGGTTTCCTATATCTTTAAGTTAAGATAATGTGCATACAGTATAATGCTCTTTTCTTCACCAGAAGGTTGATCCATTTTGAAAATGCAGGGGAGTATAACCTACACACCAAGATGTAGAACATCTTATCACGCAAGTATGTTCTCTTATATCCCTTTTCTAGCAAATCTGAAGGCAGCCAGTGATCTGATTTCTATCGCCATCCATTAATTTTGCCAGTTCTGGAACTACATCTAAATGA
The DNA here is from genome assembly GCF_902686445.1 of Sciurus carolinensis. Lineage (NCBI taxonomy): Eukaryota > Metazoa > Chordata > Mammalia > Rodentia > Sciuridae > Sciurus > Sciurus carolinensis. The sequence goes on along the minus strand of NC_062224.1, from coordinate 111,555,613 downwards.
AATATGGTCTTTCCTCATGTTTGACGACTTCTGTTTATTGTAATGTTTCTGAGAATTTATTCTCATTTCCTTTGTCATTAGTTTCTTTTTATTACCAAACAGTGGTACATTCTAGAAATATACTGCAGTTTATTTATACACTGCCTGCTCTAGTTTTTGGCTATTAGACTACAAATGTTTTGTGGACAGTTTTCATTTCTCTTGAGAAGTACCTTAAAGTGGAATTGCAGCTTCTAAGGTGGATATCATATGGTTTTGGATATAATGACCTGAGAAAGACGCATTACTTATGGAAGGACTCTGGCCCAAAGTAGATAACCTTAATCTAGTCATGGTGAAACATCCATCTGCATATTAGAACCATACTATTTAAGAAGAAAAGGGACTGTATCTTTGAAAAATGTGAGGATCACATAAAATAAGCACAAACTGTTCCAACAATGTTGAAGAGACACAAAAATCCAGGGTATGATCCTAAACTCAGTTCTGCACTGGAGGAAAGAGGATTCTGTAAAGAACATGATTGGGTTAATGGACAAAAATCACAATAGAAAAGGTATAGTAAAATATTGTGACATTCTGACATTTACTAAAGTTGATAACAAATCATAAGTGGTATGTTTGATTTGTTAAGCTTTTTGTCACTGTGGCCAAAATACCTGACAAGAACAGCTTAGAGGAAGTTTATTTAGGTCTCATGGTTTTAAAAATTCAGTCCATGGTTGACCAGTCTCATTGCTCAGGGTCTAAGATGAAGCAGAAAATCATGATGGAGGAGCAAGGGGAAGGAAAACTGCTTAGCTCCTAGTGGCCCAGAAGGAAGGAGAGGGGAGCGGGAGGGAGAAGAGGAAAGAGCCAATTCCATGTACAGGGTACTATCCTAACTACCCAGCTGAATTAAATTCTTTAGTGTATTTCTGTTCATGCCAAGACCAAAACCCAATATTCAGCAAAGATAATCAATTGATCTAGTAATCAAGTACAAATAGATAAAAATCATCCACAAGGAAATTTTAAATGAACTGTTTGTTCAATGTTGTAGAAGTTTTAGGAAGGTACAATCTGAGTATCAGAGACTTTTTACAATAATTTTATGTGGGTGAGAGGATGAGTGAATACTTCAAGGATAGTTTTGAAGTTAAACTTAATTTCAAAGTATATCAGACAATGGAATATTATTCAGTGCTAAATAGAAATGAGCTGTGTAGCCATGAAAAGACATAGAGGAAATGTAAACGCCTATTGCTAAGCGAAAGAATACAATTTGAGAATACTACACATATATGATTGTAACTCTTTAACAATCTGGAAAAGGTGAAACTATGGAGACAGTAAAAGATCAAGGTTGGAGCACAGAGGACTTTTAGGGCAGGTAAACTATTATGTGTGATACTGTGATGGTAAATATATATCATTATACATTCTTCAAAGTCATAGGAATGTACACTAAGAGAGAACCCTGATCTAAACTATAGACACCTGGTGATGATGATGTATCCATGTATGTTCATCACTTGTAGCAGATAGACTACTCTGGTAGAGAATATTGATCATGGGGAAGGCTGCATATGAAAAGTGTCTTTACCTTGTGTACAGTTTTGCTGTGAACCTAAAAGTGCTGCAGAAAATAGTCTATTTTAACTCAAAGTAGTCTACTTAAGTTGATAATTCTCACTGTACTGTGTTCTCAGGAAAAAGTATCACCTGAGTTTTCCCTTCTCTTAACATCCAAAATGTTTTCTTTTCAATAAGCATTACAGTGGCTAATGTTTTGTGTTTACTATGTGCTGTCCACAGTTCTAAGCAATTTTAAGCTGTCTCAGCAAATCCTCAGAACAGTTCCATGAAGTAGATATTATTGCTAGGAAATAGACACATAGAAATGTTTGTTTAATGAACTTGACTAAGAATGTACAGATTGTTTAACTCTAGTCCTCATTCTTTTAATTGTCTTGCTAGGCCACCTAGTAAATTGTCATGATTGAATGTATTGTAACGTCAGACCTCTTGAGGTCTTTGCCTTATCTCTATAATCATGATCCTGATGGAAAGTGACTTGTTTCAACCAAAAAGTGTGAAAGTTTGGTATCCTAAATGGTATTCAGATGTAATTTTTAAAATAAGACATTTTGTTACAGATATTCTATAAGTTAACACCTTTCTGTATGAATGGTGAATCCATGCCACATTTATGAGGAAGAGTTGATAAAAAGGATAAATATTCTCTTAGCTCCCAGATTCTTTTTCTTTTTAAATTTATTTGCATGTGGGAGGGGGTATGGTGGGGAGCCGGGAGAGTAGTAGTGGTAGTGGTGGTGATAATGATGGGAGAGGAAAAAGGATGGTTGAATTTCTTTCCTGCTGTGTGCTACAGGACAGTTCCCCACAGAAAACTCTTATTTATTTTATATTTATTCTGCATGGTGTCTTTGCAGGTTTTGATTTATTTAGGGAGTGATACATTGGTTACGAATTGGTTCTCAAGGAATTTACTTTTTAAGTACAAGAAAGAATGTATATGCACAAATCAATTTAAGAATAGTAAGTCACATTGGACTTGCCACTTATTTTGAATCAGAGGAAGATGTCAGGGGCTCACAGACTGCCATTTATCTTGATGTAATTTCTGGTGCTGAGTTGCTCACAGATCTGGAAAGGAACTCATTTCATTAGGCTTAGGATTTTCATACTACTATTTAGAAAGTTGATTAAATATCATGGAATCTGGCCTGTTTATTGTGGACTTGATGCAACAAAGTGCCATTAAGTTATTATACTGTAATCTTCTGGTTCTTAACCAGGAAGTGCATATCTGATTCCCTCAGGTGGACTTTTTAAAAGTAAAGAGCCATTGATAGAGATTCATTCTTGATTGGGAGAGTTGGAGTGTGTTAGAGATATTTCATTTTACTTTTTTGAAGTTCTTTTTTTTTTTAATTTATTTTTATTGTAAACAAATGGGATACATGTTGTTTCTGTTTGTACATGGAGTAACAGCATACCATTTGCATAATCATACATTTACATAGGGTAATGATGTTTGATTCATTCCGTTATTTTTTCTCCCCCCCACCCCTCCCACTTCTCTTTTCCCTCTACACAGTCCCTCCTTCCTCCATTCTTGCCCCCCTCCCACCCCCCATTTTGTGTCATCATCTGCTTATCAGTGGGATCATTCGTCTTTTGGATTTTTGAGATTGGCTTATCTCACTTAACATGATATTCTCCAATTTCATCCATTTGCCTGCAAATGCCATAATTTTATTATTCTTTATGCCTGAGTAATATTCCATTGTATATATATACCACAGTTTCTTTATCCATTCATCAATTGAAGGGCATCTAGGTTGGTTCCACAGTCTGGCTATTGTGAATTGAGCAGCTATGAACATTGATGTGGCTGTATCTCTGTAGTATGCTGATTTTAAGTTCTTTGGGTATAGGACGAGGAGTGGGATAGCTGGGTCAAATGGTAGGTCCATTCTAAGTTTTCTAAGGAATCTCCACACTGCTTTCCAGAGTGACTGCACTAATTTGCAGTCCCATCAGCAATGTATGAGTGTACCTTTTTCCCCACATCCTCGCCAACACCTATTGTTGTTTGTATTCTTGATAATCACCATTCTAATTGGGGTGAGATGGAATCTTAGTGTAGTTTTGATTTACATTTCTCTTATTACTAAAGATGGTGAACATTTTTTCATATGTGTGTTGATTGCTTGTAGATGTTTTTTGAAGTTCTTTATTGTTATTAGTTGATGAAAGATTTTTTCTTATGTGGAATGTTAGGATTCTCTTATAGATACCATTCAGGAGCCTAATTGATACCCTTGAGGACAATCTTATATAGCTTTAAATCTTCTGTGGAGATTCTTTTTTTTTAAACCTAAACAAATGAACAAAAACAAGCCCCCCCCCGCAAAAACAAAACAAAACAAAACAAAAAAACCCACAATGGTACCAATGGTACTTGCTTTGATTAACATCTATCCTTAAATAGAAATTGGACAAAAAATTGATAAATATCAAGTTATTTTTCTCAGGGAAAATTGCTAAGTTGCCCTTTCCAGTAGGGATACCTCTAAAATACCTGGAGTAATGGCAATAATTAAATGTTTATTTCTAAAAACTCAGATTTTGCTTTTGAACTACATGTATAGTACTCCCTTCTTATACATAGGGGATATGGTTCAAAACTCTCCAGTGGATGCCTGAAACTGGATAGTTTTGAATAGAACAGTTGTAACAACATACTATAATAAAATTTATGTAAATGTGATTTCTCTCAAAATATCTTAACTGTACTTTCACCTGTTTGCTTAAAGGAAGCTTACAGCTTTTCTTGGGCATGTCCAAGATTGCTGGCATCATTACTCTTGCATTTTGGGGCCATTATTAAATAAGATAAGCGTTCTTTGAACCCAAGCACTGAATTCCCGTCACAGTGGATCTGATTGACTCAGAAGACTACTAAGTGACTGATGGGCAGGTAGAGTATATAGATGAGTACTATAGACGGAGGGATGATTCACATTCTGGGTGGACACACTGATATCAACTTATGCTACTCAGAATGTTGTGTAATTTAAAACTCATGAACTATTTCTGGAATTTTCCATTTGATATTTCTGGACTGCAGTTAACTGTGGGTAACATACTGCCAAAAGTGAAACAACAGATGAGGACTACTGTATTTTAAAATGATACTATATGTACAAATCTTGTGTCCTATTAATATTGTAAATATTATAGTATAAAAAATTCAGTAAAAATTTAAAATTTTATTTCCCTTACCACACATTCACCAAGTTTTTTCCCTGGATGTAGGCAACGTGGTACTTTAAAAAAAAGATTCTTCCAGAGAAACTTATGTACGTACAAATGTACACATTGTAGCATTTCACTATATTAATGTGTGGCTTACTCTTTCCCTTTGTTATTTTTAGTTTTAATTTGTTCATAGTTTTAAAAGTTGTAGTTCTAAAAGTAAAAGGTCTGATTCCGAGCCCTCTACATTTCTCTCTCATCTCAGTACCACATGCTGTAATTATTATTGTTTCTTGTAGGTTCTAGTTCCCTCATATCAGAATCTTCTTGACTATATCTGGCTTGCTTTTTATAACATTTCCCTTTATATCTTCAGTCTGTGGTTTTTAAAATTTCCTTATATATTACCATTTTGAATTGTGTGACATTGACATTTTTTCTGAGTAAAACAACTTTCAAGTACTGGCAATTTCAAACAGTTTTTTGTAGTAGAAGATTTCTTGCTGTTTGTATCTTGATATTTTATTGTTCCTGTTGTAAATGGAGACTTTCTTATATTACACTTTATAATTGATGGTAATGTTTGTACTGAGAGTTTGTTAGTGTATTAATTCTGTACATTTAGAACTTCCTTAAGTATGAGAGTGTTTTGAATTTTCCACTTCTATAAATTCATTATCTGCAACTAATGCAGATAAACTCATTATTTGTAATTCATAATAATTTTACCCTATACCTTTCCATTTTACATCCCTTTTATTCTTGTACTATGTAATACTAGTGATGATGAATATTCTTGTCTTGTTTTAGAGCTGTATAGGTGCATTTTTAGGTTTCTTCACTAAATATTATATTGACTTTTAGGATTATGTATTATGCATATTTCCCATCTTAAATATATATTTATTATTGATTTAAAGACTTGATGGATATACAGGAGTGGATTTATCACAAGACATTTTTATCACAAGACATTCTCCTTGATATACATGGCAAACTAAATAAACAGATTTTATTATATCAAACCAGTTTTGAATATCAGAGCTAAACTACTTGATCCAGCAATGGTATATTCCTTCTTTGGTATATTCCCAGAGACTTTTTAATTGTTTTCTTTAGAAGTTTTGCATTTTATTTCATAGGTACTGTAAATGTGTAGTATTCTGTGTGCACTATTAAATTTCAAAACACTGTTCTCTATGTAAAATTAATTTGTAAGCGTTCCTTCTATGATTTGAAACAGTTTAGATAACTTTTAGAGTTATGTGTTCTTAAATATCTGGCAGAATTTAGAATAATATTGGCACCTGGTACTTTCTGAGTAGGTTAATTCTTTGATAACTTTCTCTGTTCCTTCCTTGATAGGATGATAATTATCAGATATTGCTTCTGTAAAGTCTTCTTTTGTACCTTCATAGGATTCGTGGCATGTTACTTGGGATGTTGATAATACTATTCGTATTTTTCCTAGGGCATTAAATATCATCTTTAAATTGTTGAGATCTTAAGGGTGTTGGGATAGGAACCTATTTATTGCCTTAAATTTACCCTACATAGGGACTATTGTTAACTTCATGTGGATTTAATTTTTCCTTTTCTCTCTCTCTCTCTTTTTTTTTTTTTTGTCGTTGTTGATGTTGCTTTTGTTGAATGTTTTTCCAGGCTTCCCAGCTGGCATGTATGTTGTAAAGAGAGTTCTTCAGCTTCAGCGTCATCATACTACTCTCAAGATGACAATTGTGCACTAGAAAATGAAGATGTACAATTCCAGAAAAAGGTACTTTAAGTAAAGTTGACATTATAATTTGTGTGTTCAGCTAAGACTGCCTCCAAACATTTTAAATTACGGTAGCTCAGAGATATTTATGTATATTTGTTGCTTGTATTTGGAATTTCATAAACATCCTTGGTCCTATAGTAAGGAGAAAAAATACTGCATGTTCAGAGAACTGAAAACTAGTGTTCTCTCTTTACTGCCCTAAATACTAAAAGGTTTTATAAAGACACCCCAATCTTATAAATGAAAAACTGTCAGAAATAAGTATAACAAGACAATTTGAAGTTGGTAACTTTGTAGTTTCTTTTCTGTAGTTAGGGGTACAGTGAATAGATAGAATCAAAAAAAAACCCTTATGGTCTTGAAATCACTTATTGTTTCATTAAATGATAAAAGATGAATATTGACTATTTGACTTTTGCCTCAACTTCAGTGTATTTATTTTAAATTTATACTAACTACTGAATATTCATGTTTACATATCATTCTTTTCCCCGAAGGAACTACAGTTGACTGTTTCTCATGAAATGTTCAGGTTTTTTCTGTTATATAGATATATCTTTATATGTGCACAAAGCTAGTATTTTTATTTCCATTAAAGTGTCGTGTAAATGTTCTGCAAATTGACTTGCATCCTCCTTCACATGTCACCTTTTCATGTTGACATGTTCTTCTGAATGACTGCATTTTCATTCTGTCACACAGGTAGACCATACTCTATTAATCATTTCCTTACTGATGGGTTTCTGCATTGTTGCCCAGCCATATGTGCATGTGTGCACTCATGCACAGTGCTTGTGTCTGTCAACACACAGATTTACAGTTACATTTACATGCCTAGGGCCTTTTTGGCATGATATTTGAAACATATTAAGTTTTTGAATTATGTAGAATGTATTTCTGGATGAACATTTAAAATTTTGAAGACTTTCTAAGTACTTCTCAAAAGAAACTATAATTTTACTCTTTTTCCCACAGTCTTATAAGACTTAAGACTAATTTCTTAATGATGGAATATTTATAGACAAAATATCATAAAAATGAATTTAATCACAGCACTGAGGGGGGGAAACATACTCTTACAGCAAACATTTAGATATTTGTGCCAAATTGACTCAGATAATCAGAGGTGAGTATGAGCTTTTACCTTTTTGAAATTCATACTGCAGAGAATACATTTAAAGACATAAAGGTATTGGAAGTCCTAACTTGAATGTGAGTAAAAAGAGAGACAAAAAGCTATAGGTGCATACATTTGTCAGGTATTTCTGTTACTATGTGCCTAACCGCACTGGGTGGTAGGACTAAAGTGCTTATCAAGCAATCAAGTGAGGGTCTTCAACTCATGTATTGTACATTTTAAGTGTATTGGCGAGACGGGGGATACAGGAATGTACACAGCAGTGTCAAATGCATACAAGGCAGTCTTTTGGTTTAGCATATAGAAAGGGATGGTCTTTGATATGCATTAGGACTGTTGAATGAAGCAATCTTATCAGTCTGTTTTTCTTTGTTGTGTGATAGGATGAAAGAGAGGGACCTACAAATGCAGAATTATTGGGAAAATTGGGTTCAAATTTACCCATTCCTCCAGAAGAAAATAAATTCAAAGATGACTATATTGTGGATGTACAAGTAAGCCATGTTGCTTTGATTTTTAATAATATGCCTATTCAGAAGATAATGTACCTCTGGTCACCATATTTATAGTGTTATTTTTTTCATTTCGAAGTACTGTGTAATGGAACTTAATGTTACTTAACTGCTAATAATACTGCTTTTGAGAAAATGAAGTTTACAGATTTAATAAATGTGACTAGTCTCTTTGAAGTAGAAGTTTGAGTATAATTCCTCATTTCTTCTTAGGCTCCATATTGGTTCATTATAATATGTCTATAGTGTCTTTTCAGATTTTCATATATCATATTTTTTTCCTAAACTGCTTCATTTACTACAAAAGAAAGTAATTGTGTATAGAACATAGTATTTTGACACCCATGTTTTCATTTATGTGGAATATGAACAAAATGTTTTAGATTGTGTTTTTCTCATTTTATCTCATTGAGTAATCCATTCCATTCCATCAGACTTTATGAAAGATATTAAAGCTGGAGTGAACACACTGTAGGCCTATCAGAATTTCGAGGCAGCTGGAAATTACTTAGTATCAGTAATGGTTGTAGGAACCAGGACTGTTTGTTCTGAAGGCGGAAGGACTCAGGAAAAACTCTCATATTTAAAAAAGGAATACTTTCAACTCAGAATGTGGGAAAATTCCTTTTTGTTAATATTAACCAGGGCTCTTAAAATTTACTGGGTTATATAAAGGAGATAAGTGAGTTACAATTTATTGGATTTTGGAAGACATTGACAAAGGTTTGTGAAAAGGAGTAAGAGAAAAAGTGTTACTTGTAGCCCTTCCATTTGTATGACTGTCCTCAACAGTCTTGCCATTATTGGTTTTCTGGAGTCTTTATCATGATGTGCTCTTACCCAAATACTTTGAAATCTTCTGTACCTGTTCTATTTAAGTACAATAGTTGTTACCCACATGTGACTTTTGTGCACTTGAAATGTGACTAGTTCGTATTGAGATTTACTAAAGCTTAAAAAATACACATTGAATTTTGAAGGCTTAGGTTGGAAAAAAAGAATGTGAAATATCTCATTTTTAAAATACTGAATGCATGTTGAAATGATAATCAATGTTTGATATTAATGTAATAGTCCTTTTTTCAACTGTAAATTGCAAAACCATTTGTATTCCTTTGAATTTTTCCTTGTAATTACCCAAATGATTATACTTTGTATTCTCCTGACTCTGTCTTGTGTTTTCCTCCTGTACTTTCCTTTTCTTAAAGACCAATATCTTCTAATCCTTTTTAGTCCATAGTTTTCTTTTCCTTGAATTGAGTATGCATTCCTCATTTGTTAATCACTTATCGAGCATTTGAAGCAAACTGTGCTAGATACTTTAATGCTGGGAATGTGAATATCAAGAGAGTATGGTCCTTACACAGGCATTTACGGTATAGTTGAAGAAGAGGGAGAATAAATAATGGCACTTGAGATCTTGCAGATACTGTGGTAAAGACTCTACAGGAAACAGTGGTAGTATGAGCAAAGGAAAGGCTAATTCTTTTTAGGGTGGGGGTAGGAGAAGAAGTGCTGTAGAAGTTTTCAAATATGATCAGGTAGTGGGTATATTTCAGATTTTGTTTTGGACTGGTGGTTGACCTAAGGCATTTAGGACTGTGAAGGAACAGCAAGAATCATTTGTTGCTTTGTAATGTTATTTGTGTAGTCACATTGTTGTTTATTGATAAGACACTAGTTATTAAACTGCTTGGGGACAAGAACTTTTTGTTTTAATGTTTTGTATGTTTAAAAATGATTTTTTAGTTGTTGCTAGCATTCATTAATTACAGTTAAGAGGAAATATTTGTAGGTCCTAATGGAAATTGGAAGTAGGAACAGAGAAAGAGATAAGCTCTTTATACTCGTTTATGAAAATGTGTGGTGTTGAACCCGTATTTTAATATAAAATATATTCCATAGTGTTGTAATGTTGGAAGAATTATTTTTATAAAAGTACTTTTTTAGTGAACACCTACATGGTTATTTTTTTGCTTTTTGTTTCTGTACACTCTTGTCCAGCAAAAGAGATAATTTATTAATCTCAACATTTAATGTAACTGGCTTTTTTAAACAGCATACAGAGTCAGGAAAGTTAAACCCACCTGTGGTTGAGACACTCCCTGCAGTTGATTACATGAAGATACTTCCAGTTCAGTTGGGAACAGTGAAGACGCTGAAAATATTTCCAGCTCATCTACCTCAGAAATCACTCCAGTCTCAAAGCTTGAGTAAGTCATTGTAAAGAAGAAAAGAAAAATCTCCTTAGTTAATTTAGAAAGGTCATTTAATAGGATATGGCAACTTGATACTCCAGTTTGAAGTTTAGACTGTTTAGCAGAATGAATTTTTAATACCTGTGTTTTGTGTTTGTTTTGAATATAACTATTTATAATAAATTTGTTTATTTGGTTGCATAATGCAGTGAAGTAGATTAGATTCCAGCCATGAAACCTCCACGTAATGTAGGCAAAGTGAGGTTATACTTAGGAAACACAGTGCTTATTAAATACTCAGAATATTTAAGCATAAGTGATCCTTAATTTAAACATCAGTTATATATTATATTCCTTCTAACTCCTTCCAGCAGTACTCCAAGAACAATACACAATGCCCTTCTCTTTATACTTCATTAAGCATTTTCTTTATCAAATCAATTGATATTGAGGAATGTCTGAAACATAGTAAGAATAAACTTTTCAGATAATATTATTATCATCATCATCACTACTATTTTTTGTTGCAGGCACTTTAAAAATACCCATCTTCTGACTGGGTGCAGTGGTGCTTGGGAGGCTGAGGCAGGAGGATCAAGAGTTTAAAGCCAGTAACTTAGTGAGGCACTTAGCAACTCAGCAATACTCTGCCTCTACATTAAATACAAAAAGGGCTGGGGATGTGGCTCAGTGGTTGAGTGCCCCTGGGTTCAGTCCCTAGTACCAAAAAAAAAAAAAAACACCTGTCTTCCTCAGGAATGCAAGGGACAGGCCCAGGGAGTTGTACACAGAGAGATGTTACAGTTATTGTTTAGTGACTTTCCCCAGTAAGGCACAAGGGAACAGAAAACATGTTGAGAAATAGAACATTTACATAAATTCTCAAATTAAGAACTTTAAGTTCTTAATTCAGAAACAACTTTAGGCTAGATAGCGTGTGCCTGAATAGTGCATCCTCTTTTTCTGATGTATTGGGCATGACTCTAGTGAAATGGAGATGAGGCAGGAGAAATATTAGGGTATATATTTTTAAAGTGAAATTCTAAAAATGCCTTAGAACTCTAGTGAACTATCTTGAGTTAATAGATGATTTTGATAGTGTAGGCTAATGTTAGTAGAATTAATACAGTAACAGGAAATGTTAGTAGAATTAACATACTGAACGGGCAAATTTAACTTGAAAGAGAAAACATTTAGAGTAAATAATTTTTAAAATATTTTTGTTTGATGGCTGGTACTGGGGATTGAACTCAGGGGCACTTGACCACTAAGCCACATCCCCAGCCCCATTTTGTGTTTTATTTAGAAGCAGGGTCTCACTGAGTTGCTTAATGCCTCACTTTTGCTGAGGCTGGCTTTGAACTCACCATCCTCCTGCTTTAACCTCCCAAGCCCTGCTGGCATTACAGGTGTGAAAGTCTTATTTTTTATAACACCAAATACTAACCTGTAATGTTTTGCTTTAAAATTAGGTAACTAGTTTTTTAAGTTGGGAACATTTATTAGTAGTTGATGTTACATGACTTAAATCAATTCTTGGAAACATTCTGCAGAACTGTAAAGTTCTTTTTTCACATTAGATTATGTTTTGGGGTTCACTTGTAGCTTTTTTAACTTACTTTCGTTAGGTTCATTAAATTACTAAATTGTCCTGGTTGGTGTTCTTACAGTGAAATAGACAAAGCTGGTACTAACCCTATAGCCAAGGCAAGTGAAACCGAGCAGTCTGAAACCGACTGTGAAGTTGGTGAGGCCCTGGATGCAGATGCAACAGCGGAACAGCCTTCCTTTGTCAGGTCCACCTGAAAGGTAGGCATGAGCATTTGTTTGCCTTGGTATGACTGTAATGATGACAGTGCTATGTCTGAATGGACTTTGGTGCATGTTTACTTTTACTTTATGACTGAAAGAGAGCTGATATCTTTGTGTTCTTTTCTTGGTTTGAATGCGGTAATTATAGCAATTTCGATTGTTTAAAACTGGTTATCCATATATATATATTTTGTTTGTTTGTTTGTTTCAAATAGCCTTGTTGGCCAACACATAGAAAATGTGTCATCTTCACATGGCAAAGGAAAAATAACAAAATCGGAATTTGAATCAAAAGTTTCACCAAAAGAACAGGGTAGCGATGATCCAAAATCTCCATTAAGTGCTTCAGATAATTTAAAAACGAGGTTGGTATATAACTTTCACTATCTCTTACTTTATTACAAAGTGTATTCTTGTTATTAGCCACTCTTGTAGTAATTTGCTAACCATAATTTGTTTCAAATTAGGGAGATCAAGTAGTTAATGACAGTTGTGGAGCGGAACAGGAACTGTGCTTCCTGAGAGCAAGTGGTTATTTCATGGTGCTACTTCTAGTACAGTTGTTTTTTTTTTTTTTTTTGCCGTTCTGGGGATTGAACCTAGGGGCACTCTACCACCAAACTATATCCCCAACCCTTCTTTTTTAAGAAGGAGTTTTGCTAAGTTGCTCAGGCTGGCCTCAAACTTGGAATCCTCCTGTCCCAACCTCCTGCATAGCTATGTTTGAAGGCTTTTGCCACCATGCCTGGCTCCAGTACGGTATTTATACATTAAGTTATTCTGTGTGTGGACTCTGGTTATGTATAATTAAATGATTTTTCTGCCACCATCAACTCTTTGTTGCCATGTACATAAAGACCTTATTAACCAGTTTCTCAGAGAGCTATTATAAGTTATAGCTATTAAATTTAAGAATCTTCAGCCAGGCATGGTGGCATATACCTATAATCCCAACCACTCAGGAGGCTGAGGCAGGAGGATTGCAAGATCCAGGATTGCAAGATTCAACAACTTAGCAACTTGCCCTAAGAAATTTAGCGAGATCCTGTCTCACAAATAAAAAAGGTTAGGGATGTGGCTCAGTGATAAAGCACCCCCAGGGTTCAATCCCTGGAACCAAAAAAAATTGAGAATCTTCAGAATGGTCAGTTAACACAATAACAAAAGGTTAAACAAACTATATTCTTCAACTAGAATTATTTTCAAGAGACATATTACTTTTTGTTATTTATATGCAAAGTACAGTTAGACCAACTACGTTTCAGAATACTCTTCTTAGAATAAGAGAGTTTATCACAGTGGAGCCAGTTTTCTTTTTCCTTCTGAGATCTCCATGACTTCAGTTACAGGCCAGTATAACATTTCTTTAAGAAGTGTGAAGATGAGGCTCCCCTCAGGTGAGAAAGAACTAAGTAAAAGAGAAGATTTCTTCATAAACTTAAAACAAATGCAGTTAAAGAGCAATTCAAACGTTGCACATCCCATCTTTTTAATTTCAGGCATTCTTTTTTCCACCTTATCTTTTCATAAATTTTCAGTGAATTTGCATTTACAACTTACTATACTTCACCTGAAGACTTCCAGGTATAAAGGATTGAATAACAAACAGCTATAATATCCATTGTTCAGTTTAAAAAAAAAAAAAAAAAAAGTCACAGATCATATGCCCTTTCCAGTTAAAATCCTTCTAGTCTGATGGAACCACTATCTTGAATTTGTTGGATTTTTGAAATTTTATTTTAGAGCTTTCTAATCAGCCATAAACAGTACATATTATTTTTTGGCATATTTTGAAATAATATAGAACATCATTCTTGCCCTAAGTAGCATTTTATTTAACACGATTTTTGAGATTCAATCTTTTATTGATTTGTGCACATTCTTAGGAGTTGGCAGTGACCCTTTGTTGGCTGAATGTGTTGCACATACTTCTCTCAGTCTGTGGCTTATTGTTTCATGTAATTTATGGTCTTAAGATGTTTTTAAATTCTTAAATTTTTGATCTAGTCAAATGTGTCAGCTTTTAAAAAATGCATTCTGCATCATGTGAAATATTTTTACCAACCTGAATCAAAAAGATGTTTTCTCTACTTTTAAATTGTGAAATCTTTTTTTTTTTAATTTAGATTTTTGTCTTAAAATTTTTGGACTAGAAGGTGCTTGTTATAAATTTTGTAGAAACTATATACTACATCTGATAGTAGCTTCCTTTAATGAGTGTTTTAGCTTGGATTTTAAGATATATGCACACTGGTATAAATTTATTTCTACAGTTTGTGTGTAATTGCTCAGGATATATTACAGTTTTATAAAAGAAAAAAACCTATGCTTATATCACTAACATGTGAAGGAATACATCTTATGGTACTTAGAAATAATTACAGTTCTTTCAAGAGAAATTCAGCTTTTAAATAAACACAAACTTTTCTATTGGGGCATTCATTATAAAGTTAGGCCTTTGACAGAAACATTTGTTTTTTCTTTGTATTTATTAATCTAGTCTTTGAAGGTTGAAGTCTGTTTATATTTTGATATTTCTTATAGAGTTCTGATTATACAAAACCAGGAGAAACTGACCCTACATCTGTAGCAAATCCCAAAGATCCAGAAGATATACCAACATTTGATGAATGGAAGAAGAAAGTTATGGAAGTAGAAAAAGAAAAAAGTAAGGAATAACTGAAATTCTTTTGTTTTAAATATGCTTTTTTCTTTTTAATTGGCAAAATAAAACATTTTTGAAAACATTTTAAAGGAGAAATTTACAAAATTGCTGCTACCATGTCATTTCCCTGAGTACAACTATGAACAGTGTTAATCTTAATTAAAATCCATTCTTGTAAATTATTAACTGAGGATTAAATAAGATAAGGAACAGTGATTTTCATCTCAATTTTCAAGAGAAAAATCGAGACATAGGAAGTTCAGAGTGAGAAAACTTTAAACCATGTATGCAAAGTATTACTTTTACTTTTTTTTCCCCTTGCTTTTGTAGATTAAATCTCAGTTAAAAATTGTTACATCCTCAGTAGAATAAAATATATATGCCAGAAGCTTTATTCTGATGGACATACTTCATTTTCTTTTTCTTTTTTTAAAATATTTTTATTAGTCATTGATGAACCTAAAACATATTTATTTGTATGTGGTTCTGAGAATCCAACCCAGTGCCTCATACATGCTAGGCAAGTGCTGTATCACTGATCCACAATCCTAGCCCATTTTCTGAGTTATATTATTTAGAGATAAATCAAGTAACACACAGATTTTGTAGTTAATTTGTTTACTGCTGTTATTTTTTAAAGCTATTGGGACATTTTAAAGCTATTTTGAATTTCTTAAGGATTCTTTTAAGCATTAAAACCTGTCCTCTAGAAGACAGTCTATTTCTTTGAGATCATTGTATTGGCTGGGGGTGTTTTCATTCATAATCATCATATATATGTTTCTAATAAGGTTTGTCCATAGGTCAGTCATTGCATCCATCTTCCAATGGAGGGCCACATGCCACCAAAAAAGTCCAGAAAAACCGAAATAATTATGCCTCAGTAGAATGTGGTGCCAAAATTTTGGCAGCTAATCCAGAAGCCAAGGTACTTAAGTATAAATTTTCTTTTTTATAAATATAAAAGACTCCTCACTTTATTAATAAAATAATAGGCATTAGTATTAGTATGCTGGGGACTACATTTTAGTGAGAACTTTTTCCCTGATTCACTAATAATGTAGGATTATGCCTTCTATGAATTATTAGTTGTATTTTAACTTTATGAAATTTTAACTATATGAAATTTTAAAAGAAAATAACTAATTTATTTTTCCTTTGTAGTAATAGACATTGAATTTTAAATGGTTTGTTATAAATATAATGCTATGGCCTTAACTAGTAAATTTTAGTCAGTTTTATGCTTTTCCTTCCCAAATGTGTGTTTCAGTCTTAGGTATATTGTGAGATCTAAAAATGTACAAACACCAGAACACTTTAGAGTTGAAATACTTTTTTGAAATGATTTTTCCTTCAGTAATATATTCCCTTTCCCTATTTTGAAATAGAGCACATCTGCTATTCTCATAGAAAATATGGACCTTTATATGTTGAATCCTTGCAGCACTAAAATTTTGGTAAGGAATACAAAATTTTTAAAAGTAACTTCTATATATGTTAATCTTTTTTATCAAGGTTAAATCGACTTATAATCTTACTTTAATAAATATTTATGATTAGTGTTGGTACTGTCAAATTTGAGGACAAAATGCCTTTCCTTTTAAGGAGGTGGAAAAAAAAGCAAACAGTGACAGATTTGGTTAAACAGTTAAGAACTGGTATAAAATGTATTGCTGAAAGGGTATTAGAAGATGTGTAGCTGCAAGGGGGCTAGCTTCTTGGAAGAGGAATGATTCATAGGAAATGGCAGATCAAAGAGTCACAGTGCTTTAAAAGAAGCATATTTCTTCTGAGTGACTACATAGAAGCAAAATATTATCTTCAGCGTTTGAGAAGTGTCTCCTAAAATTAAATACATATATATACACACACATCATTCATTCATTCATTTTAATAGATCAGAATTATGGTGGTTATTTTCCTCAAGTAGGAAAATGAGCCAAACTCAGAAAGTCAAGGGTTGTAGTTTGTCTCACATGGAAGGTAGAGAGAAAAAAGCCAGGAAAAAACAAGTGGGGAGCTTGGTGGGGCTGACATTAAAATAGAAGGAAGATTAGTAGAAGAAGGGACAGGGGGGAGAGGAGAGAAAGTAGAGGGGGGAAGTACTGGGAAACAAAATTGACCAAATTAAATTTTTTGTGTGTGTGCTACAAATACGTCACAGGGAATCACACTATTATATAAAATTATAATGCACCAATTAAATCATTTTTATGGTTTTACTGAGATTTAACTAGGCCCCATTTGTTGGATATTTGGGTTGTTTATGATCTTTTGCAAGCAGTATTAGTGAGCTTATGCATACACTGTCTTAATACTTGTTTGAAAATAATTGGGAAGATTTTTAAACTGATTTCTTTCTTCTTGCACTTTTTATTTTTTTGGGGAGGTACCAGGGATTGAACTCAGGGGCACTCAACTACTGGCCACGTCCCCAGCCCTATTTTGTATTTTTATTTAGAGATAGTAGCTTGCTTTTGCTGAGGCTGACTTTGAACTTGGATCCTCCTATCTCAGCCTCCCAGGAGCCACTGGGATACAGGAATGGTCCACCGTGCCCTGCCTTAATTGTATCTTAAATTTTGATTCATGGTGTTTTATCAAGGTTCTTGGTATAGTCAAATCTGTAAATTTAATGATCTTTTAAAATTCCTGATTCATAAATAGTTAAATATATTGAAATTGTTTAACATTAATTTCATACAAAGTTCTACTGATTTCATACTGTGTTCTGTTTCTAAGAAAACATGTGAGATGAGGATAAAGATATATTGAAAGGCATTTTAAAATCAATTTTAATGCAGAGTAATTTCTTTTATATTACTGTTTACATACTTTGAGGCTATTTATTGGTTGCATACAAATTTTAGAATTCTTTTGTGTTCCAAGTGAATCAAAATTGTACTTGGTCATGTGTTTATCTGAATGCTTATTTTTTATGTGTCTTCCTAAAAATGAGGAACATTGTATGTAAAAAATAAATAAGAAGCAGAAGACAATTCTTTTTGTTTTCTTCTCAGTATAGATTTATTTTACCCATTGTAAATAATAAAAGTCTGAATCTGATTTCCATTTGCTCTTCCTTCATCATATGATATTATGGTGCTGTGGAAAATGTTCCAGTTCTAGAGCCAAATACATGGTTTATTAAAGGAAAATAAAATACTAAATGTCACAAGTATTTCTCTTCCCCAAGTACCATGCTATGTGCAGTTTTATTTTATGCATATGGAGTCATATTTGTACTCTCTTCATTAGCAGTAATATTTATGGCATCTTTCCATGTCAGTCAGTCTCTAGCATCATTCAGTACTGGGAATTGAACCCTAGGGCTTTGCACATGCTAAGCACATGCTCTGTGACTAAGCTATACTAGCATCACTTTAAAAAACAGCATAATTGAGATTTAGTTGACATATAGTGCAACATCTCAAAGTGTGTATTTTGATGAATTTTGACATTTATACATCTGTGAAAATATCACCACAGTAAAAATAATGAACACATTCATCACTCCCAAAAGTTTTCTCACATTTCTTACAATTTCTCCTTCTCAAACCATCTTTTCTCACAATTATAGGCCAGGCCTCTGTTACTATAAATTAGTTTACATTTTGTAGAAATGCATAATTTCTAACTGGTCTTAACGGATACTGGCTATTTCTTTGTCTGGGTAGACCATCATTTATGTTAATTTGTGTTAATCAATGAAACCATTCTGTGATATTGTTGTGCTATGGAAATTGTTCAGGTTTGGGAGCCAGATACATTGACTTATCCCACCTGCCTCTGCTCTTACAAACCTAATTTTGATCAGCAAAATATATATACAAGGACAGACATCTGGAGCCTTGTGATCTTAACCTATTAGGTTCATCTTCCCAGGTCTGGAACACATAAAAACTCAAGTTGAGTAAGAAATATACCATTTATGATAACTTTTTAAATAATATTGGTTTTTTTTTTAATTCTATCCTTTTGATGTAATAAATAGAGTACCAGAAAATATATGTATTGTATTACATATATATATATATACAGAAAAATATATAAAATGTATATAAGCTCTAGGTTATGATTTCCAACCTATTTTATTGTACCTGTGTTGATTTTGTTGACATATTCACAGAATTGAAAACTCATTGAGTTAGGATTTTATGAGGGTATTGCTAAATCAAGGCTTTGATACCTTTCAGACAGTGTATGTCAAATTATCCTCTAGACTAGTCAGTTTATGCAATCACTGACAGTTCATAGAAGTCATTCCTTCTCCAAGAATGTGTTTTGTCATTAAAAAATTTCTTAAAATATGATGGGATAAAATCAGTGTCTTGTTTTTATGGTTTTTTTCCCCCTACTACTGATATGCTTGGTAAAGAGGCATTCCCTTAAAGATAACTTGAATTATAAAACATACTCCTTCATTATGTTATACTAACTTTTAATGGATATCTAGTTTTATGAAAAATGTTATGCCATGTTTAATATGAACTAATATTTTAACTGTTTAAATAATTGTCTTGTGTTCTTTTTGAAGGTTTGTTATTGAACTTTGTGAGCCAATTCAAGTAAAACAGCTTGATATTGCAAATTATGAATTATTTTCTTCTACTCCTAAAGACTTTCTGGTTTCTATCAGTGACAGGTAAATTCTAGAGCTGGTTTCTATAGGGTCTGTGTTGGATCTCTGGAGTAAAAATTTTAAAATGGGTCACTTTTGACTCTAGTCATTTTGTTTTTAATGTCAGTTTGTAGTAATAGTTGTAGCTCTTCTTAATCACATTCCTTTTATTAGCTCATACAATGCTTACATCACAGCCAGATTATTCCCTTATAAGGTGAGGAAAAAGACTAGGGGAGTTTTAAGTAGCTCGCCCAGGCTGCATGGCTTGTTAATTGGAGAACCAAGACTCAAACCTAGGACTCTGTGACTTTAAAGACTTTACTTTGAATCATTATGCTCCATTGATTTCAAGAATTTCTTTAAATGTTTTTAGAGAGTATCTTTCTTTTATGTTTTTAAACCTTTTGTATATGGGGTTGGGGGTGAATACTGGGGATTGAACCCAGGACCTTGTACATTCTAGGCAGGTGCTTTACACTCAAATATTTCTGCAGTTCCTTTAAAAAAGGAAAGGAAAAAATAATTGAGACATAGTCTCACTGTGTTTCCCAGGCTAGCCTTGGACTTTTGATCCTCTTGCCTCAACTTCTCAAGTAGCTGGAATTACTGGCATGTTACATTGCACCCAGCTAAAACCTTTTTTATGTTTGTGTAATTAAAAGATGTAACTTTATAAAAAATTTGGAAAATAACAGCATTCTCTCACAAGCAAAGATAACTATTGTTAGCATTTTAACATATTCTTTTCAGTCTTTTCTATGCATTTATTTATTCTAAAAATATATTTACTTTTTACTTCTTACATCCCGAGAATATCTTTTCTTTTAAACATACTATTTTTAATGAGTACTAGTATTTTCCCCTCAGTGAAGGTAGCAATTCCATAAATACATTTGAGTGCCCATGATATGTAAGGTGCTATCATTTATTATTTATTCTTCTCTCATTGATCATTAAAGATTTTGCATGGCATTTCTTCCCTTACCTCACCCTCAGCATTGCATGTACACACTTTTTGAAATCAATCCTCAAAACCTTTTGGGAATTCTGTCTGTTGTTCTGCTCTTAAACTTGCTCACATTACTTCTTTTTCTCTAAACTGCAGTTTTATTATATGTCAGATGGACATATACAGCTCTTACAAAGTATGTTCTTTTTAAAGGGGAAAAGAGAGAAATTGAGCTGGGGATTCAGTTCAGTTGGTAGAGTGCTTGCTTTGCCTTGCACAAGGCCCTGGATTCAATCCCCAGTACCACACAAAAAAAAGAGAGAGAGAGAGAGAAAGAGAGAAATCATTATTTGAGGATTCTAAATGCTGCAAACAAAAAATACTTTTATACTTTTTATATTAGATTTCCTTTTAAAAGGTTCAGCTACTTAGGATGTCAAATTCAAATATTATACTAAGGGCTGGGGTTGTAGCTCAATGGTAGAGTGTTTGCCTAGCATGTGTGAGGCACTGGGTTTGATTCTCAGCACCTCATATAAATAAATGAATAAAATAAAGGTCTGTTAACATCTATGAAAAAAAATTTTTAAATATATATATATATTTTTTTTTTCTTTCCTGATTTGCTTTCTCTCATCAGTACTTCACATCATTACGCAGTATGTGAAGAGTCATGCCTCCTTCTTCTAAGACAAACTCTTTGCTACTTTCTGTTTTAAAACCTCAGACAACCCTCCCAAGCCCTAATAAGTGGTCATTGTCTGCTTTTGTCTTTCCTTGTCTTCCTTTCTATTTGTCAGTAGGGTGATCGATTTATGTATGTATGTATGTATGTATGTATGTATGTATGTATGTATGTATGTTACTCTTTTCTACTAAAAGAACCCATTAATTGTGTTGGGGGGAAAAGTATTTAAACTATATTATGTTTGTATATTCAACTAGAGAGGAAGAAAAAGTACAGGATATATTTATTTTGTGTTTTCTAGATATCCCACAAATAAATGGATTAAGCTGGGTACTTTTCATGGTAGAGATGAGCGGAATGTCCAGAGTTTCCCTTTAGA
This sequence comes from Sciurus carolinensis, assembly GCF_902686445.1. NCBI lineage: Eukaryota > Metazoa > Chordata > Mammalia > Rodentia > Sciuridae > Sciurus > Sciurus carolinensis. The sequence continues at coordinate 111,534,101 of NC_062224.1, read as the reverse complement.
TGAACAGATGTATGCAAAATATGTGAAGGTAATGTTTATGCATATAAGTTTGTGTTCTATAATGAAAATATTTGTGCTAGTCATATTTTATTTACTGCTGTATACCATTTAATAAAATAGTTTTACTTGGAAAATAGTTTTGTTTTATGAGACAAATGCTACTACATTCCTTTTGTATTACTGGAAACCCAGACCAACTTTCTATCTGTGGTCCTTAAAATATTTTAAGTCATGACTCTTAATTTCTTTTGACTCTATATAAAATGTCATCTTCAGAGTATTCTGTTTAGAAGTTCAAATCAATTGCTGTCACTAAAGTCTTCAAAGCAAATTTAATTTCTTTTTGGAATATGATTCTTAGATTATTTCAGTTTTAATAACCAATCATTTGACATCATTATGGCTTTTGCATTTTTGGTATATTCAAGTGAAACATTCTACGTGCAGACACCAGTTTCAAATAAAACTTGCTAACACAGTGTTCCCACTGCTTCCTCCAACAACTGATCAAGTAGAATCATCACACTTAAACTGGATTGGGACAAAATAGGGGATATTTCTTTTCCTTTCCTTTCCTTCCTGCCCCCTTTTCCTTTAAAATGGCCATACCTTAAAATACCATTGTGTTAATAATATGACCTTTGAATGGCAGCAGTTCTAATTCCTATCCTTTCTTCTTTAAATATGAGAACTTACACCTACTTAATTTTGTCTTCTGGGATTTTACTGTCTCTTTTTAAAACCTGTATCAAGTTGATGTCTATAAAATGGGTAAACTTGTAGTATTCCTAGTTTCAGTATAAAAGTTGCTAAATTCTATTTTGAAAATACAGTTGATATTTCCAGTTAATAATTTAAGAGTTCAGAAAAATGAACACTTTCAATTCTTTTTAAAATGAGTACTGAAATGATTATTTAATGACCTTCTTATATAACACACATTTTATGCTGTAAAAAAAATGTGAAAAATCATTTGCCAGGTGGTAGAATTATATTTAATTTTGGAAGTAAAGATGTTAAAAATGTTATCAGATTGTCTGAGAATCATTCTTTATAACATCTATTTTGTTAATAATAGAATAATTTATTGGTGGCATTAAAAGTACCACGTATAACTCCCTGCTTCATTCCCTGTATGACAGGAGACTACAGAGCATTTTGATGATTCATGTTACAAAAAATGTTTGATAGATATGTTTCAGGCAATCAAAATTTACTCTGATTCTCATTATATAGTTATACATGTTTATCTAATTTTCCCCTTATCCTAGAAAAACTAAACCCAATTCTACAAATTACTTTTTTAATAACTTATATTTTAAAAGTGACTTGATCTACATTGTGTACAACCATGGAAATGAAATGATGTACCCCATCTGTGTACAATGAATCAAATATAGTCTGTAAAAAATTAAAAAATAAATAATAAAAGAAAAAAAACTGAATTGATACATATGTTCTACTTCCATAAGTTATACTTGAAATAACAGAATATCTAATGCTTTTTCCCTAAAACGTCTTATATATGGTATTGTACAAGTAAAAAATAACATTTCATGATATACTAATCTATGTATCAATATGTAAATTCACCCGTAGATATATACATGATACATAGCTTTAATATTTGAAGTGACATAAGATAATATTTGTAGTAATATAAGACTTTTAGAGTATTAATCGTTTTATAATACTTTTAACAAAATAGCAGCAAAGGTTATTTAACTTGATCAGCTTAAAGTTAATTTTATTACTATGTAAGATTATAGTTTCTAGTTGTGATGGTAAAAATTTAAATCATTGCTTTGATTTCTGCAAAGAATTAAGAGTACTACAATGTTATCCATCACAGTACATTGCTTTCTATACTTTAATTATACAGTATGATTTACAAATACTTGCAGTTGCTTTATAGCATGTTATCTGGACTTTGGAACTGATTTCTTTTTCTTTTCCTTTCTCTTGCTTCAGATGTTCATCAAGTACATAAAGGTTAGCAACCTTCTCTTTTGCAATATTGAATAACAAGGCATGACATATTAATGCATTACAAAAAAATCAAAACTTTAAAAGTATTGATTTTGGGGAAATGAGGACTTTATATTTAGAAATGTTATAATGAAAAAACTGAGTGTATTGTTACTCTTAAAGGACTCTGCTGGCTTCCCATTTCATGTGCTTTTATTTTTTAGGTTGAGTTGGTATCACATTTTGGGTCAGAGCACTTTTGTCCATTAAGCCTTATAAGGTAAGGCAGAACAAAACACATTTACTAAGTGTTGTTTCTTTTTAAGTGATCTATAAAAATCTTATTATATTTAAAGCGAAGAAATAATTTTCTCATGAAAGTTATCATAGAAATAAAAACAGTTAACCTTTATCTTGAATGCGTTTTGGAAAAATGTCAAATTTGTTAAAAAATAAGCTTCATTTACATGCTTAATTTAGCTTGCTTGTTATTTTACCATGATGAAAAACTTGAACACTGTGTTTCTAAGTACCTAAAATAGATCAGTTTTCATTTTAATGGAAGTAATTGATGACTGAAATGTAAGAAATAGCCATTATTTTAGAACCCAAAAGTGGACTGTGAAACATTACCTGAGTTGCTGTTTATCATAGATTGTGAAGAGATGAGTCTTAATAACTTGTTTTAATGAAAAATTTTAATGAAATTGTTATTAGGGTATTTGGCACTAGCATGGTGGAAGAATATGAAGAAATTGCTGATTCCCAGTATCAGTCAGAACGTCAAGAACTGTTTGATGAGGACTATGGTAGGTGGTTTTAAATAGGTGACTATTAGGAATATCTTTTTACTTTTTATAATCTAACAGTCATGGGTGATGTTACTTAAATCAGTGACAGGTGTCACTAGTTTTTCTTTTTGTTTTAGCCCTAATAATTTTATCGTAAACCTGTCTTCTATTATGATTGCTTTATAAATCATGTTCTTTTCCAAGTTTATCAGTCAGTTGTTCCCTTTCAGAACATCAGTGCTATAAATTATGATTATATCTTTTTGCCAGGCCCATAACATGTTAAAATCACCAGGTAATTTAAACAGTTCAAATGATCATTAAGTCCTTTGATTTGCCCTGATCCTAAAGACTGAGACTTTAAGAAACACCTGAAGGTGTGAGAGTAGAGGAGAGTGCTTTGACCCCTCCAGTTCTGCTTTATCAATTCCTTATTTTAAGGTGTCTTAAACCATAACTTGAATAATGTAAATCTTCTCTTCTATCATTTTCCCATAAAAGAAAGTAAGGGTTGGTAAAATATATTGAAAACTCAAATGAAAGTCTTATAAAGAATGAAAATTTGGTAGGCATTACTACTATTTTCCTTGGCTTACATTGTTAATTGCCTTCTGAATCTCATTTTTGTTTTCTGAATGTTTAAGATATATAATCAGAATATTATGGAATGTTTTAAATGTCCATTTATTTTAGCAGAACATAATACTAGTTTTTAAATATGTAACTCATTCTCAGCATAATTACTTTCATTTTCTCTTTAACAGATTACCCATTGGATTATAATACTGTGGAGGATAAATCTTCAAAAAATCTTCTTGGTTCTGCTACAAGTGAGTATTTTGGGGTTTCTTATTTATTCTGTTAAAGTATTTCTTAATTTTTTTTTTTCATTCTGACATAGATCATTCTGTTCTGGTATAGTTTACGTTTTTTCTACTCTGAATTCTGAACTTTTAAGTTGAAATCGAAGACACTAGCTTTTGAAAAGTGGTTTAAAATAGGAGGAATGGACGAAAAGAAAGGAGATTTAAAAATGCAAGCATAGTAAAGGTATTTTTCTACTCAAGCACTTATTTTTAGGAAGATTCCTTGCTGTGGAGAAAGGGCTATGAATTTTGTGGGGGGGGGATCATTAGAGGTAGTGTGTCAGTGAGGTTCTAGTGAATGAGGAGGATTTGTTGATCTGTGGGTATGATTAGTTTCCTATTTAATTACAAAATATAAAGGCTGTTCATATTCATTTTAATAATAAGTAACAATAATTATTATTTTTTGTAAATCAGAGAAATGACTAAGATAACTAGTGGTTTAGACTGTTTCATTCCAAAATAAAATGAGGACCTAGTGATAGGCTGCCTAAGGAGATTACTGAAAGGCCTTTACCCAGATGGCATTTTATGTTATTGTTAGAATGTGGGTAGGTATAGTCTAATGTTAGTTTTGGTTATTCTTGAAGAGTATAAAACTAACTGGAAGGAGTTTTCTATTGGAGATTAATAATTGAATTTAATAAAAATAACTTTTAGTAAAATAGAGGACTAGCTCCTTTTTTACTCTTTAGCGAGCTGAGTGGCTTAAATACTCAACTTGGTGTCAACACTGACTTTAAAACTCTTTAGATACTCAATCACCAGTGCATATGTGTGGGTAGATATTTTACACAGCCGTGTGTATGTAGTTAGGGTCATTTTTCTTTCTTTTCATCTTTTTTCCTTTTCTTCCCATCTCTTCCTTCTCTTCCATGGAGGATTGTGGATGTTATTGGAATTTGTTGAGGCATGGGGATAGCCATGTTAAATACACTTAGAGGAGAAGGTTAAATATTACATGTTAGGTTAACTTTGTTTCAGATCTCTTTAGTATACTTTATTGTTAGTGTTCTGACTTTTTAGATCTTAGCAACTACTTTTAAATAGGATCCCTAGCTATCTGTTTGATGATATAAAAATAAGTATCTCTTTTATTGCTATGTAATGTTTTTAGGAATGAAAAATGCTATATTATCTGTCTGGACATTAATATTGTTTTTTTGCATTCTTAAGTTCGTCATAATTTTCATAACAGTCATTTTTCTGTTATGAGTAAATTAATGATGCTAAAGTCACTGAATAATTATCATTTTTTAATGAGTTAGAAAATAGCACTAATCTAAAAGATCTTTAGCTTCTGGTGGTTACCAGAAAGGAGAAGAGTACCTTAGGATTATTTACCTCCCTGAGGTAGACTTGGGTCCCATCCCAAAAATATGTTGATATTCTGAGTTTTAATTTTCTTTCTTCCTATGAGATTAAATCCTGGATGTTATTAATACCTATCTATATGTCATTGGAAGACATTGCCCTATTTGTAATTACTTCTCTGACCAATGTATTATTTTAATTAATTAAACAGAATCTTATTTAGATCCTACTCTTCAAATCTTTCTCTTTGTTGGTGTGTTTCTTAGTAACACTTTTTTTAAAAAAATGGATCTCTGTAAAGTCAGTCCATTGACCTTCCTGTGCCCTATGGTTGAAAGCATTTGTGTAGTGAGACAGATGAGCGGCAGGTTGTTAGCTGAGCATAAGCATGAAAAATGGGATTTAAAAATGATCTCCATCTCTTGAAGGTTCAGAGCAAGAGAAGGAATGGGAACTTGAGTATTAAGACTTTGTTTTTATGAAACTGTCACACTCTGACTTGCACTTCTGCCTTCTACACTTGTGTCTTTATAATCTCTGAAGAACTTGGGACTGTTCCGAGCCTAAATTAACTACAGCCTTCTAGGTGGTATCACTTAGTGGGTAAATAATAAGCTTGGACTCAGGCCAAAGAGCTGGTCTCTGGCACTAAAATGTCCAAGTTCTGTATTGCTGTATTAGCTTGAAATGGACCTGGTGGGTTTTTTGTTTTGTTTTGTTTTTTTTGTTGTTTGGTGCCAGGGATTGAACCCAGAGATGCTTAACTATTGAGCCACGTCCCCAGACCTTTTTATATTTTATTTAGAGGTAGGATCTCACTGAGTTTCTTAGGGCCTTGATAAGTTGCTGAGGCTGGCTTTGAACTTGAGATCCTCCTGCCTCAGCCTCCCGAGTTGCTGGGATTAGAGGTGTGCACCACCATGCCTGGTGAAATGGGCCTGTTTTGAAACTTCTCCTTGTTTTTAACATGTGTATGATTTCTACAAGATAGAACTCTGTAACTTTGATCTTAATAGAAACTCCTTTTTTAAAAAATTCTTTTAAAGTTTACATGACAATAGAATGTATTTTTACATATTATACATACATGGAGTATAACTTCCCATTCTTGTGGTTGATGCGAAGTTATACTGGTCATGTATTCATATGTGAACATAGGAAAGTTATGTCCAATTCATTGTCTTTCCTTTTCCCACCCATGCTCCCCTTCATTTCCTTTGTCTAATCCAGTGAACCTCTATCCCCTCCCTCCTTTGTGTTAGCATCCACCTGTCAGAGAGAACATTCAACCTTTGGTTTTTTTGGATTGACTTATTTCACTTAGCATGATAGTCTCCAGTTCCATCTGTTTACTGGCAAATGCCGTAATTTTATTCTTCCTTGTGGCTGACTAATATTCCATGGTATATCTGTACCACATTCAGAAACTCCTTTTTCATTCTGTTGTGAGTTTAGGAGGTTGAGTATCCCTTTGTGGGGCTTAAAGTGTTTCAGAATATAGATTTGGAATATTTGCATGTGTATAATGAGATATCTTGGGGATGGGTTCCAAATTAAAGCCAAAATACGTTTGTTTCCTATGTACCTTATACACATATTCTGAAGGTAATTATATATAATATTTGTAGGGCACCCATGTTTTGATTAAGACCCATCACATGAAGTTATGTGTGAAATTTTCTGTTTGTGGCATCCTGTCAGTACTCAAAAATTTTGGATTATTTTGAATTTCAGATTTTTGAATTAGGAATGCTCAATCTTTTAGGAAATATATGTCATTAGATATATATTTGCTTCTGATGAGATGTTATCAAAGAGCCTATGTACTGTATATTTAAATATTCTGGATATTACGTTATTAACTGCTAAAATGGAGTAACTACTATATCTTAGAGCAAGCATTCTTGCTTGTGTATATGCCAATTTTGTCAACTCCTCTGTCTGATTCTTTTGTTTACATTCTTGAACTAAAACTTTAAATCTTTTACATCAATAAGAATTCTCCATAATACTCTGCTTTCCTTGGTGCTTTGTCATGTGGTTTTGCCAGCTGACTTCTACTTTGATGAAAGTCTGCCTTTTCTCTTAGATATGTGGTCTGCATTTTGTTAAAATTGCCCTTTCTGCTAAAGATAGAAATTTCTAGGTATGCGATTAAGACAAAATGTAGTTTTTGCTTTAAGTCAGAGAATTTTTTAATAATTTTTTATGAATATATATATATATATATATATATGGGTTTTTTTCTAGGAATTCATACATATATATTCTAGAACTACATGTAGAGAATTCTATAAGGAAAAGAAAAAATGGAAGTAGACTTTAGAGGGAGATGAGTACAAATAATAACTACATGTATTAGTAGATTTTTTTGTTGGTTTGACTTGTGTTGTAGCATAGATATAAACTCTTTAGCCTCAGCATCTTGGACAAGAGATTGTTTTCTTTATCCGAGTCTTTCTTTATATGCTGGAGACTGAGTAATGGTTAAGATACAAACATCCCTACGAGAGTTTTATTCCTAGAGGAAAGAGAGAATTAATAAGTTGCCCAACAAAGTGGAGTTGACTATTCCAAGAGAAATTGGGGCTAGTTATGCAGTTTAACAGTCTGAAGTTTCTACTGTAGTCTACTCTAAAGACTTTGATGACAAGCTGTTGTGCATTTGGCTCCAAGTTGATAATGGTCAGAATAGAATATTCCTAATCCTGCTTTCTTTGAAAAAAGACCAAAACAAAACAAACCAACAAAAAGACTGTTAGGCAGTATTCTGTGAACATAGGTAAATTATTTCTTTAGGTTAAATAGACTGAGAAAGTAAAAATTTCCCAAATTTTTCTTTTGTTACCAGTGATCCCCTGAGATAATATTCTAAAGGGTGGATAGTGTAAATATTCTTTATTATAGGACTCGTATTAAAATTTAAGTTAAAAAATAATACCCCAAAGCTAATTTCTTTACACAGATTAGACTAAAACCTGTTTTCTTTTATTACATTTTTAAATATGGGCCCCCAATTTGAAATCTTCGGGTAAGGTCTTACTTTGAAACACAGGAGAGTGAGGATAGACTTATTCCAATATTTGGTTTTATAAAGCAGTTAGCTTTGACAGAACTTCAGGCAGCAGTGTGAGTAAGGTATCATATCTGGTAGCACAGTTTCGATTGGCATTAAAAGTGAGTTTATACCAAAAGCTGAATGTTCTCTCTGATAGGCAGATGCTAACATAACAATAAGGGGTGAGGGGGCGTGGAGAGTAGAAGTTCTTTGGATTAGACAAAAGGGAATGAAGGGGAAGGGAGGGGAGATGGGAATAGGAAAGAGACAGAATGAATTGGGCATAATTTTCCTATATTCATATATTAATACACGATCAGTGTAACTGTAACTCCACATCAGGTAAAACCACAAGAATAGGAAGTTATGTATATCTAAAGGGAACAAATTTTAAAAAAAAAAAATGGGGGAAAACAGTGGGTTTATAAGGGAAAGGGAGTAAGTTCCCATTTCTTACTCTTCTTTGTGAGGAGATATGGAGTTTTCATTCCCATCATTATGTCATGCTGAGGCATTTCCTCAGCCCAAGTAAGAACTGGGACTATTTTCTGTTTACCATTTTGCCAGGTTGAAAGGCAAGACATTTAAAAATGGCAAATGTCAAACTTTTGTGTTATACTAATAATTGGAAATACATATCTCTACTTTGTGGTCTTTTATATTATAGAATCACAGTCATTGTTAAGAGCAAAATTATAATTGTCTACTAGTAATCATCTTCTAAAAAATTTTTTTAGTTGCAGATGTACACAACACCTTTATTTCATTTATTTACTTTTATGTGGTGTTGAGGATCGAACCCAGGGCCTCACATGTGCTAGGCAAGCGCTCTACCACTGAACTTACAACCCCAGCTGTAGTAGTTATCTTTTATTAAATCTAAGATCTCTTACTACTTTTCTCTCACCCTATAGCTTTTATTTAACAGAATCATCAGGTCCATGTTACAGTGTGTAGATTGTTCCCAGCCTTCTTCATGGGGTAGATTTTCTTCCCTTACATCCTTTCCTACTTTTCACATCTTTGGGGTTTTTTTATTATTGTGGATGGTACTGGGGTTTGAACGCAGGTGTGTTTTACTACTGAGCCACATCCCCAACCCTTTTTATTTTCTATTTTGAGACTGGGTCTTCTCCTGAGTCACTGAGATGATTACAGGCGAGTGACATCTCTGGTTTCCTTTGAAAGTGTGATGAAAACCCTATGAATTTCTTTTAGGAAAGAAGACCAAATAAGATGGAAATAACTTAGGAGACTTGATGTATAGACCCTGTCAGATTTTAGCATTTTAATAGGAAAGAAATACCTGATACTGAAGAATTGACTTCTAATAGAATTTCAAAGATTAGATTGGGGTAGAAGTTAATTTTCCTTGAAATTAGGTCACATTACTTGAAGGAAGCCTCCCTGTTTACAGTACCACCATGTTTTGGAGTTCTGCCATTTTGTGGTCCTCATGTTTAAATATATCTAAATATATTGAGATGGAGGTTTGTGCCACTTTCTTTCATTATCTAAATGTCTGCCCTGGAAAAAAGCAGAATTACCGAGTATGTAACTTGGTTCACCTGCAACACTCAGTCTTATAACTTTGACTTCTAATTAACTTGCCCCATTCTAATCACAAATATTTTTTTTAAAAAGTGTGTGCTTTATTATACATAAATCATTGTTATTCTGGCCATTGGGTTTTTAAGTCATCAAAGAAATTTGATTCTATAAAGTGTCAATTTGGAATTTAACCATATTACCAATAGCCATTACATGCATAGCTAAAAATAATAAAAATTTCCCACTTTTCTTTGGATAATAATCTCCCCATTTCGTTTTTACCTGTGATAACCACCCATTCAGGAAAAGCCTTTGATTAAGTTTTGTTTGTTTGTTTTTGTTCTTAAAAGTATAGAACCCATTTAAAGAAAACAAATTTTGAATTTTGAAATATGAACTTTGATCATTGCATTTCCTACCTGTCTCAGTGTAGAATTTATATTGAATCATACTCAGATTTTGTAATGTGCCAAAGAAGTGTTTTAAGTGTTTGGTAAAAGGTGTGAGGAGGCTCTATAACGATTTAAATTTTAAATTCTTCCTGAATATCAAAATTCAGATTTGTGCATATGTTTATAGCTGAAATTTATTTGGGTCCTACATTGGACTTAAACAGGTAAATAAAAGGTAACTAGTTAAGGAAAAAATAAAAAGCAAAAGACCATTTTAATGGTTCCTTAATTATTTGATACTGATTTACATGAGAATACATAGGTGTATTGGTATTTTTTTCTGATTGAATTTTGTTTTAGATGCCATTCTAAATATGGTGAATATTGCCGCTAATATTCTGGGAGCAAAAACTGAAGACATGACAGAAGGTACCTAATCATTTTATGGATCTTTGAAATAGCTGGCACTTTGGGTTCCTTCTAGTAGGAAAATCAAGTAATAAGCCAAGAAATTTTGAATTTTCCTATAGAAATACAGAAATGATCCTAAGGAACTTAAAAATCTTGTTATTATTCATTGTTTATTTGAATTTCACAAGGTCTTTTTTACAAAAGAATCTTGTCTGTACAGAATTCATTAATTGTTGGTGTTTTGATTTTGTTTTTTGATGTCCCAGCTGTGGTTTTATCCCATCTCTTCACTGAGATTTCGATGCCCTCTTAGCAGTTCAGGTTTGCTTCTCTTTTATGTATCATATATAGAAAGTCATTTTTTCCTTATGGAATAGCAAGTAAGAATATTATTAGCAAGCAGAAGCAATCGTGCTTTCCTGTTTTTTAAAAACTGCTTAGCTCCAAATGCTAAAAATGGCCCATTTCTTTCTTTTTAGATACTTTAATAACTCTTTCAGATTAGATAAGGCATATTAATCAAGATCATATAAAATTCACAATTATCTGATTTGCTTTAATTACCTAAGAAGTTAAATAATATGCTTTTACTTACAGTTGTGATCTTACATGATCATTTCTAAAAGAAATTTTTATAAAAAAAAAAAAATTCTGCAATAGCAAACGTATTTGACTTTTTTTCCTTCTCTGAGAAACTCAAGTTCTTTATTTGTTAAAGTAAAATATTTTCTTGGTACAGCTTTTAAAAGTTGAACTCAACATGGGCATCTTTCTTAAAATAGGAAATAAAAGTATATCTGAGAATGCCACTGCCACAGCTGCACCTAAAATGCCTGGCTCAGCTCCTGTCTCAGCTCCTGTTCCGTCACCTGAGTAAGTCCTCCTGCAACATGGATAGCGTCTGTTAAAATGGAGAGCTAAGTGAACTGTTACAGAGAACGCGGCTCATGATTTGTGTGTGAAAGGGGCCGTAGAACAGATGTTCTGCAGCCACTTAGAACGTGGCATGTTACATTCCTTCTTGTCATATTGTTTGCGTGTACTAGAAATACACTTCATTCCAGACCATACGCTTGTTGCTTTGACATATTACTTTTGTTATTCACGTTGAGTCTTTTCTTTATTGAGAAAATGATACTTCCTTAGTGCAAATAACTATGCAAGTGTAGGCTTTGAGGATAAATTTTGAAGGCCTGTTTTTGTTAAAAGAATGATTATGTATATGTGGTGTCACTAGAAAGCTACAAAATACCTAGAGCAATGGTTCTTGAATTATGTATTTGTTGCACGAATTGAATTATACAGGTCTTTCCCCAGGTTGTGGTGGGACACTTTGGGCAGGGATGTATACAGAGGTAACAAAATATATTCAATTTTTAGTTTTTCTACTAGAGATTACATTTTTTGATACTTCTACTTATCCATAATAGGTAGTGAGATTTTATTGATTTGGATAATTTGGTGTGGTTATTGTAGATTTAATTTATGTGTATTTTTTAAAATATACTCCCTATAAAACTTTGAAAATCCTTTTGCTCTTTGCCTCTCTACTTAAGACAAGATTTGTACTTGAAATAGTTTAGGTAGTAGGTAATGAGAACTGCACTGAGTGTGCTTTGAAGTCTTAAGTACCATACTGATTCAGAAGTAAGATGTTTGCACTTTAAAGAGCATAGTGAGAAATTTACTTTCTCCTGAGTTAATCCTGAAAGCAACTGAAGATGCTTATTGGGTGTTAGAAAGAAAATATAGCATATGTATTACTGATTCCTAGAAGGACCTAAGGCATCTTGATATTTCTTGTTTGTTTCTAAGTATGTCAAGCTGTGATTGCTATTCTTGATTTTGTAACTAGCCTTCTTCAGTTAATAACATATGTATGTCCTATTTTTCAAAACTAAATCATATTCCATTTATATATACACCCGGAGAATATTTATTGAAAATGTAATTACATTGGGCTAGTATAGTGGTTTTACTTTGTTACAGAGTTTTCTAGTAGATATCTTTGCCTTATATTTTTTACTTAATATTTCCTCATGTATGTTTATCTTAAATTATTTTTAATGATTATATAGCAATCCTTTGATGAAAATGAAAGATTCCATGATAGGATGTTACTATAAAGTCATTTTGAAAAACTGACTCACTTTCTGAGTTTGAGTAAGTTGTTTTTTTTTTTTTTTTTTTTTTTTTTTAAGTATAACTCTAATAAGAGTATATAGTAGTATATAACAATACATTTTTACCAGATTTGCTCTGGTTTTCTTTCCCTTCAGAAATTCCTCTTTCTGTCACAATTTATTTTGGAGATAATAGGCAGTATGTCACGTGAATATGTAAGAAATCTTATTTATTAGTGACTTTGTGCGTGTGTGTTTGACCATAAATATCTTTGTATTTAGAGAAGCCTAGCCTAATGATGTTTTAGTTTGATCCATTTACTGTTTCACTGTCAGCAAAGTGGAAATCCACTTTTTAGCTATTTTAATGCCTATTTTAGTACCTTATTCTACCTTTGCTATTATGGCCTTAGTCTTTATTTGGAGTTTGGTATGGTAATAATTTTTTAAAGTAGGAAAATTTGTGTGTGAAAGTAATTGTTTTTTTTCTTTTTTTGGGTGGGGGTTTGTTCATATTACCTTATTCTTTTCAGAATGTGCCATTTGTACTGTGCTGCTGCACCCAGAAAATAATTATTTTTATCTTGGAAGGAACCATAGGTATTATAGCTTATAACCCTGTTTTCACCAACTTTGTTTCCCTGCCCCCTACACCACAGACATACTCCAGAGCCCAATGATGAACATAAGTTAACAGTACTCTAGTGTTTATATTAGTTTATGGTAAGCCAGTACTTTTATTAAATGATTATTTGCCTTTGGCTTTTAATAATAGAAAATTTGTCCAGATGATATTATTTTGCCTGGGAGTATCTATTTCTTTTCCCTAAAACAGATAATCATATGTGAGTGGATTTCTTATATCATCTACAGAAAAAATATCTGTGAGAAATTTGACATCTTTTGAAAATAAACCTAAAGTGCATTTGTAAATATTAAGAATTCTGGATTATAGTTTTGGGTAGCTTAATTTCTCATCTGTAAAGAGTAGCGAGGTTTGTAAAGATTTTGTCAACTTTTATGGGAAGAAAGGTACACTGTACATTCAGGTAATAGAAGTGCTTACAGAAAGTTGTTAAACAGATTTAAAAAGTCAAGTGTAATATGATGACTTGAGTCACCTGGCTGGTCACTTGATAAGTAGGCTGTAATCATTTCCGAGTAATATTTTTTATAATGAAATTATTTAAAGGAAAAAATTTAATCCAAATGTTTGAATTTCTTCCCTTTATATTATGTCTGTTACATCTGTGTTCCTTAAATATACTTTAGCTTTAGATTTCTAATTAAAGTGATTTGTAATCATTCTCTATCTATTTCTAGGTATGTAATTACTGAAGTACATGTATATGACACGGAGCCATCAACACCTGAAACTCCAAAAGAGAGTCCCATTGTACAACTAGTTCAAGAGGAAGAAGAGGAGACAAGTCCATCCACAGTGACCCTTCTGGGCAGTGGTGAACAAGAGGATGAATCATCACCCTGGTTTGAGTCAGAGACACAAATATTTTGTAGTGAACTTACCACAATTTGTTGTATTTCTAGTTTTTCGGAATATGTATATAAATGGTGTTCAGTTGGAATTGCGCTTTATCGGCAGCGCAGCAGAACTGCGGTGAGCAGAGGAAAAGATTATCTTATGTCAGCCCCACCATCATTCCTGCTTCCTGAAGAATCAGTAGATGTTTCAGTATTGCAGCCCCCACCTGGAGACTTGGACACCAAGAGTGTGGAAAGGGAAGTTGAAGCTGCTGTTCTTGATGACTTAAGTAGTATACAGCAAGGGGATCTGGTGAATCACACTGTGGGTGTGATTGAACTTGAACCAAGCCATCCTCAAACTCTTTCTCAGTCTCTTCTCTTAGATATTACTCCAGAAATCAATCCATTATCGAAAATGGAAATATCTGAGTCTGTTAAACATGAGGCAGGGCACACACCATCACAAGTGATTCCCCAAGAGAGTTCTGTTGAGGTTGATAATGAAGCAGAAAAGAAGTCTGACAGCTTTAGTAACATAGAAAAGTCATCTATTAGCTATGAAGCAAACAAAGTTAATGAGGTAATGGATAATATTGTAAAAGAAGACATGGCTTCCTTGCAAATTATCACAAAGCTATCTGAAACAATAGTACCACCTATAAACACAGCCATTGTGCCTGACAGTGAAGATGGGGAAAACAAAGTGAACATAGCTGACACACCAAAGCAAACTTTGACTCCCGTTATAGATTCTTCTTCGTTGCCTGAAGTAAAAGAGGAAGAACAGTCTCCAGAAGATGCCCTTTTGAGAGGGTTACAGAGGACAGCTACAGATTTCTATGCTGAACTGCAAAATTCTACAGATCTAGGATATGCTAATGGAAATCTTGTACATGGGTCAAACCAAAAGGAATCAGTATTTATGAGACTTAATAATCGTATTAAAGCCTTAGAAGTTAACATGTCTCTCAGTGGTCGCTATCTGGAAGAGCTTAGCCAAAGGTAAGCTTTATTGTGAATTAGCATGACCCATTTCACATGTTAAATTTAGTAGCAGAGTCTGATCTGTGGTTACATGAGGGTCTTTAATTATCTCATGATATAATAGTAGTAAACACAATTTTAGTTGGAGAGAGAAATCTGCTTGGATACTGATCAGTGACCTAATTGATTTTATTAAGTTTTATAATTAATAGTCAATGACAACAACACCTTTATTATTAGGCTGGTAACAAGTTTCTGTCATCTGTATTCACTTTCTCCTTTATATATGTGTACTCTTCTTTTTTCTTTCTTTTTTATGAGGACAGAGTCTTACTATTTTTCCATGCTAATCTGGAACTCCTGAACTCAAGTGATTCTTCAGCCTTAACCTCCTGAGTGGCTGGGACTACAGACACACATCACTACACCTAAGTTCACTTTCTCCTTTCTTCCACTGCTTAACTTCATCAACTTTTACTGTTTGATTTCCAAAGATTACATGGAAAAAAATATGTAGGCCTTAAACCCCTTAGTGGAACTTGACCAGGTATAATTTAAGAGTTTACATAACACAAAAGTGGACTGAACTGGATGATTAGGCCACATTTGCAATTGGTACTCTTTTATACAGCTCATAGAATACCAGTTCTAATTATAATAATTTATGCCCCTGTACTTGTAAGGGTCAGAGGCAGTGCCAATATACTTGTACAGTGATTAAGACTCAGGCACAGTCTCCATGTTTTCAGACTGTTTCTCTTTTCTATCCCTTAAGTGTTCAATGTCCTCAGGGCTTCTCCTCTAACATTATACACTCACCTTGGCACCAAGGGTCCAGAGTTCTTGAAATACCACATTTTCTTGTTCCTATTAAATTGAATTGCTACTGATGAGAGTTGGTGAAGTGGTCCTTGTATCCTAAAGGAGGATTCTCCCTAATTTATATATATATAATCAATGACAAATATTGTGTGTGGAGTTACTTCGTGAGTGCTGCACCCCAAGGGAACCACAGAAATCATTAAATGTTACTTAGCAATGAGATTCATATGAATTATTTGATGTTTAGGGAGTCCTTCAGTACCTCGGAGAACCTCTTTATTATACCTTTGTAAGTTTTCCTGTACTGGACAGGAAAGAGTTGTTTTAAGAAAAATGGATTTATCTCATTTATCAAAATTAGAAGCATCTTTTCAGTATTAAAGAAGAAATTAAATTTAAACCAATTCTTACTCTGTAGATACCGAAAACAGATGGAAGAAATGCAGAAGGCTTTCAATAAAACCATAGTAAAACTTCAGAATACTTCAAGAATAGCAGAGGAACAGGTTGGTTTCTTCTTCATCTTGTATTTACTTTTTATATAAACACCCATTGAATTTGTATAGCCTATAACCGGTAAAAAGCATAAGTAGTGTTGGTTTACTTTCCCTATTAAGCCTGGATGTGATGTTGCATTTGGGGAGGTATCTGGGCATTAGAATCATTATCTCCTGTGGAGAAAGTATCCTTGAGTGTAGCATATTACATTTTGTGTGTCCAGTGAGCTGTTCTGCAACTTTGTTAAACTCTGTAAAATGGTTCATGGTTTTCCATATAGATAATCTTACTGACTACAGAGAAAAACAGCTTTATTTCTTCTTTTAGTTCACGTACTGTTTTATGTTTTTCTTCTCTCTTGGCTAGAGCTATATAGTAATAGAGTAGGACTGGTGATGGTGGTCACTTCCCTATAACGTTGATTTTTAAGGGGATACACTGTCGTGCCTTCAAGTATGATGTGTGTGTTACCACAGTAAAGAAGTGTGATACTTAGAAAACTTCACTTCCAAGGGATTGGGACTGAGGGATGGTGAGGCGAGGAGATTGCAGGCTGCAGTTTAGTCACTTGCTTTTTGCCCTCTCTTCACAGAACAGTGTAATTGTGGTCTTCCCTTATTGGTTTGTTTTCCCCTTATTGAGGTTTGAGCATTTTTACATCTGATTACAAATTCTTTGTCAGAGATGTGCTTTGCAAATATCTTTCCAAACCTGTTATTAGTCTTCTCATTCTCTGTACAGTGTGGTTTGAGGAGCAGAAGTTTTGATTTGTTGAACCCTAATTTATCAGTTTTCATGTTTCTCTATGAAATCTTTGCCTAAGGCAAAGTCACGATTTCTTTCCCATCTAGAAGTTTGATACTTTTAGTTTTACATTGTGTTTATGATTCATTTTGAGTTAATTTTTATGTGTTGCAAGTTCTTTTGGGAAAGGGGATGGAATAGAAAAACATATGAATATCCATTTATTCCAGCAGCATTTGCTGAAATGTCTGTCCTTTCTACACTGAATTTTTTTTGTACTTTTGATAGAAATCAATTTACCATATATATGCAGGTTACTTTCTTGTTTTTGTTCCTGTTCCATTGATCCATTGTCTGTCTTTATGTTTATACCAATTTTTTTTCTCTTCTGAGATTGTGTTAACTGTTTCAGATTTTTTTTTTTTATATTTCCATGTGGATAAAATCAAAACAAACTGGATTTTGACTGGAATTGTGTTGAATATATAGATTAACTTGGAGAATTGACTTTTTTTCATTTACCACTAAGCTGTATGCCCAACCCTATTTATTTTTTGAGACATTCTCACTAAGTCTCACTAAGGGCCTTAGTGGGCCTCACTAAGTTGCTAAGGCTGACCTTGAACTTGCAATCCTCCTTTCTCAACCTTCCTCATCACTGGGATTAGACATGTGCCACTGCACCCAGCTAGAGAATTGACATCATAACCTTAGGTCTCTGACCCATGAACACAGTATTTCCTTAGGTATTCATTAATTGTAATATGATGATTTCTCCTCCTCTGCCATTTTCTCTTTGCTTAATATGTATCATCTATATCTTGTATCTCAAAGACTTACATAAGTACGTCTTAGTGATTTTAGTGTTATTGACACTGTTGGAAGTAAGTCTTGCTTTGAACTGTTAATTACCTTATTAAATTTAAAGAGTTTGACCTTTAAATGTTTATAACTGTCTTGAACTTATGAGTGTCATATGTGAGTCAGAATTCAAAAGAAATTATTTAAATGAATCAGTTTAGTATTTAAAAAAGAAAAAAGTAGGATCACAGCAAAGAAACCAAAACCTGTAGTTTGATGTTCCTCTCCCCCACATATACAGCTAAGACTTAAAATCAATTTGAAAAACTTAAGGTCTAGAATAATGTATGGTTATATAGATACATTAGACATTAAATTAGAGTTTTAGATTTCCTTGATTTCTTCCTGCCTTCTTTTCCTCCTCCCCAAATTCTTAATAGCTTCAAATTTTGTATGTAGTCTGCCTAGCAAAGGTTCATAACTATGTGATACATAATTCCCTAAAATTTGCTTGCAGATAATATTTTATTAAGGACATGCTTGTTAATAATAAAAGTTTTTTAAATTTGGAACTGCCTGAAAAATGGAAAGATAGGTAATTTTGAGAACTTCTTTTCATTGGTGTGATCTAAGGAAATTTAAAAATCCTTTTGGTATTGAGTTTACTCTGTATCCAGAAACATTCTTCAGCCAGATGTGGTGGTGCACTTCTGTAATCCCAGTGGCTCTGGAGGCTGAGGCAAGAGATTTTGAGTTCAGAGCCAGCCTCAGCAAAAACAAGACACTAAGGAACTCAGCAAGACCCTTTCTCTACATAAAATACAAAATAGGACTGAGGATGTGGCTCAGTGGTTGAGTGCCCCTGAGTTCAATCCCTGGTACCATCACCGCACCCCCCCCAAAACAAAAAAAAAAAAACAGAAACATTTCTTCAGAAAAATTTCAACATGTCTTTCTGCTACCTTTTTGCTAAAAAATACACTTGGCAGTGACAGTTTCTATTATGTGCTGCTTTTAAGGAACCCACATGGGTTGAAAAGTGATTGTTAATGTCTGTTACACAGTAGGCTACATTGCAGCAGTGAGTGACAAAAGGGGTTTTGAGGGGGATGGTCCAACACAGTTTCAGATTCTTGAAGTGTTCTGTTTTAAATTTATGGTTAAAGTTTATAATATTTATTAAGATATTCTTAATATGTTTTTTAAGAACTTGGTGTTTTTTCCAGATTACAAGTTTTATTTGAATTTTTAGTTAGTTAATTACAAACTAGGAAAAATAATACTTAATATTTTATCATAGGATCAGCGGCAAACTGAAGCCATCCAGTTGCTACAGGCACAACTGACCAACATGACACAACTTGTTTCCAATTTATCAACAACAGTAGCAGAATTAAAACGGGAGGTAATTATTGTTGTTGGTCTTATAAGACACAGTGCACCATGTGGATGTTATAATAAAGACAGACTTATAAACATGATAAATGTGATAACAAAACTGTCACAGAGAGCTTTTTCAAAACATCAAAGTATAGCATTTAAAGTTTTAGGAATACATTAGTTATCATAATCTTGTAAAACATCGCTTTTGTGATTTAGATCTTACCAGTAACATAGGTGTAGTGCTATTCTAGCAGGCATTTTGTAAAAATGAGTCACAACACATACTTCAAAAAGGTTTATGAAGTTGCTTAATATAAAGCAAAATCTTCATTGATTTAACAGGTATTTATTGAGTGATCAGTATACGTAAACAGCATGTGCTGCACAGTGCTGGGTTGGTGCAATAGTTCCTGGCCTCACGGGGTTTGCTCTCTAGGAAAGGAATAGAATGCGTGTAGTCAGTATGTAAACAGGTGATGGATCTCTGTGACAAGTGCTGTGAAGCCAGTGAAATTTAGGAGCGTGGGCTGGTGGTAGTCGGTAGTCACAGGGTGCGCTGCTTTAGCTGGGGTGTTCTTGGAAGTCTTATCCAAGGAAGTGGCCTTAGAACTGAGAGCTCAAGAGACTTAGCAGTGTGTACTAGTAGAAGTAGGGTAAAGAACCCACAATTAGAAACAGTGCGATATATTCAAAGGCATAAAGAAAGCTGGTGTGGCTGGAGCAGAGTGACTGAGGAAAGCAAGGCTAAGAAATGGATTCAGGATGTTGGCAGGAACCTGGTCATGTAAAACTTTTTAGGTAAGTTAGAGTTTAAATTTTATTGTAATCATTGCAGTTCATTGGAAGGTAGTGAGTAAAGAAATGGCAATGATCGTTACTTGACATGTCAAAGAAACTCTCCACTTGTTGCAGTGTGGACATTTGCCTGTTGAAGGACAGCAGGGGCAGAACAGGGAGGAAACCAGTTAAGAGCCAGTCTCAATAAGGAGAGAGGTGATGTTGGCTTGATGTAGAGAAGAACGTGTCGTTATTGAATTCAGGCTATATTTAAGATGTATAAAAGTAATTAACCTTGCTGAAATACTGGTATGTGGGGAAGAGGAATTCAGGATGATTTCTAGATTTTGAACTTAAATACCTGATTCCGTTTTATATGATGGGAAAGACTGGATTAAAACACGTCTTTTTTCCTTCCCTGAGAAAGAGATAATGCAAATGGATAAACCAAATGTAATAAAATGCTAATGATAATTGAATATAGATGGAAAGCGTACATACTTTTTTAAAAACTACACCACAGGTTTACATTTTCAGACAAAGAATTGGGTGGGGAGAAAGCAGAAACGAACTGCCATTGTTGTAATAGTTCATTTTCAGATAAAGTTCATCATTTTGAAGCACATTGAAAAGAATGATTTCTTCTTTGAATTTTATACCATATTTTTCATAATATAGTTTATTATTGTAATTATTATTCTTTAACCCTCTTCTCATCTCAGGTTTCAGATCGACAAAGCTATCTTGTCATATCTTTGGTTCTCTGTGTTGTCTTGGGACTGATGCTTTGTATGCAACGCTGTCGAAATACTTCTCAATTTGATGGAGATTATATTTCAAAACTTCCTAAAAGTAATCAATATCCAAGCCCTAAAAGGTAATATCAGCATTATATTTCACAATTTTCTTTGCATTTTTTATTTTTTTGAGAAATTTTGAGCAAATGAAGGACCCCTGGGGTAATTCCTTTCCCCACATGATCATCTTGAAACCGAAATGTTGAAAACCTCATTGAGGGTATTGAGATGGTCCTGTGCCTGAATATAATGGAGAAAAACACTAATAGTAAATGCATAAAACCCTTGAAATATTTTGGTTAAGAAGAATGTTCAGATGTGGAATTCAAAGGAGAAGACTAGATATTTCAATATAACTTCTTTTTAAAACTTGTCTTTATTTCTTTTTAATATAATAACTTTTAAAAGACAAGAATTTTTAACCTGTATTAGCAATACTTGGTATATTAATTTAGACTTAGTCTGATGTAGTATGTGCAGTTCTCAGTAACTTCCATTTAACCTCAACTACAGAGTAAATTATATGTATGTAGTATACTCATTGAGCCCAATATTAATTTTTCTTAATGTATTAGGTGTTTCTCTTCCTATGATGATATGAATTTGAAAAGAAGAACTTCATTTCCACTCATCAGATCCAAGTCTCTGCAGTTAACTGGCAAAGAAGGTAGATTTTTGTGGATCTGTACTATATATATATAAACATGAGACTAGCTACTTCTGGCATAAATATAATGTCAGTGTGTCCATGACCACCTGCAACCAAAAATGAATATGAGTAACCTTTGTGTTTGTGCTGTGTCAAAACCACTTTATCACTTTCATGTGTCTCTTCGTTCCTTTAAAAGCCCAAAGGGTGGGGAGCGGGGGTTTAGTTTATTTAATTAGCGATTGGTAGTTTTGTTTGCACATGCTCCTGTTTAGAAGTATTTCTTTTTAGAAAGGGATGTTTGAGAAAGTTCAACAGATATGGAAACCAGAATGTGCTCCCATAGCATCCTGTGCTTATCTGCCTCTCTTCCTGTACAGGTAGGACCCCTTTTGTCTCTAGTTTAGGACTGTGAGGCACTTTCTAAAAGAAAAGCTGATCTCTCTCTCTCTGTATAGCCTGAGTTTGTAATTGGTTCTAACATTCAGTACTTATGTTTAAGTGAATGGATGTGTACTGAGTGGCTGTTTTCCTGTTTCATTAGCTTTATAATTTAGTGCTTATTAAGAAACTTAGAAACTTGTCTTCATACCAATATTAAATAACCAGTTAATTATATATTTCAGTTAGGAGTGCTTTCTTAATCATTGGCTGTTATGACTTTCTTTAAGATTTTAGTGACTGAGCAGCATGTTTCAGTTGTTTGACTCATTCAAGTACTCCTTCATGAGCTTTACTAGTTTATTGTTTTGATAAAGCTTTCCAGGCTTAACCATTGTGTGTATTTTTACTTAGGGCTAGTAAATCTCTTCCTTCTTCATACTTGCTCCCCCCACCCCCGCCTTTTTTTTTCTTTTTGTGGTTCATATGTCTTTTTTTAAGTAAAAATTTTAGTTGAAATATTACATATAAGAAAGTATAATTATGTGTAAAGCTTAATGTATTTTCATAAATTCAACACACCTGTGTAAACCTTATGAGATTAAAAGGCAGAGCATTGTCCAGCACCTCAAAGCCTTCTTTATGTTCTTCTGCCCCAGGTTGCCAGCATTTGACTTCTGACTATTATGAGCTTGACTGTGCCATTGAGTGTAGTTGTTTATTCTCATTCCTGTGAGGTATTCCATTTTACAAATGGACCACACATTTTCATTTACATTTTGAGGCTGTTATATATCTTTTGGTGAACACATGTATACATTTCTGCTGTGTATATACCTGGAAATGGGAGTGGTGGGTCGTGTGGTATGTGTGTCTTCAGCTTTAGTAAATACTTCCACACAGTCTTCCAGAGTGTTTTGTTAATTTTCCCTACCATCTCCCTTTCCCTACCATTTCCCTTTTTCCTCCCTTTTCCCTTTGTTCATATTCTAGTAAATGTTTATTAATTTGTGTCTTGTAGCCATTCTGGTGGGAATTCCTGCAAATTTGAGGTGTATTCATGCATTTAGGGAATACATTGTGCTATTTTCCTTCTTTGTCTTTTGAATAAACTCATTTTAAATTAAGTGAAACTGTGGCCATGTTTTTTCTCTATATCTAATTCTTTAAAGCCAAATAGAGGAGCCTTTGCTTCTGATACTAAAATTACTTCTGTTTTTAACAGTGATGTTATCTTGGCTTAAAAAAAGTCGAATTGAGTAGGTGGGAGACTGACTTTAATCCTGAATCTGCTATTGATTAATCACGTATTACTTGACCTGTTTGAATAAAACCTCTTAGGGCCCTTTTTTTTTGTTTTCTGCAAATTTACACTTTGATTTTTAACTGGTTCTTTTGTTGACCCAGCCTTAACAACCAAAGTTATTTTTATTTCAAACCACATTTTTATTGGGAAATATGAGAAATACATAAAAGTTCATAAAACTAACATGCACAACTGAGTAATTATAAAGTGAACATTATAAAGTGTAACTAATACTGATCAAGAAATAGCACATGGCTATCCTTGGTATTCCTTCTTCCAGAGGTAACTAGTATCTTGACTTTTGAAATAACTGTATTCTTGATTTTCTTAATAGCTTTACCATCAACATTTTGGATTCCTTAACAATTTGCTCTTTGCCTGGCTTTGAGGGTTTTTTTTTTTTTTTTTTTTTTTTTTTTTTAATATCTATCTATCTGTCACCCCTGGGGATCAAGTCCAAGGCCTCCCATGGTCTAGGAAAGCACTCTGCCATAGAGCTATGTTTTGATAAATAGAATTATATCATGTGTACTCTTTTATATTTTTTTTGTCTCCTTCATTCTGCATTGTATTTCTCTACTGCATATATACAGTTGCATTCCTTTTCTGATAATATTTAGTATTTCAGTAACTAATTAAATCACAGGGTATCCATTGTGTGTGGTTTGGACTGCTACAGGTAATGCTGCTGTTAAACCTTTCTTTGTTTGCATACTGGAATGCAGTTGCTCGAGTTTCTCTAGGGAATACTACCTAGATGTAAATGACTGGGTTGTAGTGTGTGTTTCTTGGCAAGTTATGAGATAATGGCAGATTTTTCTAAAGTGATTCTGTTAGTTTATGCTTTTACCAGTACAGAGAGTTTTTGTTGTTTTACATTCTTGCTAACACTTGAAATTGTCAAGTTTTAAAGTGATTGTTAACTTCATTGCAGTTGCAATTTGCTTTTACCTGATCTCACTGAAGAAGTTGAGCCTTTTCAACATTTGGTTTTCTTGGACCTTTTAAAATTTTTACCTATTCTTTTACTGGATTTTTTTTTTTTTTTTTCTCACAAGCTTTTATTCGTTTTTAGGATTTGGATCCTCTGTATTGGTCAGTCAGATAAGTAGTGTAGGTATCTTATTTTATTCCGAGACTTATCTTGTTCCTGCCCCACTTTGTTTTGAATTTTGAGACAGCGTCTGAGTTGCCCAGCCTGGCCTCAAACTTTTGATCCTTTTGCCTCATCCTTCTAAGTAGCTGGCATTACAGGCGTGTGCCACATTTTTTTTTTTACTCTTGTTTATATGATGTCTTTAAATATAGAGACAGGAAGCTCTTAAATTTTATTATAATCAAATCTCATTTTTTTTCCCTGTGGTAGTAACTTCTTCATCTCTTATTTGAACATTTTTAAACTTCATGTCTAAGGTTCTAAATGTTTGTCTTTGATTTTTAGATCTTTAATTCACCTGAAAATAGTATTTTGTGTTTGGTGTAGTGGTACCAATTTAAAATTTTATGTGGATATTCATTTAGCTCTATAGATCACTTTGGGAACCAACAGTGCATCTCTGTTGGTATCTGTGTGTGCATTGTAGGTAGATAGAAATAAAAGGTTTTGGTGCAGTTGAGTTCTATTATGTCCTTACAAAACTTATGTATGCCAAATCTGTTTCTGATAATGGTGTGTTAAAGTCTCTTACTAAAATAGTGGATTTTTAAATTTATCTTTGCATTTCTATCAGTTTTGTCTCACATCTTTTGATACTCTGTCATTGAGTGTATTTGCACAAAGGATCTTTCTGTATGGACCTATTTGTCATTATGTAATGTTCTTTATTCCTGGGAAAGGAAGGCATTACCTTTGTCTAAAGTCTGCTCTGTGTAAAATTCATACTCTTGCTTTCTTTTGATTTGTATTTAAAGTGAGCTTTTTTTGTAAGTGACATGTAGTTCAATCTTGTTTTCTTATGCACTTTATTTTTTAACAAGTGTATTTAAACTGTTGATTTTTAAAATTATTATTGATAAAATTGAACTAATAAGTTACATTATTTGTTACTGCTTTCTAATTGTTACCCTTTCCTTTCTTCCCATTTTTGTCTTTTACACTATTTCTGTCCTTTGTGGTTTTAATTGAGTATTTTATGATTCCACTTCTCTCCTCCTTGGTCTGGCTCTCTTAAAACAGATTAGGCTCCAGAAACAAAACAAAACAACTTTCTCCTGGGCAGGCCTTGTAAGAAATACTGAATATTCTGGTATATTTTAAATGGTGAGGACCTGGTAGTGTTTCTGGAGGTAAAATTCATAAACATGTAAGAGCCCCTCCATAACTGGGACTTCCTAGAATTCTCAGCTCAGTTTTATCTGCAGCAGACCCTCAGCAGTTCATCAGTTACAGTTGAAGTTTTCATGCATAGCCCTGCAGTGATTCTCAGAGCTTTCTGCTCCCAGGCTTTTTTCTGGCTAGTTGTCTGTCTCTCCAGTTTGGGTGTACTGTTTGCTCCCTGACCTCAGACCACTGACAGATCTAAGAAGACTTGTTGGCTTTTCAATTTGTTCAACTTTTTACTTGTTAGGACAGAGTGGTGGCATCTGAGCTTCTTATATGCTGGACCAGAAACCAAAGTTCCCTAGATTTTTATACTGATTTTTTTTCTCTCTCTGTCTCTTTTTGGTAACAGGGATTGAACTCAGAGCACTCAACCCACTGAGCCACATCCCCAGCCCTATTTTGTATTTTATTTAGAGGCAGGGTCTTACTGAGTTGCTTAGCACCTCAAATTTGCTGAGACTGGCTTTGAACTCGCGATCTTCCTGCCTCAGCCTCCTGAGAAACTGGAATTACGGGGGTGCGCCACCACGCCTGGCTTTATATATTGATTTTTATATATGGCAATGTTGTTTTGCTAGAATAGTTCATCTGTAGGTTATTATAGGTTTTCTGGGAATACAGGTGCATCTTCTGGGAATAAGGACCATTATGTTTCCTCACACTGTCCTCCTGGCTTCACTTCCTTTGCTTCCCTGGCTAAGGAGCTGGCATTTGCAGCAGTGTTAAGTGAAAGTGGTTGGCAGGCATCTTTACCTGTTCCCAAGGAAAGCTTTCAGCATTTACTACTAAATATTATATTTATCATAGATGCTTTGTAGGTGCCCTTTATCTAAGGAAGTTCCTCTCTACTCCTGGTTGGCCAGTAGTTCCCCTCCCTATGAATTTCGGCTTACTTTTGCCAAGTATCTTTTTCTACCACCCTTTAAGATGATCCTTTTTTTATGGTTATGAAAATGACATTGCATTGATTATATTAATTGATTTTTCTAATGTTGAACTTACTTTGCATTCTTAAACAACTTTGACCATGAATATATGTATATGACTTTTGTAATGTTAAGTTAGCATCATTTCATTTGAAACTTGGGATTTTGCACCAATTACTCATGAATAAGATGAACATGTAATTTCTTATTTTTCATGCTGGATTTTGGTATGTAAGGCTTATAAACATTAGATGGGTAAGGCTCTGTTCTCAGGATTTTAGGATTAAAAGTATTTCTTTTTGAATCAGTAAAGTTATGTGGTTCTAGAATTTTCTTTGTTAAGAATAGTTTGGGGCTTCAGCTCACATTATAGGAATTAGGGTTTTTTTGTCACTCTGAATTACAGATTTGGAGAATCTGTCCCATTTATTCTAAATATGAAAATGCATGAGCGTGGAGGTGTTCCCTCTTTTACCTGTTACCTGTTCTTTTCGCTGCCCTTCTTCATTATGGCATCATGTTGAGGAGGAAGCAGACTGTGTCCCTTTTACTGCCATTAGGTTGGAAATTGTACAGTTTTTGTTCTTTATTGGTTGCCCTAGTATTTACAGATACCATAGTCTGTAATTAACATCTTTAACTCATTCTGAACAGTACTAAGATTGTGAAACTTATTTATCTCCAACTTGATTTATGTTTATTTTTGAGTATTTTAATTCCATTTTAACTAAAGTTGTTATTGGTGCATTTTACATTTAATATACATTTAAATTTACATACATATTTTCTAAGTTTTTTAAATTTCACTCCTTTTTGCCTAAGATCTTTCATTTATCATTATTTTCCCTTAAACCTCTGAAATATTATTCTCCATTTTTTTCCCTTTAATCCTGTTTGAGATTTAGTGGGCTCTTTGTTTCTCTGAACTGGTATCCTTTATCAGTGTTGGAAAGTTCTCAGTCATTATTTTAATCCCCCCCCTCAAATATTACCTCTACCCCATTCTTTTATTCTCAGATTTAATTAAATGTGTTAGGACTTCTCCCTGCACCTTCTGTCATGTAAATTATCCATCTTTTTGCCTTTTTAGCTGTATTTTGGTTGGGTTTTTTCCTGATGTGTCTTGCAGGCCACACAGTCTTAAGTTATATCTAATGTTATTAAATTCTTCTATTGGGTTTTTAATTTCTGTGACTACATTTGCATTTTTCTAGGAGTTCTTCTAGTGCTTTTGTTAAAAAATATGTCTTATTTTCTTGTTTTATATTTCCTGTGGCCCTTTTATTTAAATATAGTAAGCATAATCTTTATCATCTGTGTGTGCTAATTCTAATATTAACTCTTTAGGAATCTGTTCATTAAGTTGTCTTTGTAGGCTCTTGATCACAGTGACTTTGTAGGGTCTTGATCACGTATTTGGTTATTTTTGTGTGCTACTACTACACTTTGAAAAATGATTTTGTCAGGCTAATTTAAGGGGTAGCATGTGTTTACTTTACATTCATGGCTTGAGTTTTGTTGGGCTACCAGGTATTGAGAACTTGCCATCCAAACTGCAAGTTCATTCTTTAACTGAAGATATGGTACTTTTTATTCCCAGCCTACTACTCAGTGGAAGAGGGTACCGCATGACTACTACTTCCATTTGGTCCAGGAATCTTGATTTCATTTGTTTGTGATACCATGGGAACCAAAGTTTATGTATTTTTACATTGGCAAATGCCTCAGGACAAAAATGACTTGTATTCCACTTGGCTGTCTGGGCTCTTTACTTTCCCTTGAATCAGTTCAGTGGTCTGATAGCAATGGCTATTGCGAGGAATGTTTGGATATTTTTACATTTTCAATGACTGTCTCAAATCTCTAGGAAATAATGTAGTAAATTTGACCTGTGTTATTACTGCATGTAGTTAATATATTTCTGTTAAGTGAAGATTTATAGTTATAAGTTTGCTACTTACAAACTTAGTTCTGCCTCTGTCAGATCCTAACATGGTTTAACAGGTTGAATAGGACTAACTTCTTATAA
Organism: Sciurus carolinensis; assembly: GCF_902686445.1. Lineage (NCBI taxonomy): Eukaryota > Metazoa > Chordata > Mammalia > Rodentia > Sciuridae > Sciurus > Sciurus carolinensis. The sequence goes on along the minus strand of NC_062224.1, from coordinate 111,505,722 downwards.
CCCCTTTTCTAGATATGCTTATCACTATAGAGGTGGATTAGGAGTGTTTTGAATGTGCTTTGAGTAAATTTTACAAACTTCAGTCTAAAACTTGGATCTAATTTTCTCACTATGCTAGAAGTGTTTATTCATTGCTTGGTGTTATATATTTTGCAAGCTGTTTTTAAGTTTGGAGTTAGTAGTTGTGATCATAGTAATAATTAGAACAGTATTTCTTGACTCTCTTTTTGTGTATCAATTCCTCTAACTAGCTTCTGCATGTGGTCACAATTGCTTGTTGCACATTTTTAACCTACCTGTGTAACACAGTAGTTTAGTCTTTTGAGGAAAGTTTAAAATGCCCTATAGTCCTGGTGTTAGCCTACCCCTTAAGTTATATTTTTTATCAGGTTAGAGGGGCTGGCCCCAGAGAGTATCCTTTCTTTGCTGGTTGATAACAAATTATTAATTAAAAACTTAATTTGAAGTCTGGTACCTTCAAATAACTTTGACCACATCCACAATAAGAATGGTACCGTCTCCTACCTTGCTTCTTGTGATTTACTGATTTTTAAATGCTGTGTAAATATAAATCTACTCATTCTACTAGTAAAATAATCACTAAGGAATGATATACTTTTAGGGTTTAATCATGGATAACCTACTTTTTAATTTTATAACTGCTTTTTTTTCTTACTTGTAGTGGACCCAAATGATTTGTACATTGTAGAGCCCCTCAAGTTCTCTCCAGAAAAAAAGGTAATATTGTTTCTTTTGAAGTTTATTGTTGATCTTTGTGATAGGAAATAAAGAAATAGAATGTAAGGTTTAACAGAACCTTTAGGTGGTCCTTAACTTAATGATTATTTTCATTTATGGTAATGGTGTAAATAAATGTTTACAGAGGTCAGCAAACTCTCTGTGGCCTTGAATGTACTTCAGGCCATTGTGGCCTGTTTTGTGTAAGTGGGGAGCCAAGAAGCATTTTCTCATTTTTAAAGAACTATAAAATAAAACAAAGAAGAATATGCAAGAGAGGTGATGTGTCTTGCAAAGCTTAAAATTTTAAAGGAAAGGTTTGCCACTCCCTGTATGGTAGACATTGTTTCCTGAGCATTGAATGCGTGTCAGGCACAGTTGGTCCTCCATCCCCACAACACCGTGAAGATGGTAATATCACTGGGTTGTTTTGTGTTGTGTTGTTGGTGCTGGGGATGGAACCCAGGGCCTTGAGCACGCTAGATAAGCACTACCAGTGAGCCGTATTCCCAGACCATTACCCCCATCTTCTAAGTGAGAAAACAAATTGAAGAGGTTTTGTCTTTCTCAGATGCAAAACTCGGAATGCACTTAGAATTTTTTGGTTAGAAAGTCTTCTTTTCCGTTCTGTGTCTCAAATTAGGTTATACTCATTTTAATTGACAATATTGGCCCTGGGTAAAAGAACTTGGACTTTAGACTCAAATAGCTTAAGATTCAGTTCTAACTTGGGCATATGCCACTGTGTAACTTGGGCAGGCGCCAAATCTCTGAGCAGGTTTTCTCATTTAGGAACCCAAGGATAAACAAATAAATTAGGTATACATAAAATATCTGGCATATAGTATATATTCAGATCTTAGTTGTCACTCCCTAAATCTGTATTCACAGGTGACAGATAAGCAATTAAAAGTTTGAGTAGTATAAATAGAATGGGAAGGTAATGATAGTATCTGTACACAACATGTGTGTGTGTGTAAAATACTGTTTTACTTTTCACCAGGTGGTGGCACTTTCCCCCAGTAACTCAACTCTTCTAGTGTTAATACAGTAACTGTTGGAGGTCTAATTCCTATCCTTTCATTTGTGTTATAGAAGAAACGCTGCAAGTACAAAACTGAAAAAATTGAGACCATAAAGCCTGCAGATCCATTACATCCTATAGCCAATGGAGACATAAAAGGAAGAAGGCCCTTTACGAACCAGAGAGATTTTTCTAATATGGGAGAAGTTTATCACTCTTCTTATAAGGGCCCTCCTTCTGAGGGAAGCTCAGAAACTTCATCACAGTCAGAAGAGTCCTATTTTTGTGGCATTTCAGCTTGTACAAGTCTGTGCAATGGACAGTCCCAAAAGACAAAAACTGAGAAGAGGGCTTTAAAACGAAGGCGGTCTAAAGTCCAAGACCAAGGGAAATTGATAAAAACTCTCATACAGACTAAGTCGGGATCATTGCCGAGCCTTCACGACATAATCAAAGGAAACAAGGAGCTCGCCGTGGGAACATTTGGGGTTACAGCAGTTTCGGGACATATCTAAATTAATCAAACTTTTCATACTGAAGACTTTTTTGTTGTTCTTTCAGGAACAGTCTGTGGTATTTGAAGGGTTGGGGGGAGGAAATATTCTTGGGAAAAGTATTCAGAAATTATGGTTTCTGCCTTTTTAAAAACTAGATGGGATTGTGTCAATCTTTGTTAGTGAGCTACAGTTTTACAAGGCTGATCACTTCCTACAAGGACAATGGTAGACATTTTATAAAGATGTTTTTCACAGACTAATTACTGGGACAAAATCAGTTTGGAGGCCCAGTTGGTTGGGTGGGATAGGAATGAAACCTAAGCCTCTTCCTCTAGCTTCGTTCCTATTTCTTGCACCTTCCCCATATTTATGTGCCTTTTGTCTATTTATGATGCCACTGGAAGAGGAGGGAGAACTTTTTCTGTCATTTGATTTCTTTTATAACTTTTTAGGTTTTTGAAGCTGCAAACACTACAAGGTTTTAAGGTGATCTGTGCCTGAAGCTCAGCCATGTGGGTCAGACAGTGTGAAGAGCCTAAAAGACTTGCCAGCTAGGTCTGTTTAGCAAACTCACTGGAAATAAACACTTGCTGGAACTTTTAAGTCTGTTCTTTTAGGTAAATAGTGATGCTCTTGACGTTATTTTCATTTAACTTATTTGGACTGGATTATTTTTTCCTTAGTTACTAACTCAATGAGGGAAAAAAACAAGAAGTTCTTTTCATGCAAATGACTGGCATTTGCAAATGTTTTTATAAATTTGCCTTTAAACACAACTACTTGTGAAGATTTCATTAGCTATATTACAGTAACACTAATCCTCCAAATTTTCACATCACTGTTTTCTACTTGTACAAACATATGAGAAATTACAGATTGGGCAGCTGAATTCAAGTGCATTAGGGCATGAAGTCACTGTGCGCACACCTACGCACACATGCAGTGCTGCCAGTGGGTTTGTCCCGCTGGGGCTGGCTGGTCAAGTCTAGGGGATTGTCATTCTTTGATGTTTGCTTTGTGTTGGCCACAGGTGCAGAGATACGTTTATGTTATGTCAAAATGTTTGTCTTCATTTGTGTTTTTTTCCTTTAAAAAATAATTGGCAGTGACTGTATTTGAATAAAGTGATTTCATAGTGTGTGATTGTATAGTAATGAGTGAAAGTGGAACACATTTCTTTTTGAAAGGAGAGAATTGACCATTTGTGTTTTGAGATTTAAGTTATAACTTATTGAGCACTTTTAGTAATAACTGTTTTTAAACTCGTCTGATACCTTTTTCTTGGGGTATTGTTTGTAATGTGACTTATTTAAAGCCTTTTTTGTTTGTTTAAGTTGCTGCTTTACGTTATCAGTATGTTTTAGGAGATTAAATTGTTTTTGTCCAGTCTGCACAAGTAGCCATTCAGAGCAAGAGGGCCAGATTGTGTAGAAGCCCTTGAAAAAAGGTCCAGATGAGAACAGAGGCAGAGTGGGAAGTCACACCGTCTGTGTTGTGGAAAGAGGACTTTTCAGTTTGTAACTACGGAGCTGTAGTGCCATTAGAAACTGTGAATTTCCAAATAAATCTGAACACTTGTCTTTATTAATTACTGGCTCTTCCATCCTTCGAAAGAAAATGCTCAAATTTGTTACTAAGTTCTGAACATAGTTGTAGGTTTTTGACACTTTTAAAGTGAATTATAACAACATCCTTTAACTGTTGCTCACATGGCAGCCACTGCAGATCATTCTTCACATAAGCATCTGTTCCCAGGCAACCCCAGTCTTACCTTTCAAACACTGAAATGACAGTTTTGAATCTTCAGTAGAATATATGTGTGTGTGTTTATTAGGTGCAGACTACTAGTTTTAACTTTTCTCTGTTGCAGAACATTTTGCAATTTGGGGTTTATTTTTTTCCTCTCAGAATATAACTACATGAGGGGGGGAATAAAACAACTTGAGAGAAAATTTATACCAATAGTAAATTTGTTTCTGGCAAGAAACAAAACTATATAGGTTGAGTGTCTCTAAACCAAAATCCAGAATTTTGGAGCACAGCACAGTTTTTGGAGCCTTTGGTTTTTGGGATTTTTAGGTTAGGGATGTCCACTCAGTAAGCATGTAAATGTTACAGAATCTGAAAATCTCTAAAATCTGAATCATTTCTGGTTGTGAGTTTTTTGGTAAGGGGTACTCAACCTGTGTGTGTGTGTGTGTGTGTGTGTGTGTGTGTGTGTGTGTATGTGTGTGTGTAATGGGTTTTCAGTGTCCCCTGATGGCCAACCTCGTTTGTTTATTTCTTCAATGTTAGGTAAAGCTTTAAAACAACATTAAATTTCCCAAACTGAAGAATTAGAAAGGGTAGGATGCAAAGTAAAACGGTTCTTTTAATTGGGGTTTTAGAGGATCTACATGCATCCCAAAGAGGTTGTACAAGGCTTGTTCTGCAAAACAGCCCTTCTTCACTCTGTGCCCTTGCACATTACCCACGTCCCCCCACTGCCTGCCCCACCAAGTGTTCCTTGCTCCCTAGCAGCAGCCACTTTCAATTCTGCATCTCTTAATTCTGTGTTTACCTTTAATGCTGCTTATCAATTTTCCAGTTTTAGATGTGGGCCTAATTCCAGTATATAGGCACAAACTTGAAATAGATACAAACTTGTATTTGCTAACCTACTTAAATAAATCTGCTTAAAATCAGTATATTCAGTAATAGGGCTTCTTTAACTATATTTCATAATGATAGTTACTAAAAACTTCACATACCTTTCTCCAATTTAAGAAATTTCAAATCCATAGAGCATTTGAACTCATGTTCCTTAACCCAGATTCACCAGTTAACTTTGTTTTCCATGTGTGTATATGTATGTCTAAATGTGTGCCTGTGTCTATATATTACATAAATACGTATTTGTGTGTGTGTAGTGCACATTTTGGAGTGAACCAGTTGAAAGAAAGCTGGGAGACAATCATGACTTAGCACCCTAAATACTTCAGTGTGTGTTTTCATATAGGAAAAGGATTTTCATCTACATGATGAAAATACCATAATACCAGTATCACACCTAAGAAAATTAATAATTACATAATATCTGATATGTAGTTCGTAATCAAATTTCCCCAGTTGCCCTTACATATAGGTGTTCTTTTTGTTTTGTTTTTTTTGGTCCAGAGTCCAGTTAGAAAGCAGACTGCTTCATGACTACATTGTCTTCCCGTGAACCATTTGTCTTATCTGAACCATTTCAGTTTCACTGTGTGAGCTGCCAAAGTAAACTTTTCTAAGTGAGCTGTGATATCACTATAGATTTTATCCCAAACCACATGTACTCATGTATACATTGAGACATTTAAAAATACCCTGTTGAGGCATATGTTCATGGCCTGCATTATATTCTACTTAAAGCATTACTTTCAAAATTAGTCTTCAGAATATTTGCAAGACAGTATCACTTGTGGTTTGAAGTCATATACTCTGGACTACCAAATCTTTCATTTTTCTTTTTTTGACAAGTAGATTAAATAGTAAAATTCAAATGTGCCATCTATGAAACCTTTTTGAGCAAATTTTTGTGATTTTTTAAAAATAAATAGGGGATAAAAAGAAAATTTTAGCCCCTGAATGGTTCAAAATAGCCATTTACCTAGGAGGTGGTTGATGATGCCATTGAAGAGCACGTACTTAGAAGTCACACTGCCTACTTTCATTTTTGCTTTCTGCCTTTTGCTGGGTGTGGCATTGGACAAATAGAAATCCCATTGAGCTTCAGGTTTCTCACCTTCAGAGGCTCTGAGGATGCAGTGAACTAATAACTCATCCCTATATGCAGTGCCAGCTCATGTTTGGCATTACGTCTGGGTGCTCAGGATTCTCATCCCTGGCTTCCACACGTCTGCCAGCTGCAGTCCTGACAGGGACTCGTTATGTGTGGTGGAAGACCTTGTCTCCAGTCTTAGTGGACACCCCTGTGAAAGGTCAGCATGGAGCTTTGAGCCAGATGTGCTCTGAGAAAGATCACCCTTTAGTGTTTCCATCTCAAGAATAGGGCTTCTTAGAACTCTGTGGGGCTTTGGGAAGACCTCGCCACACCTTTATTATGCTTCAAAATCCTGAAGGTGCTTTTCATATGATTCGATTCCTGTTTTATGTATTTAGCAGCGCTGGGGTTCAAACCCAGGGCCTTGTACATGCTAGGCAAGTGCTCTGCCTCTGAGCCAATTCTAAAGCTCTTAGGCTTGTAACATCTTCCTTTCTGGATTCATGTATCTTCTTCCCTACATTCCTCAAACATTTCCACTGTGCCCTCTGGAATTCAAAATTAATTTTAATCAGTAAAGTTTCTTGAAATCTTTAACTTCCCCTTCACCTCCTTGTAATTGGAACTGCTTCCCTGACCCGCTTCCAGGAGGTCCTAATACGCTATTGCTGCCTCCCATCACCAACCCTTCTGACCCCACCTCTCTAGCTCCCTATGTATGTGTCCACTTTAGAGCAAAACTCTGAAAGAGACGTCCACCCCGTCCATCTCCATTTTCTCGCCATGCTTTCTTGAACTCACTCCAGTCAGGCAATACTGAATATACGGAAACTTCCTGGGAAGACCATCAAAACCGGTCAACAGTTCTCCATTCTCCCCTTACTTGACCCATCAGGAGCGCTGAACTCAGCTGACTGTTTGCCTGGTGCAGCATAATTGACCTCTGAGCAACACGGGCTGGGGCACTGAACCTGCTCACAGTGGAAAGCCCACCTCTAGCTTTTGATTCCCCCAAAACTTAACTACTGATAGCCTACTGTTGACCAAAAGCCTTACTGATAACATAAACATTTTATACGTAATTGTAGTGAAATATATGTGAGGACTGTGAGAGATCACTATTTTATTGGTGCATAATAGTGACACAATAGCAGGTTTCATTGTGGCACATTCACACATACACATAACATGATGTGACCAATTTCATTCTCCCACCTCCCTGCTCACACAGAGATCATTTTAGCATCTCGGCATTTTAATACAACCAGAGGTGGCTACAAAATTATTGCAGTAGCACAACAGGTCCTGCAGTTCATTTTATACCGTTAGGATTTAATGCTGCCTCTGTACACCTGTTTACATTTCACTCAGCTGCTGTTGGCAGCATGTACAGTTTGTAAGTGTCCGTGCATGTGTATGTTTTGATAAATTTTAACTTTTTATGATACTTGTATATTTTATGGCAATAAATGATAAAATAGACCACTGTCTGTATACATGTTTTGTACTTGTCACATACCTAAGTTTTGGGTTTTTTTTTTTTTTTTTTTTTTTTTTCAATATTTCCAGACTATGCAGTTCATCTGGGAGTTTTTTCAAAGTATGGCAAATGTCAAAAACAAATCCCCACTTCAAACTCATGTTGTTTAAGGGTCACCTGCACTGTCTGTACTTGGCTTCTGGGACACTGCAGTTACCTTGTTCAGTGGTGATTCCCTTTAGCTGTTTTGTTCTTATCTCCTCTTAATGTAGGAGTGCCCCAGGGCTCAATTGTAGGAACTCTGTTCCATGCTGATTGCTCCCATTTTTATAGCTCAGTTTCCAGGTTTTCTCTTCTATTCCATCTTTTTCTGAGCCAATGCTCACTCTTTAAAGTCTACATTTGATTATCTCCTCAAAAATGGTGTTACTGAAGTTTTATGCCAGAGGCCTAATGACTCTTGGGGTTACAACAGACTAGATTTGGCCACTTGCCCCATAAGAAAAGAGGACAGAAAAATTGATGGTAGGAAAGGAATTTATTCTCACTCTGGTACACCCTGATGTAAACAACTGATATTATTAATAGACCAAACAAGTTTGTGTCTTTCCACAACGTCAGAGTTTATTGAATTCACAAGCTATACCACTTTCCCTGCTCACTATTCACCAATTATTGATGGGTTAGCTGATAGTTGTAAACTGGAAAATGCCAAGTTCTTTTGTTCCGTTGCAATCTTAAATTCTAATTTCTATAACACTCAAGCCACACATCATACTTAACACAATGGCATATGTAGTCTGCGGAAAGCCTTAGAAAAGGGTTAAGGTGGTCTCAAGTTCACAAGATGCTGTGCCAAGGACAAAAGGCAGATAGATAAGGGTTTACACCCACCAGCTCTGCAGAGTTGCCATGGTGAGGGTCCAGACACGCAGCAGTGTCAGAGTGCCAACTCGAGGTGTCAGTTTGGAGTGGGCTATGCATGTCATCATGGATAGGAGGAACTGCCCAGAGCCGAAGCCGGAGGTCATTGGAGGCTCTTCCTTGTGGTGGTTTTCCTGGGCAAGGCTTGTGATGAGTGGCCAGACGATGGGATTAGGTGCTACTATGTCCATTCTTGGGGGTCTCATTTTTACGGGTCTTAAGTGAGGGGTTTATTTCTGGGAGGTTGATAGACTCCTGTGTCTGGTGTTTCTGATATGGAATGGCCATGTGTCCAGGTGTTCCTGATTTAGTTCGCTAAGTTGGCACAAAAAGTTATTTATCAATTTGTGTCTTATGGTTATGCTGGAAAGACGGTGGCTGTTTACTTGAATGAACAAGGTATAGAGTCATTGTACTGTGGCATTTGTACTAAAAATGGAGTAACTCTTGCCAAACTAGTGCTTTACAAAATGCAGTAACTTGGGGATTGGCACAGCCTGAAACTCTTCTCAAAGCAGAGCCCAGCTTCCCAGTCCACAACTGGGAAGACAGAGCTAAGAACTGTCTTGGGTGGGCTCTGCAGTTTCCTTGAGGTTACTCTTGGAAGGACAAGTTGAGAGTTGAAGGGGCTTGCGTAGTCAGAGATCCCGGTCAGGTGGTAATCAGGTTGGTCATTGTCCTGGTCACACAGTCTCAAAGACACAAGGAAATTTCTGCTGCTGGGGCATGGGTTTGCAGAATGTTTATCTTTCAGACCTGTGATCCTCGAGTTAAAGATAAACTGAGGGAAAGATCAACTCAGAAAGGAACAGGTCAGAGAGAGACAAGATGGAATCAGGTATGTTAATAATTGGATCCTTCTTCAACATAGTCTCTGTCAGTATGAATATATTGAGAATTATCTTGTCTAATTCCCCAGGCTTGCCTTTGGATTTTTGCTTTTACCTTATACAAATCAGTATGTGGAGAAATGTTTGTTACAATTTTGAATCTTTTTATCCAGGACTATGATATGTCTCCACTTACCAAAGTCTTTTTTTTTTTTTTCGAGCACTGAGGGTTGAACCCAGGGATGCCTCTCCCACTGAGTTACACCTTCAGCCCCCCCACCCCTTTTTTTTTAAATTTTGAGACAGGGCCTCACTCAGTTGCTGAGGCTGGCCTTGAACTTGCTATCCTCCTGTCTGGGATTGCAGGTGTGTGCCACTGTCTGGCACTTTTGAAGTTTTAAAAGCCTCTTCTTTGAGGGGCTGTCACTTGTGTTGTTTATCTCTCATATTTATTGTTATTGTTATCCTCATTTCTGTACTCACACCCCTGGTTCCGTTCACTTTTCTTTTTATGTCTACCAGGGCTTCCATCACAATGTTGAGTTTTAGTGGTATTAGCAAGCATCCTTTTCTTGTTGTGACTGTAAATATAGGAAATGTTACAATGGTTCATTATTAAGAGTAATAGCTATTTGTTTAAGATAGATATTTTAATTATTTTACTAAAATTTTTTTCCTTAGTCTGGAATCTGTTGGATTTTATCAAATGCCTTTTGAGCATCTACCAAGTTAGCAATTTTCCTGTTATCTGTCTTGTGTAATGAATTACGTAAGAGTTTTTGTTGCACAAGATAGATTGTCTAATATTCAGCCATTGTTGATTGCATTCTTTGAACAAATCAATTGGTTTTCAAATCAGCTATTGTTTTGGTTTTGTATTAGTCAGCCTAGATCGACTGTGTTTCGATGAGGAATCAAATCTGAAGGCTTGGTGGAGTAACGCGATGAAATCTATTTCTCACTTGCATGAAGTCTGATGTCAGCTGCTGGCCCTTCTCAGTAGTCTTAAGATGTATGCCATCTGGAAACATGGGCTCACGACCCTCACGAAAAGGGAAGAGAGAGAAGGAAAGGCTCCCTTGTTTTAACTACCTCAAATATGGAAGGACACATGATTGATACTCACATTTCAATGCTAAAGTTAGTAACATTGTCCCAACAAAATGTAAGAGAATCTGGAAAACAGTCTCCCGTCTTGCCAGGGAACATGATAAGCACGTCGTCGTCTCTACAGGTTCCTTGGGTCCTCCCTCGTCTTGGCCTGTCTTTTTATGTCAGCAGGGTGTTTCAATATGGAAACCAGGGTGTATTGTGCAATTTCCGGAGACATTGTTTCCAGCCTGATTTCCACAGATGTATTTTGTATATGCATCTTCATGATACTCTTTCCTTACCTTCCTCTGCAGAGCATTAGAAACTCCGCTTAACTCTCGTTAAGTGAGAAGATAGACTCAGAATCAGTTATTTTAACATTTCGAGTGTTAATATTGTGTTAGGCCTTTCTTTCTGTCTATTGGTATTGAATTCTTTTTTTACAATTACAGCTGGGCTTACCTCCCAGGCCTGTGCCTTTTCCCATTACTCGTTCACCTGGTGCTTTCCTCTGAACAGGATCTTTCCTTATTCTGTTACCTAAGTCTACTGATTATTCTGAACCAATGGAGTATGAGAAAAATATCATTTCCACTACTCGCCGTTTGCAGAGTTTTCCTGTCCCTGCTCTCTCCCTGTCTCTACCTCCCAGAATGGACTGTATCATGGGCTTCACGTCCAGTTGTTTTCTGTGCTCTAACAGATGTGTGAAGGTCGTTGGCAATCTCAAAAAGCAGCCTGCATGACAAAGGTGCCTGTCCTATTGCCCAGAGAGTGTTGACTCTACCTGAGCCGGGCACACAAAATGAGTGAGTTATAAGATATTACAACCACTTCCTTCCCTCCATGTATCTGGGTTTCAATGATTCCTATCCATGCGGATGCTGGTAAGGGGACTCTGTGTATAGATAACATACATTTGTTACTGAGATAGCAGATAAGCTGATGCTGGACTCCAGGGAGAGATACATGTGTGTACGTATATATACACACGCACACACACACACACACATTTTCCTATAACTTTATAGGTATTTTAGTAAAAAGTTGGGAAATGCTACCTCTGGGACTGTCCTCTGGAGGCCACTCACCTTCATAACTGTCAAGGAATTAAGTCCCAACTGTCACAAAGGGACCCCTTTTCTGGAAGTAGCAATGAACTGGCTTATTTAAGCGACTGAAGGAAGTTTTGAAGTTCTTAGCTGTCATCTCTTATGAAAATTGTGAATTCTTATGTTTAGGTAGTATACTTAACAAGCAGGACTAAACGTGCAATCAGAACAGCAAATTTGTTTACTAGTCCCTCAGTGGGACTAGTTCTGCCCTGGCTTCTAGACTAAAAAAATGTAGGCTGGCTTCCTATTGCTCTGCCTGCTGTAAGTTACAGACAGTCCCTAGCTACCATTTAGAATGCTCTGTCCCAGATAATAAGCAGAACCTCCCATTTCCTTTAAGTGCTGAGCTACTCTATTCCCACGGGAGGCCTGAGGCAAGTTAGGAGCCTGGTGACAGGCAGGGGCTGGCACCTCTCCTTCTCCAGTCCTGCTCCCTCACTTGCTAATTAAGCTTCAGACACCTCTGGAGCAGGATTAGGGGGAAAAGACAAAGGACACAAAATTCTTCCTTGCCTGGTGGTGTCTTAAGAGGGCTTCAGGCTGAGTCTGGCAGACAGTTCAAGATGATTTGCGTTCCTTTTTCTCTGATGGCTACTGTTGAGGGTTTCGGTAGGAAGCTTCTGCTGGGTGTTTCTCACCTGTCTTCCCTAAACAAAGTCCTGGCTAATCCCTTGTTCTTTCCCAGCTCCCTGGATCCAGCGAGGCCTCCAGCTTCTTGTGCAAGAGTCCTGACTGCTCCTGGAGGGCGCTGGAGCCAACCCCTGCAGAAGGTTCACCTGTGTGGCCCGTGTTTCCAGAGAACATGTGTCTTTGGCCCACAAACCCTGGGGAATGCGACTCAGTCCTGACACGGTAACAACTCTGCTCGTGCCCTCAGAGTGATGAGCAGCCTTTCTCTCAACTTTCAAGTGTTCTGGGTAGTATTCAGAGTCCAGTCACCGCATTCCTGAATTCCTCAGGGGGACCATTTGCAGCACCTTTCTGGCATTAGGTCTAGAGGAACTTGTCCCATAAAGTCCTTAGTTTGTAGTCAAAATAAGAGCCCGGTGAGAGCTAGCACTCAGAAATGCACTAAACGTACACTCCATGCTTTCTTGTTGTACTGAGCATTATTTTTTTAAAAAATTAATTACCAGAAAAGTTCAAAAAGTCTCTATTTCCTAGTCATGCTTTGGAGGGGGGGATGCTCTTTGAACAAATTATGGGAACCAAATTTCTTTTTTCTTTTTTTTTTTCCACATTTTTCATGGGTGTATTGTTGTTGTACATAACAATGGCCACACAATAAAGAACCAAATTTCTTCATGGAAAATTTTAAAAGAAGAAAAAGGTCTAGTGTGGGGAATTGGGAGTCTGAAGAACGTTCTTCAGGAAAAGACATCCAATTTAGAAAAAAGTGCCAAGAGCATGTGGAGTGGGGAGTCCTTGGGTGAGGGTGTGGGCCCTCTTTTCAAACAGGAGTTTTGTCCAGTGAGGTAAACAGGTATTTCACGGACAGGATGGTGGGTCGTGGGCTGCCACCTCTCCTAACCTCAAGGGTCAGGAAGTCTGCACCAGCAGATTCTAGGAACCAGGCAGTAGCCAGAAGTGAGCAGTTTTTATATTAGCAGTGAAGTTGGCTCTCCCCAGAAGCAGGCAATCAGAATTCATATTTATTGGGGTTTATGGAACTTTAAAAGAGGAAGTACAAAAATGACTCAGAATCCCCACATGAAAAAGAATATTGATTTGAGGGAGTATGAAATGCTAATATGCACCAGATCAAAGAGGCTGTACCCTAAAAAAACAACTAGCAGCCCCGGCAGAAAACGGAAGCTGTGGCTCTTCTCCTCCTCTCTGATCTCCCCCCAAAGCCCCAAAGCACCATTCACAAGAGTCCCAGGAGCCCACTCAGGGTTCATTAAATCTGGCCTGCCTGTCTCAGTGCTCAGAGCGACTCAGCTTATCAAGTTGCTGAGAAATAACTGAAAAATTGACCACACCCCCATATTGCCTACCCCAGGCTGGGCCTAGCACATTGTTGTCTCCCTGAGTACAGTCGTATCAAATAAAACTGGGCATTTTACAATATTTATTTTCTTTAATTTGTGCAGATTCCTTTAGAGCCACTTTCGCTGGCTATTTGTGAACATTTAGTCTTTTCATGTTTCCAGAAGTAAGCCTGGGGCTAACTCAGCAACCTTTAGTGGATCTTATGGTGACTGCGTACAGTGATTCACAGATGGTTATTTCTGACAAAGAAATCACCCATTCTTTCATGTTTGAAAAGTGGCTGTGCATTTTTATTTCCATTCTGCAATATTTATGGAAGAAGGTAAGTATAGCTAAAAGAGTGTCCATCAAATGGAGCTTAACAAAATGATTTATTGTCTCCAGTATTTTCACCAAGGAACATCAATGGCTCACAACATTTCAAAACTCTCTAAGGAATTTCAGGTGCACAAACTTCCACTGCTAATTAGGTGAGTTAATTCTCCCCACATCTGTAATCTGGTGACTTTCACTATGTGTCATATAGGTTCCAGGGCTCTTTCTCTATGGAATCGAATAATAATTGTCAACTGTTGGCAGCTGACTCATTGCCCCAAGTTCAAAAAAGTGCTCAAGAGAAAACCTTTTTTCGCCTGACCCATTGCAAAACTTTTCCACAGTCACTCAACCCCCCAGTCCTTTAAAATCTTCATAGGCCAATAGAACAGAGTCCTAATTGCCCTTGGGGTAAAGAGCGCTTGGGGGCCATGCTGGGTGTGTCAGGTCTCATCCATTTCCCTCAGGATGCAGCCTGAGATGGGCCACTCAAGCCCGCCTGCCACCCAGCCTTGGTCAGACGGTTTCCACCCCCACTTGCACTGCTCCCCAGTCCTTGCAGACACACGCCTGTGTATGTGGGTGTGACTTGCAAGAAGGTAGCCCATGACTTTCAAAGACTGTCTAAAGCACATTTATGAAAAACGTTCCAATCCTCTGCACCACCCAAATGTGCCTCTATGGTCGCATTTAATTGTACTGTTTTAATGACAACAGCTTGCTCAAAGGTCTGTCTCTCCCCCTCCCCACTAGTCCTGGGAGGGTCCTGAGAGAGTGAAGGCTGAGAATTATGCCAAAAGATGTGCAGAGTTCAGCTAAAACTCCTGACCCATGAGTCCTGGTTAAGGTCTCTGTTGAAACCTCAGCATTTCCCCCAGACAGAGGCAGATGCTTCAGACAGAGCTGGTGAGTGTTAGGTTACAAGATTAAAGAGTCCCTAATCTTAGGACCCTCATAGCCTAGTGAGGGGGACTAAGACACGTAAATAAACAGCCACTAATATAGTATCATGCTTAAGTGTTCTAGTAGTGGCCAGATTCAAGTCTAAGAAGCAAGGAGGGTTTAATTCTCCTGGGAAGGGCAGATTCACAGAGGAATTGCCTTTTGAGCTGAGTCTTGAAGGATGAGTGAGTAGGAGTTCACCAGGCAGTCCATTACCTGTGGTGGTGGATATTGTCAGGGAAGGGTAGGAGTTGGGAGGACATTTTATCTAGAAGGAGCCCAAAGAAGGCCAGAGGTACCAAGTGCAGGGTGACAGCTGGCTGTTGACCAGATGGATTTCAGTTTCTTACCCAGGCAGAGGTCGTCAGACTTTTCCTGTCCTCTTGGTTTCCCGTCATCATATGCTGCCCCTGCTGCTGAGCTGTCATCGTGAGCTCTTCTGCTTATAGAGGTTAGTAGGTGTGGGGTCTGCTCTCTAGCTCCTTCCTCATAGGCGTAGGTGTGGGACGGCTCTTGGGCCACGGTTGTGGATTCTCTCCTGGGCTAATCTGCTGAATTCACTTCTGTTCCTAAAGTGTAAAGGCACCCAAGGGATTTCAGTCCCCTGTGGGCAAGGAATGCAGGGAAGTGGATCTCCACCTGGCTGTCTGCACTGCTTTTCTCCATAGAGCATACAGAAAAAGATCCAAAGTTAATACAAGAACTCAGCTTTCAATAAGATAGACATGGAGAAAACTAAAGTCAGAAATGGCCAGAGTGTTTGGGTTCAGAAATCTGGATCACAAGATCAGTCTTGATAGGTATTCATCTTAAGAAAAGTCCCTCTTTTTTTAATGACTCTCTCCTACAGAAAAAGAGGTTTCAGATCAAAGAGTTGCCACGTGGGGAAGTGTGCACACTTGGAACCCATTTCTTCCAGTCAGAAGCCTTCTCGGACGATGGTGCCTGGGGCTCACCTGGGAGGAGAACACCCAAGGATCTGCTGGGCCTCCCAGGGCCCCTTTGAGAATCACGAGTCCGGGATGGCAGGAAATACTGAGAAACTTGAAATAATATGCACAATTTTGAATTTATTCTTATTTTTCTTAGAGGCTTTTCTAAGAATCTTATGGTGGTCAGTCTTTCTTCAATTTTGCCAAGTGCTTTGTCACTCCCAAACAGGTTTCAGACCCTCAGTTTAATGCACTGTGCTGTGAATCCTGGCTTCCTTCCGATGTGCTTAAAGAGGGATCTGCAGGCAGGAAGAGAGCAGCCAAAGCCCTCTCATCTGACTGTTTTCAAAACTCTGGCAATAAATTACAAATGGTCCGAAGGAGGAGGAAATGGGGAGACACCTATAGAGGCCCACATTTCTACACTGGCTCAGGTGCAAACAGAACTGCACAGAGGCAGGAGCTTTCATCCCCAAACGGAGTGTGTTAGAGGCCGAGGGCAGAGGAAAGCCAACAGGAGGCCAAGCTTGCCAGGATGTAGCTCTAACCTCAAGGGCCTCTTTCTCTCTAGAGCAACCTGAACGAGTAAAGACAAGGACATTGGGGAAAGTCAAGACCCCATCTCAGGCTGGGAGGGAAGGAGGACGTCATCACCAGGGGAGGGGTGGCTCTCCAGCCCTCAGTGTCTGAATAATTTTATCAGCAGGAAAGATGATAAAAATCTAGGTCACGATGTCTGATTCAAACCTCCAGAGCCAAATGTGTTTCAGAATTTTAAAACATTTAGATCGTTTTCATTTCAGGTAGGTTGTGAAAACAAAGAAAAAATCATGATAAAAGCAGCATTAAAGAGCTTCTGAAAGTGGGGGACGCCAGGAAGCAGTCACCAGCTTCTGCCTGGAAGGGCGCTTTTACCACGGCCATCTGGAAAGACCAAATGACCCAAATGCATTGTGCCCAGAGGCTCCGGGGACGTGTCAAGAGGCTCTCGGACTCTCGGTTGGTTCCTGGATATTTCCATTTTGTTTATACATTCTTTTGCTTCTATTAGTCACTAGAGATTGTTTTGTTTTGTTTTTGGTACTAGGGATTAAACCCAGGGGCACTGAACCACTGAGCCACGTCCCCAGCTTCCCCTTTTTTAACCTTATTTATTTAGAGACAGGATCTCGCTGAGTTGCTTAGGGCCTTGCTAAATTGCTGAGGTTGGCTTTGAACTCGTGATCCCCCTGCCTCTGCCTCTGAGGCACTGGAATTACAGGTGTGCCCCACAGCACCCAGTTAGACACTGTTCTTCCTCAACATTGCAATAGAAGTTTCTTACAAAGGAATTTTTACCATAAATCACTTTCCTACCTAAGCTCCCACTTTCTCTGACTTCCTTGGAAAACCAATTCAGAATTCACTGAACCAGTGGCTTTCAAATTGCAATTCCCAAGACCCTGAATAAAGTCCTTTTTCCTTCTGCATTTGCTGGGTTTCAATTGATACACAAAGTGATGTCTTAGCCAAGACTTCTGTAACAAAATACCACAAAGTGGAGGGCTTACACAACAAATATACTTCTCAAGGTTCTGCCAGTCAGTTGACTAGCAGGGTTCGGTTCCCGGTTGTTGAAGCAGATTCATTGCTGTGTTCTCACGTGGCAAGCAGGTGAGCTAGCAGGTCTCTGATCCCTTCGTGAGGGCTCTGCTCTCATGATCTAAGAATGGCTTCAAAATATGAATTTGGGTCAGAACACAAACATTCAGTTTATTTTATCTGTCTTGCCTATGGTATGATACCCCCCATCTGGATAAACTATAATCAAACTGATATTCTATCAAAATTCCCATTTTGACTGTTGTGTAAATATTTATGCTATTGGGAAAAAATACTCTAAATACCCCCATTTAAACACTGTACATAAATTTAGGTTTTGCTGTTGAATGAGTTATGAAAAACTCAGTTCTCAGATCTTTTTGAAAGAGAGATTACAGGTCTGTACCATATATACATAATCTGTGTATGTACATATATAGATCTGTGTATTTATGTATAATGCAGATCTGTACAACTCACAAAAGTAAAACCATGCACACACCACCTGTTAAAAAATCATTCAGGGCTTGGGTTATAAATCAGTAGTGTTTACCCAGCATGCACAATGTCCTGGGTTTAAGTCCCAGCTCTGTGAAACAAAAAGCAAAATTTTAAAAAGTCATTCAGATGTTGATGATCAGTTTCAATATCCAGAATCGATTCAGTTGCACAACTTTCAAAATTTTGAGGACATGTGTTTTTTTTTCAGATGTCACATATTCCCTTTAGTCTCTAGTTCTTGAAATTTAATCGTCGTCTCCACATTGAGCTGAAAGTTTTGGATACTCTAGAATAAAGGTAGCCTGAGAAAGGTAAGTGTGATGTAATGAAATAAACATTTGATCTTTTCCTGGTCCACAGCACACAACTCCTGAAACCCTTTGCCATCTCCAGAGTGAGGAGTGTCTCTTGGGTGCTGATAAGATGACTGGTACCTGGGCCCAGGATGACTTCGGGGTGGGGTCTGTTTGCCAGGAGCACCAAGGTCCGACAGCAGGTGCTGGGGAGGGAGAGGAGCTGGAGGTGGTGGAGTGCATGGCCAATGGTGTAGTCAATGAGGCCTAAGTAGTGCAACACCCATCAAACCCCTAAAGGACAAGGTGCCGACAGCATCCGCATGCCCCAGGGTGAGGCACTTCTGCCTCATGGGACAGGAGCTTCTGCCCTGGGAACACTTTCAGTCCTCAGCTTTGGACCACTTCTTCTGGCTGCTCACCAGGAATGTCACGATGCATCCTTTAGGACATTATAATACATTAACCGGTAAATAGAAGTGCAGTCGTTCCCAGATCTGCATGTTTCATTTCAGAACCCCCAAATCCGCAGATGCTCACACAATTTTTGTTTTCAAATACTTTTGACATATGGCTGGTTAAATGGAAAATTATATACTATGTCTAAGCCTCAGTTCATCTACTCATCTACCACCTACTGATTATCTGTCTTCTGCAGCCAGTTTTCTATCATCTACTATTATCTGTCAATCATTTCTATTTATCCACCTGCCTCCTCATGGTGGACATCTACTTCCTCTTTCTTCCAGGGATGTGGGAGGATCACACACACCTGTTCAACTAATGAAATATGAGGAGAGATGGTGATTTGTGTCCCTTCCAGAAACATTTAAGAGCTGGTACCAACTTTCCCTCTTCCTCTTCCCTGCTTCAGTGACTGGCTGTGGGGGTGGGGAGGCCTCAGTCAGCCAGGCCCCTGAGTGAAGGTGCTGCAGAGACCGGCCACCATGGACCCCAGGTCAACAACAGGTACAACCTCACTAGGTTAAACAGGAGATGCTGGCACTATTACTTCACATAGTTTAATTAATGTGTTGTCTTGCCTTGTTCTCGAAATAATTTAAAGTAGCTTATAGAGAAATAGAGCACAGTAGGATAAAAAGATACTGCACGACAGCATTTGCCTTACAGAGTCCCTGGAAGAAACATCCATCCCTCAGGGTGCTCTGGAGCCAGTACTTGTGCCTCACGATGTACCCGCTTCCTTCCCGTTTGGGGTCTCCCCTGCACATTCTCAGTGATCCTTCCCCACGCAGGTGCCTCTTCCTTTCTGCCAGGTCAGACAGAAATTCCTAGACCTACTTATAAATTGCAAACCAGTTTCCTCCACCCCACACTCGCCATCAGTCTTGCTTATTTTTTCTACCATTCTTATCACCATCCACCAGAATATATATTTTAATTATTTGTTTTCTCTTCCCCAGCACTAGAATGAAGCCACCTTGAGGGCAGGGATCTTTATTTGCCGCTTCGTCTCTGGCACATAGAACAATGTCTGCCATATGCAGTCTGTGTTCCATACCTATTTTGAGTGATTTATGAAATAAGAAATTGTGTCTTGGTAGGAACTTCCAGAATCCTTAGTGCAGAGCACTAAGATGGAGTAAACAGCCAGTGCCTGGCACCCCAAGTTGGGCTATTGAGACATTCACACCACACTGAGACCCTAATTCTCCACGTATACTTCCCTTAAGCCTGATCTGCTCCTCAGTACCTCTCCTGAAATTTTCTCCTCTTCTCCCTTTTCTGCATCTTAATTTTGAGACATGCACACATTGGACCAGCTTTAACCACAATCATGAGAACCAAAGCTAAATGATGATTAGCAATTATTGAGCACTTAGGATTTATCTGTAGTACTTATTCCAGTTTCAAGACTATGTATATTCCATTCGGGATCTAATATGAATTTCAATACTCCCTATGGTCAGTTCTATTGTTATCCTTATTTGAAAGGTGAGGAAATTGAGGCTTAAAGGTGCTACATAATGCATCTTAAGTTTGTAGGTGTTTTGGTTATCTGCTGTTATTTAACAAGTCACCCAAAATGCAGCGCTTTAAAACAATTTATTACTACTTATCATAGTTCCGTGGGTTCAATTGCTCAGCTGAATAGGCCTCTCTTGGAATCTCCTACCATAACTGCATATGGCAGCAGTTAGATAGAAACTGGCCTGTGTGTCCAAGATGGCCTCACATGCAGGACATCGATGAAATGGCCAGACACTTGGGAACCAGCGGGCATCATGTTTTTTCTGTATGTGGCTGTCCACATGAGTAGCCTGGGCCTCACTACAGCATGGACGTCCCAGGGCAGTCAGACTTTTTATGTGATAGTTGGCTTCTTGTGAGCTATCCTTGTCCCTTCCCTTGCAAGTGGGTGACCACAAAGAGCTCGGCTTCACATGGGAGGATATAAACATATGCTGAAGGCCTGGCTCATTGGGAGGGTGTTTTGGAGGCCACTATCTTGGTGAGTTTTCAAGCCAGACATCCTGAATGCAGGCTTCAGGTTGCAAACTCATGTACACACCTGGAACAGGCAGGTGATATGAGTAAGAAAATCTAAGGCAGGACACCCCTGTGTTTGACCCGCGTGCTGCCGGGGTGTGAGCACTGTTCTAGATCTCTAAGGTGATGCCTTCACTCCTTGGCACAGGACACAGGGCCCTCATGGCCGGCAGGGGCCCTCCTGCCTGACCACCCAGCCTCGTTTCTCAGGTCTATCCACCATGCATACATTTGGCAAGTATTTGTTGATTTCTCCTATGTGCCACGAATGTTCTAGGTACTGGAGATATAGTAGAATGAAACAAAGTCAAACAAAACGTCAAAGCAGGCTGAGCTCCAGCGTGGCAGGTGGCAGGCAATCCTTGCTGCCATGCTCTTCAGCCTACCTTGAGTGAATCTCTCCTTTCCGGGTTGCCACCTCCAACCTGCCACTTAGGATTTGACTTTAGTGTCACAACCTCTGAAATATTGTCTTGCCCCGCCTCATTCTTCCAGTGTGGGATCTGTGACCCTCCTCTTGCTTTCCAGGTGTTTGTGCCTGCTGGTCCCACGTGGACATAACTGTTCTCCAAGTTCCTGTCACTAGACAGCGAGTGATTTAAGGGCCTCTGTTTTTCCTTGTTTTCTGTGAATCCTTATTGATCAAAGGAAAATCCTCTTTGTGAAGATGTTCGGGGAGAGACCTGCTTGTGGGGGAGAAATTCTCCTGGGCAGTTTTCTTCTTTCTTTTCTGCAGTAAGAAAGGTTCTTTCCCTTTCTGTCAAAATTCAGAATTGTGCATGAGGTTATTTGGAAAACCAGGTTGAGGGCCATTGTGAGTGTCCTCCGCTTTGGGGGCAGGTTCTTAATGAGTGTGAAATATTGTCTTGTTGTCAAAGGAGCCCAGACCACGTTCGCCTGGTGGTGAGACAGTGACATAGTCTCTCTAGACTATACAGACACCTCATACACATGCTCACTGTGTCCTCTGTGACTACAGGTGGCAGGCAGGGTACAGGTTTATAACCGACAGGCAGCAGACGGGAAAGCTGCTCCCAAGGCGGCCCTATCTCTGCCCAGCATCTGACTTTCGTGCGCTGTGGTTCTTGTCTGCATTTCCACTGGCTAAAACCTCCCCGTCTGATGTGCTGCGGACCCTGGTGGGTATACCAAGAGCCTGGCAGGGTTTTCTAGAAGCCCTGGGGCTGGGCTTCATGGCCCGCGTGCCACCGCCCTGCGGAACAAGCTGAGGCTGACTTTCTGTTGCCTGCAGAGTGCACACGTTTCCACTGCGCATGGAACGCCTGAGCGCTCAAGCCAGACCACAAGGTGCTGTGGGCAGATCAGCCACTGATCTGTCTCATCTCTGGAAACCCTGACTTTCAGGCTGTGTCAGAACCTCCCTGAAAGAAAGTGACCAGGGTTGACCCTGCTTGAGGAGAGGAGCCGCTTCAGGCAAGAGCGAGTGCCTGGGAGGTGCCCTGGAAGATGGCCCAGGAGAAATGGCGGCCAACGGGCATGGCCGTGTGGGTCTTACCTCCTGAGAGGGGGCCCGTCCAGCCAGCGGGCTAACCCAGGCTGTCAGGAGTGTCCAGAGGTTCTGAGCAAATTTAGCAAGGAGAATCCAGGTCACTTTTCAGATTTACAACTTCTCTTGACTCGATTATTTGCTTCATATGACTTTTTTTTCTCAATGGAATGGGCCAAAGTCTTTCTCTCTGTTTATTTAGACATAAAATTAAAATAAATGAAGATCATGATTCTTTAAGCCCCATCTCAAATTCCACCTCTTCCATGAAATACTTCCCCAGCTCTCAATTCTGTCCATTCCTCTAGCCTCAGTCCAAATATGCTTTCTCTTCAACCCAAGTCTAATTTGGAGGCTTCTGAAGTGTTTTTCACAGTTGGTCTTGGGGTGTAGTTGCTGTTACATTAGATCTTAGCTTCAGTGTCGTCAAAGAGAAGGAAGGACTCTGAGCCCCGGATGTCCATTACAGATGGAGGAAACTCAGATTTTAGCAATAGAGAAATGTGGCTGAAGAACTCCCATTTGAGGCATTTTGGGGTGCCTCTAAATTAAGTTTTATTCTGGGGACCTGGAAAGCACTGTGGGAGTCAGAGAGACAAAACCTCATCAAAAGCAGTTTCATATTTTCCCACCGAAACTCAGTGGAATGTTGGGTGGGTGGGGACTGCACTTCAGCCCAGGACAAGCTCTCCCTCCAGGGAGCTCTGCCTGCCTCTAGAGCACCCTGCCTAGGCCAGGACCCCTTCGGGTGGGGTCGACCTTCCTATTCTCGGGAGCCAGCAGAACTCATGACAGCTGCCCAAAATATTGTCACTGCTCTTTCATGGAAACCCTTGTTCTCTTTTGGCATCCACTCAGTATCCCTGTGGTGGGTCTCTTGATTGCAGACAATGAAAACCCAACTTGAACGGGCTTACACTGAAAAACCGACAGAAAATAGTATGATTTGCACAATTTATAAAATTCAGGGATGTATTTCCCAGATTAAAGCCCAGTCGGAATCAGATGCCCAGATGAGATCCACAAGAGCCCATCTTCGCCCGTCTCTCAGCTCTGCTACCTGCAGACACTCCCACATAGGTGAATGGACGGCAGTTCGGGGCTCCCCTCTGCTTTTATCAAACCCAGCGGAACAAGAACACTTGTTTCCCAGTAGCTGCAGCAGAGGCCCCAGAGCTACTCGGTAATGGTCACGCTTGGGGTGCTTGCCTTCTGTAACTCTGTCGCCGGGGCTAGTAAGGTTCATAGCATTAATGAACCACAGGGGCCTTTGCCCATGCCTGAGTAGGAGGGAGTCCATGTGGGGTTAGTTGTAACCCCACCTGGGCAGAGAGGGAGGACAAGTGGCTCTTCAAAGACAACTGAGCCATCATGACCCAAAACAATGAGCAGGCACAGAAACTCCATGAGGCGTCTGAGAGTCCTCCGGCCGCACTCTTCTCTCCACCTCAGTTTAAGGCTGGGCTCCTGAAACTGGCTTTCCACCTCTCCATACTGCATAGAAGCAGTGCTGGTTTTGTTTTGGTCTTTTTTTTTTTTAAACATTTTTTAGTTGGCAATGGACCTTTATTATTATTATTATTGTTAATTTATTTCCATGTGGTGCTGAGAGTCGGACCCAGGGCCTTGTGCATGCGAGGCAAGAACTCTACCAACTGAGCTATATCCCCAGCCCCCAGTTCTGTTTTTAAAATAGAATATTCTCTTGTGTAGCCCTAGATATCCATTACAGACGGAGGAAACTCAAAGTTTAGCAATAGAGAAATGTGGCTGGTGAAGAAACCCAATTCAGGCACTTTGGGGTGCCTCTAACTTCAGTTTTTTCTGGGGACCTGGAAAGCATTGTGGGAGTCAGAGAGGTTAAACCTCATGAAAAACAGTTTCATAGTCTCACACTGAAGAGTCATCAGTGGAAATCATCAAGAGGACAAATGCCATTTAATTTTTCCCCCCAGTCCAGAAAAATCAAGAAGCACAATCTCTGTTCCTCAGTTGAGGACAGAGGTAAAGTTTCTACCGCCAGTCAGCTGGGGACAAGACAAGGTAGAGTCACCTGAAGGGAAGCCAACTTCCAGGTGGCTTGGGCCCCACCTCCGGATCGTCAGGGTCCTCGGAGCTGCCGTGGGGCCCTGGGCCAAGCCAGTGCTGGGCACGGAGGTTTCGCTCTGCCCCGCAGGCACCACCTGGCTCGCCTGCAGTGGTGATGGGGTGGGTGCTGAGGTGGTAGCACACAGGCAGGCGGGTGAGTCTCAGGAACCTACTTCTTTCCTCTGGGTCTCAGCTTTCCCATCTTCAGTATTATGTTTTGGTCTCAGTACTCTCCTCTGTGTCGTCCACGGCCTCTCTAAACAGTTAGATCTTTATCAGACACTCAAAACCCATACTCATCTGGGTTGCGCCTCAGCTCCACCACATTCATAGGTGGGGGAGGCTTGGGTGACATAGGATTAAGTAAAATGTAAAAAGAAAAAAAAAAAACAACAACTTTCCACTTGACTCAGGGAGGAGATTACGAGAGACAATAACATTTAACCCTTTCTTCAGGACAAGAGATGTCACTGGGGCTGGGGATAGAACTCAGTTCTTAGAGTGCTTGCCTGTCAAGCACAAAGCCCTAGGTTCAATCCCCTGCACCCCCCCCCCCAAAAAAAAACACATGTCACTGGGACGTTGTGATGTCTTCAGATCCAGTGTGGCCCACACTCAGTTTCTGAGGCATTGTCCACCAGTTGTGAGTATCTGCTGACCTTGTGACATGAAGCTGCCCTCCAGCCACGGTCCTGTCCCCCTGAATTCTGGGAGCACAGAGAACACGAGGTGGGTAGGAGACCTACCTGTGCATGGAAGCTCTACACCCGTCAGGTTTAACATTTCATCTTTTCCCATTTGTTCCGGGACAGCGTTGGAAGTGCCGGGCCACCTGCCCGCCATGGTGCTCAGTATGGTTTGGGAAGGCCATTGCCGCTCAGATTCCCTGGCGGGGAGAAAGTTAGAGCGGGTGACCAGGCTGCGCTGAGCAGCATCCATGGCCTGCCCAGGGGTGCATGATGGCTGCAGAGAGAGGAAGCGAATGGAGGGCGGACACCTGCCTGAGTCCTGGGAGGACTTCCAGTTCTGAACACAGAAGGAAAGCCGTCGCAGGTGGGGAGGCGAGGAAAAATCGAGAGCACGGAAAAGGGGTGTCCGTGAACCAGGAAAGGGGCATGTGCAGGAGAAGGGACTTTTCAACCAAGAGGTCATGACACTTGGCTTCTGGCCTCACAGGCTTCCGTGAGAGGCAGTGCCCCTGCCCCTCTGACCACTTCCTCAGTACCCCTCAGTACGCCCGCTCATGGAGCTGGAGCTGGAGCAGACCCACCCGGAGGAGGCTCAGGGAAACTGGGTCCGTGGCGGGTCTTCCTTCTCCGCCTGCTGATCCTCTCCAACCCTCCGTGGCTCGGCACACAGTGCGGGTCCACTGAGCCCAGGGAGACGGAGCAGGAGGACACACACAGGCGCACGCGACACAGGTGTGAGAGAAGTGCTTGCCGGCAGGAAAAAGTAAATGGCAGAGCCACCAGGAGGGCTGTTCAGGGACGGAGGGAGCCCTGCACTCCTGCTCCCTCTGGCGCCAGAGCAGTGCCAGGGGCCCAGGACTGAGGCCTCCCTTCTTTGTGGTCGAGTGGCCTCAACGAGTGCTCCAGGGAGGGTGGACCAGACGCGGACAGTGGAGGCGAAGGCTCACTGCTGGGGGTGGGTTTCCAAGGGTGGCAATACCCAGGCAGGCTGCCTCCACCGGCAGGGCAGGTGACAGGACAGCCAGGAAGGTGTCTGGGAGGGGTCAGGGCATCCGTCAGGGGGCTGCCTCAGGGAACTCAGGCAGCACGAGAGGGAGATTCTGGGGCGGAGGAGGACTTGGGAGGACTGCAGGGGAAGGCAGGTCCTGGCTCCGAGGGAAGGCAGGTGGCAGCCAACCAGCTGGACGGGGAACACGAGTCCACCCAGGGTGGCAGTGTGCTTGGGGCCCTGAGGCTGGACAGCCTGGGTTCAGATCTGGGCTGTCACCTGAAAGTTGTGTGTAATTTTGAACAAATTACTTCACCTCTCCGAGCCAGTCTTCTCTTCTGCTAAGAAGGTCACTTCCAGCACATCTCCCACTGGATTATTTTGAGCACTAACGTGATGATCCGTATGAAGGCTGCGATTCCGTATCTGGACATGGTGGGTGCGCTGGAAACACCAGCACTCCTGTGACCTTGTGAACATTCCCAGGGCACCGGGTGGTTGCCATTGATGAGGTTGGACCAGGACTGACGGCGAAGGTGGTCTCGCCTCGGGGCTCCTGCCTCCCCTTCCTGGGAGTTACACAGGTCCCAGTGCTGGGGCTCTGGGTCTGCAGGGGTGCCCCTTGTAGTGTGTGGTGGGTTTTGGGGGAAGGAGAGAGTTGGCTGTGTGGAGATGGGTCACCACAGAGGGGTGGGCTCCCCTTGAAGGTTTTGCTATTTGGAGCCTGAAGATCTGGGGTGTTGACTCAGAACTGAGGAGGCTGCAGCACGGGGAGAGGGCCCAGGTGGGCAGGCCAGCGAGGGCTTGTCCTGGTTTTCCTGTGAGGAGTTGGTTTTGTCAGTTGGCTTTGATCCCAGCTTGGGTGGGATGGCATTAGGTCTCTTTCTGAATCAGGGGTGCTGAACATTTACTCTTGGGTTCTAGTTCTATGGAAGGTCTGCAAGGCCCAGAATGCTCAGCAAACTCCTACTGAGCACTTGCTGTGTGCAGGCCTTTGGGCTGGACATTGCAGTTTCCAGAATTAGTGAGAAATTGTCTGTGTTAAGGTGGTTGAGTTTAGGAAGCAGGAGAGATTTCCAGTGACTTGGAATCTCGGAGCCCCAGACTCCTCCGGGAGCCGTGCCTGACGGGTTTGCATCCTCACTTCCTCAGGGTGCCTTGTGCACACCAGGTGCCAAAGATGCGTGTGGATGGACTTGAACAGAGACAGAACTGGTGGGTTTCGATTCCAGGTGCGTGGTAAGCAGGCATTCTAGGAGACAGGGAACCTCCTTCAAGGGGAGGTAACATCGGAGCTGAGTTAGAAAGAGAGAGTTTGCCTGGAAGAGGAAGAGACTTTTTGGTTTGAGGAGTTGTGGGGTCCAAACCAGGAAGGTAGAATAAAATAAAACAGGGGTCACTCTGAGCAGTGGGGATGAACCAAGAACTGGACTTGAACTGTGGTGGGACCCCGAGGAAATGGAAAGGACAGGGACAGGAAGGAAGCACTCAGTGTGGTGCAGTGAGGTCGGGGAGCGAGATCCCCAGGGTGGCCCTGGGGTCTCCTCTTGGGGTTCCTGCTGGGGGGCAGAGACTCCTGAGGAATCAGCGGTGCCGGGTTGTCTTGTTGCTGGGGAGGGGAGCTCAGTGCTTGGAATAGAGTCAATGTGGGGCAGTAGATGTGGCTAGTGGTTGAGAGTGTGGCTCTGGGTTTTCTTTATGAAAATAAGCAGCAGACATGGAAGAGTGGGTAGGAACGGGGCGCCGAAGGTGGGAAAGAAACTTCAATTTGGAATTCACGTTCTCTGGAAGGGTAAGTAGGGATTCTGATGTTATGTGTTGAGGGAATCTTATTTGTCAAAAGCATCCCAAGGACACATGAGAATTAGCAGGGAGGAGAGAGCAGCTGTGAGCAGAGGGAAAAATGTGAAGAGTGGCAGTGTGGCCTGGTGGAGAGACCCCACTCACATCCAAGCTTATCCAGGCTCAGCCTCTTCAGGGATTCCTCAACTTCTCTGGACCGCTTGTGAAGAGGGAATGATAATGAATAGCACTTAACCTTAGAAGGCTGCCTGAGAGCCACATAAGATAACGGAAGCAACATCTGTGCACAGTGCCTGGCATCCAGCAGGCACTCAACAGATGCATCTTTCTGTCCCCCTTTCCTTCCCACCCATCCCAAAGGAAAACTGAACTGGGTTTGATTATGAGGGACAGACAGTGTGGGTGGACTTGAGGGACTGTGAAGGCAACAGGGACGGGACCCAGACTCCTCCAGGAGTCGTGACTGACGGGTTCGCATCCTCGCATCCTCCGGATGCCTGTGCACACTGGCTGCCAAAGACGCGTGTGGATGGACTTGAACAGAGACAGAACCTGCGGGTTTCGATTCCAGACACTCAGGATGCAGTGGGCAGCACTAGGAGCCAGGCCAGGCCTTCCTCCTAGCTCTTCCATTGGTGGTGCCGGAGGACCCGCTCACCTCCTGGAAGCTCAGTGCCTACAACCATGAAGTAGGGAGAGGGCTGGATGTGTCGGTGCTGTGATCCCCCGTTATCTAAGGTCAGGATTCGAGAGCCATGTTAGCTTCCAGGTAGACGGGGTGGCTGTGGACGGAACCGTCCCCTCCCAGGTTCGCGTGTGGAAGCCTAAGTTTCAAGGTGGTGATTAAATTAAGCAGGGAGGTCCTAAGGGTGGGGTCTGAGTCTGACAGGCCTGCTCCCCTCCAGCACGGGAGCACCCAGAGAGAGGACGGTCACTGCAAGATAGGAGGCGGGTCCTCAGCCGAACCCCGCCATGCTGACACCTGACCTCAGACCCCCAGCCTCCACGATTGCTTGAATGGCAGCAGAGCAGACGAAGACAGGGTGTTGTAGCTGGTTTGCAAATGAGGCTCTGGGGGGAGAGCTTCCTCACGAAATGACAAAGAAGCAAAGAGCTGTGGCTCTTCTCAGTCACTGACTGAGGTCATACTTTTCCTGTTGTCCCAAGACCTGTGACAAACCGCAAGCCACACCTCAGACTCAGAGTGTGCCTAACAGTGCCTTCTCATGGAACCCTGGGATAGAAGTCTCCCGAGGCATCCAGCTGCATGCCCCTGACCAGCGTCTGCTAGGCACCAAAGGCACCAAAGGAAACAGTGGGTGACAAAAAGCAACGACTTTGACATTTAAGGCACCCGGGTGGATCTGCTTTCCCACACTCACCATGACATGTGTTTTTGCAGTGAAGCAGTTCAAGCTCGGAAAGGGCTGCCCACAAGAGCCAGGCACTCCAGCCCTGCTGATGGTGTCTGGGCTGTGCCCCACGTCCCACTGCCCTGCAGGCTGTGGGCCCTTCCGCTCTCCCCGGGCTTCTGCTCACAGGCGGGTCTTGAGCATCCTGGTTTTATGATCATGCTCACATTGTGCACAGAGGTGTGCCCAACAGTGAATCTCAAGACAGGAAACTCATCCTAGAAACCAATGCCCAGCCGCTCACAGCACGGAGGCCTGCTTCCCCTGGCGGGGACTGTGGGAGAGAGGGAGGCCATGACTACCTGGATCTCAACCTCAGGAGCATGCCCCATCACTTCTGCTGTTTCTTTTGGTTAGAAACTGGTCAGTAGGTCTAGCCCCGTGCACGGAGACTGGGGGTGGATTGTGGGAGTCATCTTGGAGGGGCCTGGCCCAGAAAATAAGACACCACTTATAATCACAACAAAATTACAGGGCATCAAGCGTCGACTCTAGGAATGTATGAGATCACTCTGAAGAAAAAAATTAAAGATCACAAAACAGATATGAAGTAGATAGGACCAAACATTGTAATGACACTGCCCTCTAACAATTGCAGCTACAGTTAAACGTTCAGCAGAATGTTTTAGAAATAGGTTAGCTTTTTGTTCTAATATATATTGGACATTAAATATACCCATATAGCTAAGTGAATTTAAAAAGGAGAAGAGCAAAGATGGGAAGATTTTTGTCAAGCCAACTCTCAAGACGTTCTTTCAATCCATAACTACAAGGACTATGCCACCCTGGTACCAGAATAGAGAAAACAGGCATGAAACAGAAACAAGGGTCTGCAAAGTGGTTCGGCTCTAAGTGGAATCTGGAGAGGTGATAAATATGCCACTGGAATTCAGTGGAGGAGAGATGGGCTGTGTTGGGAAAACTGGTTCATACGTGGGAAATAATAAAGCACTCCTGCTCATCACATGAGCTAAGGCTAACTCCAGAGGGACTAAGACCTAAACAGGGACTGTGCAGTGGTGCGGGAGAAGATATTTTCAATATCCAAAGTTGGCTATGGATTTATATCTAAAATACAAAGTAGGAGGAGATTCCCCAAATCAGCACAAAGGAGAAATTTAAAAAGGGGTATGATGTATGAACTGGAAATAGACACGGAAGGAAAGCTCGAATGCCCAACAAGGATATGGCCAGATTTTCAAACTCACGACAACCCCCAGGGAAGACGTTTAGGAGACCTAGAGGTAGGGCTTTGCAGCCATGATGCTCAGCAAAATCTGGAAAGGTGGACAGCAGGAAGCCGATGAAGACCGGGCAGGACAGGCCTCACGCAGCTGCTGGTGTCAAGGGGTCGACCACACAGATGAGCATCTCGGAAGGACTTGGTGAAATTGAATCTGCGGGTTCACATTTGCAAACAAACAGCAGCTCAGAGTGCACTGGGGCCTCTGCTCACTTCTGAGGCAACTGCAGGGCCCGGCCTTTCTGCTGACCTGGCAGCTGCCCTTGGGAGTCTTCTCAGGTCCGCGGGGTTTGCAGCAGCTCTTTGGGGATGTGCCACTCTGCTCCAGCCCAGCAACCCTGGGGCCTGGCCTACTGTCTGCTGAGTCAGCTTCCCTGCCAGGGCTGACAGACAGAAAGAGCAACCCCTTCTCTTCACTACTCTGACCTTCCGGCCTCCCTGTGACTCACGCACAAAACCATGGGAGCATGCTTCAACCCTGTTTCTAGAGGGTTAGGACAATTTCTGAAGGAAACATTACAATGTTAGAGGGACCACAGTGAAAAATAATCTGAATTTTCCTCTAGCAAAAAGATACTTAAGAAGTCGTACCAACCTATACCAGGAGGTATAGATAAATAAAAATATAAATAAAAATTATTTATTGTTTATCTGAAATTCAGTTTGGTTTGGTCTTGCACTAAAATTTGCTCCCTGAGACTCTCTGCAACTGGTAAGCCCTTACTTTCCTTCTCCTGAAACAGATGGGCAGCTGTGAATCCTTTTCCTACCTTCCTCAGGAACTCTGATTCTGGAATCTGAGAGATGCAGGTGTAGATAAGAGGGGAGAGGGGCTGGGAGAAGAACTCGAGTTGAGCTTTTCAGGTGTGGGATGTGGTGGGCCAGTGCCAGCCTCTTGGTGCCTTGATTGATTGATTACTTGGCTCATCTGTTAAGTGTGTCTCTTGAGGACAAATCTCTTAAACTCAGTAATCACAGAGCTGAGGTGTATTTTGAACCATTATGTCTCCTAATAAGGTTTTGGTATCCCCAAAAGGTGATGGGCCCCTGTTAGTGTTCGTCGGAGTGTTCATTCCATGACTTTGCCAACATGATGTTTATTGGCATTACCAAGCTCGGGGACAGTGTTTCAAGTTGCCCGGGTTGTCTCTATTTCAATTCCACTCCTCCATGGGAGGTAGGGGCTTCTGCTTCCTCTCTCACAGAATGAATCAGTAGGAAGCACAGGGCAGAGGAAGATGAGGAAATACAGCATCATTCTTATTGGAGAGTACTAGAAGTTTCTGTGGAAGTTGCACGTAGAAAACCAGGCAGGTACCAGCCTGAAGTAGAGGCTACAGCAGTTGGAAAAATGGGAGTGGGAGGTACACGAAACTTGTAAAATCAGCAGACCTGAGAAGCCAGCCCCATGCTGAGGCAGAGGAAGAGAGAAGAGCTGGAGTTGTCCCCAGAGGGCATGACCTCGGGAGAGGTGGGTTGTGTTGGGAGTGCGGAACATGGCAGGGAAATAATAGGCCCTGTGTTGGTTTGCTGCAGGTGAGAAAGCCAGAATGAACACCAGAGAAATCCTAAATCATATAAAAACTAATGAAATTTCAAAAGAAGAACTCTCCAATAAAGTAGAAAGTAAGAATTGATGGGAGCTTCATAGTTTCTATGGGAGTCTGATTGGAACTGAGGTTGAATACTTGGAAGTTACTGGCATATAAGGTTATGTGAGGCCAGAGGAAAGGGCGAGGTTTACCCCAAGAGGATTGCCAGCTTTAGTCAAAAGCAAGAACTAGGACACGCAGTGAAGTTTGAATTTGTAATATACAATGAATAATTTTTAGTATATTCCATGCAATGCTTAGGACATTCTTGTCCTAAAAATTATTTATTGTTTATCTGAAATTCAGTTAACTGGGCATCATGAATTTCATCTGGCCGCTGTAACAGGGCTGTGAACAGAAATGCCTACAGGGACCTGGAAGGCCACTGCATGAGGACGGTGGGGTGGTGGTATGGCTGAGGGCGACCCAGAGGACCTGTATCTCATTCCTGGGGCAGCTTCCTGGATTTGCAGAGATGGTCTTGAGATTGTCCAATATTCTCATATTTCAAAACAGGATAGAAAAATATATTTTAATGTGTACAGTGTCAGTTTTAAAAGTGGGTGACTCATGAAAGAAAAAAACTGTAGTGTAAGCAAAGCAGTTCTGGGACTTCTCAAAGCCTGTGGGCAGCTGACCACCTGACCCTCTGACCACCTCTGACCTGGCCTCTGAAGTGGGCAGGGCAGGTTTTAGCCTGTCAATTATGGTGACGTGCAGTGTCAGGTGTGGGAAAGCAAAGGGGGGGGGGCGATGTCCTCGCGCTAAAGGTGCAGATGTGCAGTGGCTTCTCCAGCTGTGACGCCATGGTCCCACCCCTCAGGGTCTGTTGGACCCGAGCACCGTGAGCGAGCTTTGCCTCCCAGCCTCCTCAGGTGGTGACAGCAGCGGAGCTTTGATGGCTTTCATCAGAAACTTGTGGGCGGAAACTTCCAGGGGTTTACTCTGAGCTTCTTGAGGCTTTTCAGCTTCAGATGCAAAGCGAGTGGGTGTCTCTCAGAGAAGCAGAAAGAGAAAGAGAGAGAGGTGTTTCCCTCAGTTATGGAAACGCTATAAAGAGAGCTGGCTTCCCTTCTCCTGAGCAGTCAGCAACAGGAGTCCCGACCTCGACACTTCAGCCTCCGCAGGATTGAGAGAAGCAAAACCCTTCCCTGGGGCTGGCCCGAGCCACTGGCTGCCATGCAGCAGCCTTTGAACTACCCATATCCCCAGATCTACTGGGTGGACAGCAGTGCCAGCTCTCCCTGGGCCCCTCCAGAGTCTGTGTTTGCCTGTCCATCCTCTGTGCCCAGAAGACCTGGTCAACGGAGGCCCCCACCCCCACCTCCACTGCCACCTCCACCATTGCCACCGCTGCCCCCACTGCCGCCACCGCCCCTAAAGAAGAGCAGGGACCACAACACAGGCTTGTGGCTCCTTGTGATATTTTTCATGGTGCTGGTGGCCCTAGTTGGACTGGGCCTGGGAATGTATCAGCTCTTCCACCTGCAGAAGGAGCTGGCGGAACTCCGCGAGGTAAGCCTGGATGTGGGCTGCTGTGCCCAGGAGTCACGGCGAGATGGCTCTGCTGCGGTGCGGGTGGCAGGCGGCTATGCTCCACAGGGATGGAGCCCTGCACCACCTGTGAGGTGCTTTTCAACCTTCCTCTCCTGTCTGCGAAGGGATGGCCATAGTCACTGTTCTATGGCGAGGGGACGTTGGCTTCTACAAGTGAAGGGAATGTTTTCTTGTGGAGCCAGAGGCAGGCAGTTCTTCCTTTCTCAGTTGTCAGGCAGTCTCTTGAGTCATTTACTGCCTCATACCTAGTGATCCAAGGAATTAAAATAATTTCGAGTCTTACTTAGAAGTGAATTTACTCATAGACCAAACTAAATTTCCTTGAAAGATTTTTTACAATCTTGGTACCATTCCAAATCACAAAACTGAGGGACACGGAGGCACAATTGCTTGGCTGAAGTCTAAGGTAGGCAAGAATTTGAGTATCTGAATTCTCTTTCCAGGACTTGATTTATTTGACAATTCTGCCTCGTTTGCTTCAATAACTTATTCTACAACTTTTCTCTTTCTCTTTTGCTAGTCCACCAGTCAAAGAGATACCAAATCATCTTTGGAGAAGCAAATAGGTGAGTCCTTTTATATAAGTACCTTGAGTTCCCAAAGATGATCCTCAGAACTGAATGAAGTTGGTGGAATGTCTTGAATTTTGTCCCATTCTTAGGTTTACGAATACTGTGAGAGGAATTCTGGCTAATTTTGAAGCTCTGGTCGATATGGTTTCTTGAACTATTTTAAAATACTAAGTGAATTTAGTTGCTCAAAATCAGTGTAGCTGAGCACTGCACATAATTCAAACTAACTTCCACTTCGCTTTGAAAAGAGAAATGGACCTGGACCTTTGCCCCCAGCTCCAGACCCTGGCCCCAGGCCTGGCCCTGCCTCAGGTGTTCTGGTTCTGGCACAGGTGACCGCGGGTGTGACTCCTTGAGAGAGAAAGGGAGATGGGGAGGCACAGGGGTTTCTGGGAACGCCCTCCCCTCTTTTCAACTCTCTAGACGTGATTAGAGCTAGGCTTCGTTTAAAGTATTTTACAGGACGTAACGAATATTTTAAAAAGAGGACAATCAGTTGCCTACAATAGTGGTTCTTTTGAAGTCACCAGGGGACCAAGGGTAGACTTCAGAGGACAGTTCAGCTTCACCCACAGAGGACTCATGAGCCACCTTTGACAATAAAGGAAAATCCTCTGCATGACCTTGAGGACAGGAAGAAGATGACACACCGACCTCATGAGATTTTAGGGCAGAGTTTAGGAAGCTGTGGACGGATGAAGTTTAGGATGTGCTTCATTTGTCGTAAACACAGATTCACTGAAGTTTTAGATTTGGTTTGAGTTAGAAGAGAGCTTTTCTGGTCTACATAATCTTATTTTTCAGAGGAGAAGCAACAAATGAATTAGATAATGTGCCCAAGACTATCGACATGGAACTGGGCCTAGATGAAAATCTCCTGATGGTTTGTTACTCCCAGGATGTGATCCGGCTCCTCCTGAAATAGAGAAATTCCCATGGATTGGGGAAAAGATGCCAAGCAGGATTCCTCTGCAAAGATGAGAGGCAGATCGTACCCTTAGAAACTTAGCAGAAAGAAGGCAACAGGGAACCTGGCCATCTTCATTCAGTGCAGCTGGTGGAGACTCAGAATGTGCTCTCTGCACGTGACCCAGATCAGCTCCCCATCATTGGGATGCTCTGGTCCCTAGTTTGGGTCCAAGTCCCTAAATGTCAGAGAGCCCAGATGCATACAAGCAGGGTGGAACCATCTGCTAAAAGTGACGACTTTGGGAGATTTCTAAAGTACGGCCACTTTGAAAATCAGTGGAATGTGGCTTGTGAAATGAGTATCTAGTTATTCATCTCTCACCCACTTCATGGCGTTATTTTGGTGTTTCAAAGTCAAATGAAAAAATGAGTCAGGTCTGCCTACCCCAGTAAACAGTTATCTTCCCTAAATCAACCCAGACGGACCAGAAATCAGTGAATTATCACATGGAAATCAAATTAGTAACTTTACTAATAAGAGATGTAAAAGATGCAAAGACAAGAGAGATTGAGAGCAGCTTAAATATTAGTTTCAGCCAGCATGCATGGAAATTACTAGAATTTTGCTGAAGAACAGTTTGGAATATATAGATCACAGACCTGAAGCTATTAGTTTACCTTGTAATCCCATCACTGAAAATTTATCTTAGGAATAATCAAACTTAGACCCAAAGATTTGTTTACAAGGTTATTCATCACCTTTTCATAAGGCTGTTTATAAGAAACATTCAGAAGAAGCCTAAATGCCTCATAGGAGGTTAGTTAAAAACCTTGTGGTGTATTCAGATGAGAACATAGTCCACAGCAACGGATGACCATGGGTCAGGGGGACACTTGATGTCCTGGGGATCGCAGATAGAGGAGGAGGGCATCTCTCTGTATTAGGTGAAAAGACAAGATGCTGAGGGTGTGTTTAGTTTAATACTGACTATTTAAGCTTCTGTGCATATTTTTACATTCTCAGAAAAGAACTAAACAGTTTTACACCCCCGTGTGTTAACAGCGACTTTCTCTGGGGCTTCTGTAATGGATTATTTACGCTCCATTTGCTTTTTCCATTTTCCATTTTTCTGCTAGCTCACCCACAGAGGGTCTTGCCGTGCCTCCTGGGTGTCAGGCTGGGCACTGGGGTGGTGATCAAGGATAGGAGAGGAGAGCAGGTCTGTCCCCCTGGCGCTTTTAGCAAAGTTGGGGAGTAGACAAAAGCAAGCAAAAAGCAGGCTTCCTTACTGCGCTAAGGATGACCCAAGGTGGAGGGCTCCGGAGAGACCCTGTGAGGGTATTTTTTGCCAACGCCTGAGGGATGGGGAGCCCACCAAGTGCGGAGCTGTGCCGGTGTGTGGAGCGAGGTGGGGGAGGGCCTTCCACCCTGGCAATGGCGTGTGCGAAGCCCTGGGCAGGGAGGAGTCACCACCAAGGTCGGGGGACATTTCTAGAATTTATCCAGCAGATATTTAGCGTGAGTACCTTTTATGAGAACAGCGTCATACCAGGCTCTGTGCGGATATAACGATGCGAACATGTGGTTTTCGGTTCCATTTCCTGTTAGTGTGTGGCCACATGCCCGCAGGGCTGCATGGAGGCTGAGGTAAGGGGATGCAGAGGAGACTCGGTTTTGCCTTTCCTGCTCACTTGTGCCTCCTTCAGGTGGTTTGTCTTGGGGGCTAAGAGATCACGATTGCTCAGGTAATGTTTTCAGGGGACAGGGCTGTTTTCACACCTGGAGGGACCTTCATTGGTTAATCACAAGCCTGAGATGGAAAAGCATCTCTCCTGTGAGTTGTTCCTGAATGTCTTCCTTAGCTGAACCCGCTAGGTAAACAGCAACTTTCTACCTGGGCTGAAGTATTTGAGGTCAGAGAAGTAGTGTCTAGTTGGGAAAATATAAATATTGTCCTTTGTTTTAATATGGTCAGCATTTCCCGAAGGCACGCCTTCTGCTACAGACTGGGGGGCCTACTCTGGTGAGGTTAGCAGACAGTAAGAAACTTGCCATTTATCTGAGGGAGGGAGAAATAAGACAATTTTTACAGTTAAGCAAGGATCCCTAAGGTCTACTCAACTTTAGAATTCCTTGGATTTGGCTTTTCCTTTCAAGGAAGGACCACAGAGCTTAGCAGTGTTGCTTCTAGTTCTAAAGATCATAAAATCTTTGTTTCAGAGAGTTAAATTGTCTCAAAAGTTTTCACTGAGATCGATTGGGGGTATCCCCTCAGAAAAGGGGATTCGGAACTGACAGGATAGGTAAAAATGGAGGGGTCTTGGGTTTCCAAAGAGAGAAAGATCATATCTTTAAGTCTTGGAAGGTTTCCCAAAGAAGGAGGCGTTTTCGATAGAGCTTCGAGAATGGATTGGAGTTGGGCACAGAAATCTCCCCGGGGATGGCATCCAGGCAGACGGCACAACATGAGCGAAGGCTCAGGCAGAGGACGAGGGGTAGTGTCCAGTGTGAGCGAGCAGAGGAGGTGAGGCCGAGACCACCTGAGGGGGAGCCACAGAGTGACATGGGGTGACTGTTTGAGGACTTAGAATAATTAATGTGGGGACAGACTGTAAAGCCAATAGGAAAAAACCCGGCAGCCAGGAGACACATTAGCAGTCTTCTTCAGTCCCTGTTCTTGGGGCAGCACAACCAGAGTGAACAGAGCCCTGGATTTAGGGCAGGAGACTGGAGCATCTGTCCCACCTGTGACTCTGCTTGGCTAAGTCTTTTTGGACTAGTCACCCATTTTCCAAGCTCACTTTGTCAATGACAAATCAGGACAATGATCCCTACCTCAAACAGTTGTGGAAAGTTCTAAATGAAGGAACTGATACACCAGCTTTATGCAACAATGTAACATTATAATGAATATGTCTGTCTGTCCCCATTCGGCTTGGTCTGAAATGCAGACTGCTGCTGAGTCTTGCAGTTAGGACTAGCATGGTGAGAACACACCAGAATATCGCCACCTATGCTTCTGAAATCTGTTATTCAGAGGTGGGACTGCGTCCCACTGTAGTGGTAGCTGGCACCTCATTTTGACGTATGTTTTTCTCTCTGTGATACAGGCCACCCCAGTTCACCCTCTGAGAAAAAGGCACTGAGGAGAGTGGCCCATTTAACAGGTCTGTACCTAGAAGCCACAGGCGGGGGCTGGGAAGGCCTTTGGCAAAACACAAACTGGTTTCCATGACCAGCTCTCGGGGACAAGCATTTTCCAGTGACGGTATTTGGAACCGAAGAACAACCTTCCCGTCAGCTCCATCCCATCCCCTGCTCTGGGCAAGTCCTAAACTGGAGCTGGGGAGCAAAGGAGCCTGAAAGGAGCTCACTCTCCAACCGTTTCAAAGACCCTGGGGGGATTCTTCCCCAGAGGAGAGTGAGGAGTGAGTGATGGATTACTGCAGTGCTTCCCTGGTTTTCTGCAAGGGTTTCTCTCTGCTTGTCCAAGAGGAGAAGTAGAGTGAGAAGCCAGACTCAGTCCAGGCCTGGGCTTTCACCTGGGGGTGACAGCGTGAGGTGAAGTGGTTTGCTGTCGCAGGCTATGGCCACTCCCACTGGAGACCACAAATATATGAAAAGATGAATGTCACAAAAAGTAGTGTCCACCGCTTCTGTGATTTCTTAGTCAGAGACTGTAGATGGACTCAGTGGATCAGCAAACTCTTACAGAGTACCTGCTGTGTGCCAAGCTTTGAGGGCATGGGGACAAAGAACTCATGGTTCCTGCCTCCAAAGGAGCTTGAAATCTAAGAGGAAAAGACAGGCACACAGCAATAAGTTCAGTACTGGAGAGAGCTCTTTAATTCAGGTTTGAACATAATGATGGGGGGCAGGTGGGTGGGACAGGGAATTTTAGCCCAAATAGAAGGGTGGAGGAATCCGGGTTGTGGTGAGAAGATAGAGCTAGGATCCCTAAGGTCCTACTCGACTTTAGAAATTTAGAATTCCCTGAATTTGGCTTTTCTTTTCAGGGCAGGACCACAAAGCTTAGCAATGTTGCATCTAGTTCTGAAGATCATACAATCTTTGTTTTAGAGAGATGAAATTATCTCAATAATTTCACTGCAATTGATTGGGGACATTTGTTATTGTCCCTTTTTGTGAGGATGATAAGATTGAGGCAGGCAATTTGACAAAGAGAATTCAGAGATGTGCTGAGTTCTGACCCCTCAGCCAGTTCTGTGTGAGCTACGCCACTCTGGGTAGAACATTTGTTGAAGGAAAGGCCCATAGTTTTGCCTTGGAGTGAGCTTTTTGGATGCATGAGCTTTCCTTGCTGACAGCTTCTCTTTGATTGACTTCAGGTAAACCCAACTCAAGGTCCGGCCCGCTGGAATGGGAAGACACCTATGGAATTGCCCTGATCTCTGGAGTGAAGTATCAGAAGGGTGGCCTTGTGATCAATGACACTGGAGTGTACTTTGTGTATTCCAAAATATACTTCCGGGGTCAATTCTGCAACAACCAGCCACTGAGCCACAAGGTCTACATGAAGAACTCTAAGTATCCCCAGGACCTGGTGCTGATGGAGGGTAAGATGATGAACTACTGCACTACTGGCCAGATGTGGGCCCGCAGCAGCTACCTGGGGGCTGTGTTCAATTTCACCAGTAATGACCATTTATATGTCAACGTATCTGAGCTCTCCCTGGTCAATTTTGAAGAATCTAAGACATTTTTTGGCTTATATAAACTCTAAGAAACGCACTTCAGGATTCTTTCCATATGGCTCCTTGTTATAGGTACTGGGGACATTGTCTCGAATGAAGGTCTTCTTAAGCCTACTTGAGGTCAAGTGAGAAGACATGAACCACAATGACCTTGAGACCACAGGGTCCAGCAGGTCTGCAGTTCCTCATCTCACCCAAGGCCCATGAGCCGGAGAGGAAGAGGAACATGACTGAAGAACACAGTGCTCTGGGCTGCCACACAAAGGTGCAGAGACATACAGAAGCCACCCTCTGGTGTTCCAGACCCATGTTAAGAGGTCAAGAGCAAGTTAACACATTGAGAAGGACACCTTTAACCACCTCCCAGTGTGGGTCTACTTGCTACCTCAGGGAGAGCTATCATCAGATACATGGATATAACATGGATGTACAAGGGATGGAGAAGAACGAGGCATGCATGATAAGCTACAGGGACCCAAAGAGGCCAACACCCTGCTGGTGGCATCTTTACTGCACATCCTGAGCTACCAAGTAATGCTGAGAAGCAAAAGGGGTGTTGGGGACTTAGTCCACTCCAACACACCAGGTGCATTTCCAGTGCAATTGTAAGGGTGTGTGTGTGTGTGTGTGTGTGTGTGTGTGAGAGAGAGAGAGAGAGAGAGTGTCTAAAGACTCCCATAAATAGAGCAAATGTGAGATCATGAAAAACATATTTAGGAAAAACTGGATTTTGAATGCTTTTGGTGACCAAGTCTAATAGTCTTCAAATTTTTTTGTCACCTACTGATATTCAGGTATTGATGCTCCTTTATTATAACAAATATTTATTTTTTTATTTTTAATGAATGGAAGATATGTAATAAAAGCTCTACTTCAGCACACAGAGAAGTATTGTGAATGTAAATTTTTTTGAAATCATCATGATTGGGATTTTTCACTTGTTACTTTTGCTTTTTTATCTATGGTTTCTTCATTGTGACTTCAGATCACATTAAGAATTTCTTAAGGTGAGAAGAACTGTGTTGCAAATTCTTTTATCTGTACCAGGCTCTCCTCTCTTTTGCTAGTCTCTGTCCTCTATAGCTCCCATGAGCCAGAGTTTCCATGAACACAGTATTGCTGGTGCTAAGCTCGCTGGGTTTTCTGTATACTTGGTGACAAGATGTCTTCCTGGGGGCAGAGCCATGGCGTGGTAGAAAGGGCACAGACTTTGGACTAAAAACCCAGAATTTGAATCTTTGTTCTTCCACTTTCTGACTTCACGGGCTCTAGACAGATCACTAGAACTTTCTTGGGCCAAAAGAACTGATAAGTGCATGAAGTATCTGACATGCAGTAGGACATCAAGAAATGTCCCACGATTGCTCAGAAACCACTCTTTCTGAGGCACTTCCTTCTTGGGAAGAAGCCTCTGGTCAGGGCGGTGCCTCCAGACACCTGGTGGCTTGTGTTCTCACACTTGTCACTCACGAGGACCTTTTCCCATCTTCTTCAGCTACTCACCATCGTGGCCTTTCCTTCAACTTTGCTATCATTGAAAGCTCCTCCGCTGGAGTTTGACTTTAGATGTCTTCAGTTCACAACATCATCACCTATTGTTCTAGTTCAATTACGCCAACATTTTCTTTTCTAAAATATTCTTAAAATACTGAGACTGCTAATTAATAAACTCAGTCTTTTTCTAAGGTGTTTATGAGGTCCTTCCCCAGTTTCACTTGCCTCTCTGTCCAGTTCCATCATCCTGTTGTTAAAATCAGTGCCTTGGAAAGACTCTTAATTCCAAAATGATCCCTTCTTCCAGTGCATTCTGCTCATGAAGGTCCATGTTCTTTCCTCAGATGCCAAAGGTTGCTGGAGAAAAATCACCCAAACAGGATGACTGATTGTTGTAAAATTTCTTATTTATCTTGTATTTAAATCAACCCATCCCCATCCATTATTGATTTGTTACTGACTTATTTCTTCTATCGTTTGATCGACTTGAAGAGGCAACATGTGTACCTGGTGCAAACTTTAAAGGATAGGGGAGGATAGAGGATCAAAGTCCTCCTCCCACCCTGTCCTGCAGCCCCGTTTCCGCTTTCATGGAGGACCACGGCTCCTTGTGTCGCCTTCCGGAGAGGGTCTGCACGTGAACCTGAGCTCGCTGTGTGTCAGGGTTCTTGGTCTCGGCTGTGCTGCGTTCCGGCGGGGTAGCTCTTTGTGCCGAGGGCTGTCCTGGGAGCTGTGCAGGGCTCAGCAGCATGGCTGCCCACTGCCCACCACTTGCT
Organism: Sciurus carolinensis; assembly: GCF_902686445.1. Classification (NCBI taxonomy): domain Eukaryota; kingdom Metazoa; phylum Chordata; class Mammalia; order Rodentia; family Sciuridae; genus Sciurus; species Sciurus carolinensis. The sequence continues at coordinate 111,463,867 of NC_062224.1, read as the reverse complement.
AGAAACCAGTAGCATTGCCCATCCCCCTACCCAACATGTGACAACCAAAACTACCTCCAGACACGGTCCACGTCCCTGGGGGTGAGAGGAGGACCGTTACCTCGGTTGAAAGCGGCTGATTCGCGCTCATGGTCACTGGTGGCAAATGGCCTGCAACGCGGCCGGACTTCTCCTTCGGTCCTTGGTGGCATGGGCTTTCATTCCTTGAGTCATTTGGAGGTGTCTTCCCTCTCGCATCCTCAGCCCCCACACCTTGCCTCCACACGGAACCCGTTCCATCTGCATCTGCACCCTCTCTTCCTTTGATCCGGTGGAGGAAGAGAACGATCCCTTTGTCCACTAAACACACATTTCTGCTTCCCTTCTTTGCCACTTAAAATACCTTCTTCTCTCCCCTAACTCCTCAAATTAGACCCCTCTAGGAAGGCATTTCCAACAGCAGGTGTGTGGGTTCAAGAAGCCCTTTCATGAAAAGCCAGCCTGACCCAAACCAAACAAAATGAACCTGCACCCGCACCTTCCTTTACCCTTGGTCTTCCTCCAGTTCGCCTGTGTTTTCCATTTCCCAGGTAGACACAGACATCTGACAGGTAAGACCCCCACGGGGGCTCTGCTTCCTTCTCCAGGATGCTCTGCTCAGGATTTCCACATGGAGTTCAAATGTCACCTCCTCAGATCATCCTAACTAGAGTCCATTCTCTCTCCAATGTTTCATTGTTGGAATAAAAATTCCCCAAATAGAATATTTTCTTCCTTGTTTATCCCTCTGTCTGCATCACTGAACCCAGTACCTGGTATATTAAGCATTCAATAAATATTTTTTGAGTAATAACTTTAATTATAAGGCAAGTATCTCTCAGCCTTGGGTGGGTATGATTTTAGGAGTGGTGAATCTTTGTTTATGCAAACTCCTGAATGTGTGTTTGATGCAGCTTTGAGTAGATTCTCCAAAAGGAGTTTGAGGTCACAGATACTAATTCATACTAATTCACAGCATTGGAAAATATGAAAGAAATAGTTGGTCCCTGGCAGTGCAGGAGTGTAGTTAGGAGAGGGCTGGAGGAAATTACTATTACTTGAGTAAAGCTATCATTTAGAAGATAGTCACTAAATATTTGTTGAATAGATTAAAGAATAAAACCAAAGTTGCAGGTTAGAATGTGTCATCTAATCTTCCTAAAAGTCTTCATTCATCTGCTTTGGAGGTTCCTGATTGGGTACCTCATGGAGACAGTCAAAGAGGTTTTGCCCTTAAGGTGGCTGCTGATCCAATATTTCCAGCCACTATGATGAAATCCTCCTCATCTTTTTCCTCCCGTTTTGACTTCAACCATCAAGGGTGCCAGTTCCAAAGGTCATGGGAAGTTTTCCTGTATCTATATACGTTTTTGGTCAGTGGTACTTTCTAGATAATCGTACCACAGCAAGAGGAAGTGGGGCTGGAGCTGGGCCTCCTGAGATGACCCTGCCATCCGCTAGGGTCGACGCCACTGGCACGTGTCTGCGCTAGGATCCCTGGGGTCTCTGGAGATAGGATGGTAGCATACCGTGCTCTCAGTGCCTGTTCCAGGGGAGACACTAACTATTCACTTGAAACACTGAGCATAGAACCTACGGAATGCCCAAACCCAAGACCTTCGAGCGTCTTCCTTGAAGATGGGACCTGCCGTTGCCGCTGTGTGAAAAGCTAACCCCAAAGTAGAACACAGGTTTCACACAAAAAAGGCAGCTGCTCATTCAGTAGTTCGAGGTTTTTCTTTCTTTCTTTCTTTTTTTTGTGTGAAAACACACAAAACCCGTGTCTTTCCTTGGCCCCTCAGAGTGGTGACTGGGTGTTCTCTGAAGTAGGTTTTGACTTACCACAGCCGAACAGGAAAGCGCTCTGCTGTGGGCATCATGGCGAGAGTGACTCATCTGAAGCCATAGGGAGAAGCCAGGCCCTCAAGACCAGAGTATGCGCTCTCCCTGGTGGGCTGAGTCCCAGATGTTCTCTGGTCCCTTTTGAAAGCAGCACGGGGGTCCTACGTCCATTCTTCATGGGGGTCTGAGTGAAATCTGGTGTTGGCAGAGATGGACTTGACTTTTTTTTTTCTTCCAATTTTTCAAGGTTTTGGATCATCTAGAATCAGATTAAGGAGATTCTAGAAACGAGTCCTATTAGGACTAATAGGATTTATAGGACTCAGAAATGAGTCCTGTTCAGAAATAATATACCCACTGACAGTGTGGGGACCTTTGGGACTCACTTGGAAAGCAGCCAGCCGGAGGCCCGGTGGGTGCTGGGCCCCTGCAACCCACCAGGAGGTGGGGAAGGACCTCCTCCACGGAGCGGTGCCCACCAGTGCCCAGTCCTCCCTCCTGCAAGACCTCACGCCACGTTCCCGGGAGAAGGGCAGTGTAGACGTCTGCCCTTGCCCCTTGGAGGCTCTCTGAGTCTTTGGAGCCATCCTTCCTTCTAATTCTCAATGGGACGACCTGACCTTCGCCCCACCTTCTGCGGAAAGTGTACTCCTCTCTCCAGGTCTCTGGGACTTTCAGGGGAGACCTCCTTCTCTCGGGCAATCCACATGACAGCAGCTTTCCTGGCTCTGCTCTGGGTTCCGGTGTGGCTGCTCGCTCAGGGCTCCTGTCATGGGAGACATCTCTTGTCCCCAAGGCATTCCTGCCACAAGCTACTGTGTGTGGACAACCTTCAGTGAAGGTCTGGGGGGATGGAGCAAGGCTACCTCGGGCACGCGCACGTTAGCTGCACGCCCCACACCGTTCCCCACGTTCCCCACAAGCATCTCCTTAAACACGTCACCCAAAATTCTAGTGCTTGAAGTAAGCACGGGCCCCGTATCCATTTGTTCATTCCTTCAACAAGTGCTTTCCAATGTCTGCCGGGTCCCAGAAACTGTCCTTGATACTGTGGAACAAGGAAAAACAAAATCCCCTGTAGAGTGAGGTTTTAAAGGAGAGGAGGTGAAGAGACAAGAAAAAAAAAAAGCAAATCAATATTCATGTGACGTGGTGGTAAGTGCGATGAAGAAAACTAAGCAAGGAAGGGCGGCAGAGAGCCAGGGAGGAAGGGTCCCCTCGGCAGCCAGGGCAGGCACGCCAGGCAGAGAAGGCGCAGGGCCCAGCCTTGAGACCCAAAGCTGTTGGGGCGTCTGAGGCCACAGTGGCTGGATAAGGTGAACTAGAGGGAAACGGGTAGGAAATAAAAGTGGAGAGGTAGCCAGGAACGAGGTGACTGGGGCCTGGAAAGCTGTGGAAAGGCCTGTGGACTCTGTTCTAATTATGACGGGAAGCCATCAGACAGCGGAGAGGGGACACCGTGTGTGATGTGACGGGGACACCGTGTGTGATGTGACGGGGACACTCCAGTTGTTCATGGAGAGCAGGCTGTGGCGGGTCCAGGCTCTGAGCTGGGAGACGGTAAGAGCAGCCCAATGGGAAATGGCGGCGTGAGCAGGGTGTTGCTGACTGCCGTCGCGAGCTCTAGATGACACTAGAGTTGACCCATTTGTTCGCCGAGGCAGGAGTGAGAGAAGGGGTCCTTCTCTGACGGCTGACCTGGGGGAGGTGGGTGCTGATTCTCTGGTGGAGTGGGGAACGGTGTGTCGCCGTCCTCAGTGGGAGGCTCTGTCTGGAACGGAGGCAGGAAACTGTTTCCTCCTAGGTGTTGCCGAGCTGGTGCCCACGGGGCTGGCTCAGCGCCGGCTGGTGGAAGGCAGAGGCCAGCCGGGCTTTAGGTTCTGGTACTGCGTGAGGTCTGCTCATGGACCTGACTTTGTAACAGCCTCCAGGAGGAAGGAAAGGGTCGTGTGTTGAGATTGCCGCAGGAAAACTGAAAACTGTCCCAGCTGCCAAATGCCACTCGTCACAGACCTTGGGTTCGAATGTGATCTCAGACATGAGAACGGCCCCTCCCTTCTAAGCCGGGAGTGCGCTCTGCCAGGTTTCCAACCGGTGGCCACACATCCTCCACTCGAAGTTTCCTGCCAGGGGCCTCGCTGAGTCTGCACTGGATGATATTGCATTTTAAAAAGTTCTTTCTTAGGTTTCTGAATCCTCTGTGTCCTAAGTCCCACACCCTGGCCATAGTGTTCTGCGGCTTGGTACCCCATGGTACCGCCTGGCTCACGAAGCTCTCCCAGGTACCTTATCTTGTTCAGATTCACTACAGCCCTGTGATGCAGTTTGTTACCCTTGTATCACACGTGAAAGCAACTGAAACAGAACATGGGTCTTGCTCAAGGTGACAGAAGTTTATAGACGGTGAAGCTGGGACTTGATCCTAGCCATCTCACCCTAAATTTTACCTTTAGGGTTTCTATATGCAAAGAGACTTCTAGAACCTTCATGAGAGCACTCTCCATGAGCCTCATGCCATTAATTTCCAGTGACACTTCTTCTGAGAGGTGTATTTTATAATTGCATTGTGATTTTCAGTCTCACTTTGCCCAATATCCATACTCTGTATTATATACAAAAACATGAATATGTATCATTGTAAATAAATAAAGATATACATGGTCTCATGACTGCTATGGTTTGAGTGTGTCCCCCAAGTTCTCCGGTTGGAGACCTGATCCTCGATGTGCTGCTTTTGGGAGGTGGGGCCTAACCAGAGATGGTTTTAGTCATGAGGACAGAGCCCTTGTGAACGATTAGGGTCACTGTCCCAAGACTGGGTGAATCTCCACCAGAGCAGCTTGTTATGAAAGCAGATTCTTTGCGTGCTTTCTTTTCTCCATGTCACTTGCCCTTTTACCATCTGCCAAGTTACAACACAGCGCGATGGCCCTGGTCAGACACCACAGCTGTGCCCTGGGACTCCCCAGCGCCAAAACTGCAAGCTACACAAGTTTCTTTTCCTTATTACCACCTCCCCACCCCGGTCTGGTGCACTGTTGTCGCAGTAGAGAATGGACTCAGACAGTGACCCGTAGGGAGAGATCTGGTGTTTTGGTGTTGAGAGCGACTTTTAGAGTCTCTTCTTTGGTTTCTTCTCGAGAGGAACTGGTCTGTCTCTGTCTCTCTTGCTGGCTGTCCCTCTGAATCGCCTTGTTGCCCCTTGGCCACGATGGCCCCCTGCTTCTAGTAAGGTGAGAGGGAAGAGGATGAGCCTGGGGTCAGGAGGCCTGGGCTGGGTCCGCCTCTGCGACTCGGCTAGCTACGCAGTGGCCTCAGCAGCGCACGCGCATCTTGAGATTCAGTGTTCTCTGCTGTGAAGTGAGGAGGCGACTCCTGTTCTTATGACCTGGCAGGCACGGCATCAATGCCAAGTACGAGGAGCGCGCTCTGGTGTGGAGGATGCGCCTGCAGACAGGAGATCCTGGGGATTCCTCACCACGCTCCTGGGAGGCACTGTCGGAAAAAATGCTGACGTTTACTTTTCCACGAAATTGATTATCCATAATCCTGCCATATATAAAGTCTCACTAGCCATTAACAATAGTAGGAATAACAGATAGATTGCATCCTCTGCGGTACAAAAATAAAACAATACTATTTTGTATTAACATAGCCCTTTAACATTTCTCTCATCCTCTTGCCCTTATTGTTTTTCTAAATAGGAAACAATACACACAAAATCAGCTGGCTTGTGTCCGATTCTCTATAAATGTGAGTTGAATGTATTGAATATGTTCTGTCCTGTTCACAGCCTAGTGTGGTTCACCATTTTGAGGCTGTTTTAATTTTTGAAATACTATTAAGTGGGATGATATTAAAGCATTCGACTAGGGACACAGCATTTGAACTAATGCTGTCCTTATTACAGGGAACCCAGGGTCACCTCAGAGGACGAGAAGTGCCGAGGGACCCCCTCCTCCAGCTCAGCGTGCTGCAGAGGGGACAGGACCTCTTGGTTCTCATGCGGCAACCCAGCTTTCTGCACGTGAACCACTTCAAAGACATTGTGAGTTTAAGCAAGAGACGCACTAGAAGTGTCGGCTTTTTAAATGTTCACACATGCGAGACCCTGTGTGCAAGACCAGAACCATTGCTAGTGAGCCCAGAGAGTTGGACGGCGTCTGCGGCACCTTGGTGGCACCTCTGGACACGCTCTGTTAGGCTCCTTTGTTTCAGAGCCCACATGGCCTCTGGACACCTTCCCTCACCACTCCAGTCTGCGGAGGGAACTCGGTACGTTTTCTGGAAGGAAGCGTTTTAGAGGTGGTTCTTGACTGGAGGAAAGGCTTCCTCTTTGGAGGATGATTCTGGAAGCTGCAGAGAGGCTTGTCTCCGGCCTTCAGTAAAGGACCTAAGATTTCAGACCCTCCCAACAGAAACTAGGCTACGGACGGAAGCGACGGGGTTCCAGGACTGTGAACTGTGCGCTCTCCTCGCCCCAGCTTTCTGGAGGGACACCGCCCTGATGAGGTGGTGAGAGAGCAAGGTGTCAAACAGAACTCTGAGGTGTGAGTGCAGGGGACCCACCTCAACCTCAGCATCCTCTGCATCACTTGGGGGCTGTGTCCCAGCTTCTAAGAAACTGGAGGCCTCGCAGGGCTGAGGAAGTGGGCTGAGAGGCTCCTGCTTCCTTTATCCTCTGTGCTCGGCCCCCTGCTATTGCTGATGGGCCACCAACTAGCTCTTCCTGCCTTTCCAAAGAGCGTGAAGAGATTGCTTCCATTCTAAAGGCAGAGTGGTGGCTGGAGGAGGTGGTCAGGCAGCAAATGCCCTTTATTTTTTGGTACCAGGGATTGAACCCAGGGGTGCTGTACCACCAAGTCACATTCACAGACCTTTTTATTTTGAGACAAGTTCTCATTAAGTTGCTGAGGCTGGCCTTGAACTTGCGGTCCTCCTGTCTCGGCTTCTGGAGCTGCTGGGATTAGAAACGTGGCACCGCGCCTGGCCGGACTCATTTGTGAGTAGGGGCTGCCTTTTCTGCCTTACAGCCACGTTTACATTGGCACGTAGACGGACGTTGATTTATTTAACAACAATGCAACACTTCTTACCAGACTTAGTGTGGCCCTGACTCTACGCATGAAGTGTCTGAGTAGCAGCGATGGTTGTCACTTGTCAACTTCCTACTTGTAAGGGTGATGCCAGGCACTCAGCATTTGTGCTTGCTAATCCTCCTAACACCCCCTAAGTCAGCTAGTACTCACTCCATTGTGTAAGTGAGAAAAACTGATGGAGGTTCAGAGAGTGAACATCCCAAGTGACTTCCCAAGGTCACAAAGGAACAGAGCTAGGACTCAAGACCAGGTTCATCTAATCATATTGCCTCGTTTTGAAAAATTGCCATTCTTCATTTATTCAACAAGTGTTTCCTAAGTGCCTATGAGGAATCAGTTACTTAGAATGAAGAAGAAAACAGATAAGTCACTACTCCCCTTACATTTCTATCCTAGTTGGGATGAGGAGATGAGTGGAAAAGAATAGACAAACAAGCACGTACGTATGTAAATTAGGAAATCACCAGATAATGATAAAGGCTATATAGATAATAAGATGGAAGGTAGATGGAAAGAGAGATGAGAGGACGACCTCAGAGGAAGGCCTCTTGGGAAGGGTCATTTAAAACGACAGTGCAGGCGGCGGCGCAGCTCAGCGGTAGAGCGCTTGCCAGCATGCCTGAGGTCCTGGGCCTGATCCCCAGCACCACAGTAATAAACAGATAAACAGGTCAAGCCACACTGTCATTCCAGGAAAGAACGGTCTGGACAGAGGGAGCAGTTCTGTGGCCTGCTCTGGGTGTCTTGGATGGAACAATGCCCCACGGTGGGGACAGCCATGCCCTGGAAGGGCTTGGCCCTCCTAGGATCCAGATGACAGTGGGTCTCCCAGCACTGGGACAGCGGACACATCCCCTGCTCATTTCCAGACTCCCTCTGGGGCCAGATGATGATTCTAAAACTGGGATGAGCTGGGCTGGAGCAGGAACAGGCTGAGTGTGACGGGGGCGGGGGCAACAGAGGTGGAGAAGCGCCCATGGGGCTTGGTCAGCTGGCTGAGGACTTCAGGTGTCATCGTTAATGCCAAGGGCGCTACTGAAGAGCATCACGGCGGGGACCTGAGGGGAAGTGGACACTTTTGATATGTGTTTTGACAGTAGAGTTTTCAGGTCTGCCCGTCGGGAGTTGGGAGAGAGATGAATCGGGGATTCCGCCTCCTGTACTTCTGTTTGCTCCACAGAACCCGCTGCAGTTGTTTCCTGGGCTGCTCTTTCCTGTGTCTATTTCTTCAGTGAGATCCACGTCTCCATTTATTTTGGGGTGAAATCATGGGCTGAATGCTGTGGCCTGGGACCCCCAGGGACCCTCACTCACGCCCAGCGGCCATGTCCTCATGGGCGTGTGCGGACAGCATCGCGTGTTCTGCTCCTTCCTACCAGGAGATATTTAGGTTGTTCTCCATTCTTGTCTTCAGATAAGCATTGCGACCAGTATGCTGGTGTGCGTGGCTGTACCTTCCTGCTGCCACTTCTTAGGACAGAAGGTCGCATGGAAGGACGGGGCGCAGACCATGCACTATGACTTCTGAAGCACATCATCGAATTCTCTCTAAAAACTGCACAAACTGACCCTCTCGCCCGCACCATGTGAGGCTGTGGTTTCCCCGTGGTGGAGGAACTCTTCCATATTGTCACCTATAGAAAGTTTTGTCACGCCAGAGGCAAAAAGGATCTCTTATCTACACTTGAATCTTAAAAAATACTTGGGAAGTTGAAATGTTCATTTGTGTTTGCTGCCGTTCGTAATTCTTCTTCCGTGAATTACCTAATAGAATCTGTTTTTCAAAACTCAGCGGTTGTCCTTCGAGTGGCTCCTGGTGGTTCTCTCTGTGACATTAATCCGACTGTGACATGCGTCTCACACGTTTCTTCCCAGGTGTCCTCTGTCTGTCAACTTTTTCCGTGGGAAGTGCTGTTTTCTAAAACGAGTTTATTGTTTCCTGAAGAGCCTCTTGTCCCTCGCAGACTCGCCTCACCACGATGATAAATATTTTCTTCTAATATGAGGTTTTCGCTGCGCTCCATGATGTCCTCCCAAACCCGTTTTTATGGCGTGTGAGGTAAGGAGTCAGCTTGAGTTTTTGAAAATAGGTCACTGGTAACAGCAGCACTGGTTTTTAGTTTTTCATTCATTTGAAGTGACAGCACTGTAGACTAAACTTCCCTTTATGCTTGGGTTTGGTTCTTCTGTTCTTTTCATCTTTTTCTCTATTATTGGACTCATGACTCTATTTTAAATAGCTGTCTTTATGAACTTCTTTTCTTCAAAGTGTTGTTGGCAATCTTTGCATAGTTGCTCTTCCTATAGGCTTTATAACAAACCTGCCAAACGCCCCTCTCTCCTTTTGTTTCTCTGCTAAATCCTATTGAACTGTGCAGGAGGGATTTATTATTACTTAATTTGAAGAAACCTGACTGCTTCACAACCCTGGTGTCCACCTTTCAGGGAAAACATGGTGTGATTCAGCTTTTATTGAGGTTACCTTTCACTCCAATTTCAGTCAGCTTTTGTGTTGCTGTGGTCAAAAGAGCTACCAAGCACAACTTCAAGGAGGAAAAGTTTACTGTGGCTCACGGTTCCAGAGGTCTCACTCCATGACGGTTGGTCCACACCATTGCTCTGGGCCCAAGATGAGGCAGCACATCATGGCGCAAGGGCTGGGAACAGCGAGGAGAATAGCTCAGAACATGGCGATCAGGAAGTGGAGAGAGAGCTCGCTCACCAAGGACAAAAAATACCCTTCAGAGGTAGGCCCCCCGTGACCACCTCCTCCAGCTACCCCCACCTGCCTACCGTTGCCACCCAGTTAATCTGTATTAGTGGATTAAGCCACGGCTGAGGTTACGACTCTCATAATCTAATCATTTCACCTCTGAATGTTGCTGTGTTGTGTTGTCTCACACATGAGCTCTTGGGGGACCCCACATATCCAAACCATAATAATTCCTTTAGAAAACCAATAGCTTTCTTTACATTGGTTTTGTGTATTTCTTAATATTTCCCCTATATTCACTTTATTGAAACCTCTTATAAACATGTCGCATTTAAAATGCCTGGATTTTTTTCCCTCCCCCCCACACTGGTGCTTCCCGTCTCTTTGACCTTCAACCATCCAACCCGCTTCCTTGGAGGGCCTTGCTTTCAGGTTTTCTGCACAAGCGTGCCATAAAATATTAGCTGTGAAATCAGGTGTCGGCTGAGCCCTGGCAGATTAGTTAACAGCAATTCATTGCTTACTCCACCTGCCCTCAGGTGGGAACCTGTCCTTCCTCAGCTCTGCCCTCAGCCCATAAGCTGCGCCTCCCAGGTTTCTGGAGGCAGCGGGGGTGTTGGGCGGGCAGAGGTGAGGGGTCCAGGCACGGCCTCCTTTGCTCTCTGGCTCAACCCCAGCGCCCAAGGCAGCTGCGTCTTCTCCATGACCCACTATTGCCTGACAGGCAGCCAGGGTTTCCGCTTCTGCCAGAGGCCACTGGGCCTCAGGAGCAGACCCTCCTTCCTTTGTCAACTCTGCGCATGGGGCTGTGCCCAACCATCTCCCTTGCCTTCTCTGCTTGGGTAGCCTGGGTCAACCTTTGCTATTTTGAGTGCTTGGAATGATGTCCTTTCTCCTGGTTAGACCTGATCGATATACATCTCTTCAAAAGTTTGTTGAATTCAGAAATTAGATGAATTTTAGAAAACTCTTCAAAGCATATGGCACAGTTAGGTCTACTGGGAGACTTCTGAGATGGCCCTTTATGCAGCTTGGAACTTTGTCTGCTGGTGATCTGCAAAACAGGCATAGCAGACTTGACAGGTATAGAATTTAGGTGCAGAATTTAAATTTCTCTGGAGTCCACTGACCTTGTCATTGAGACCTGGGGCTGATTGACAGGTTATTTTGTTTGCCCTCCGGCTTTAGGAGGTGAAGTTCTGTCTCTGATACTGTTGAGGTGGGGGTGGGGTGTTCTACTTTCTCATCATCAGCACAATGGACATTTTGGGCTGAATAGTGTGGTGTGGGGGGGTGTTTGTTTTACTGTGGGATGTTTAGCAGCTTCGCTAACTTCTGTGCACCAGCCAGCAGCACCCACCCCTCAGTTGTACCAACCCCAAATGCCCCCAGACACTACCAGTCTTCCCAGAGGCAGAATCGTTCATCATAGAGAACTGCTGAGTTTTGCAGCAGTTTGTCCTATCAATCAAAAGGTTGATATGACAGAGCAAGCAGACACCATGTGCCTTCACAACCCTGACGCAAGATGACCCTCCCTCAAAAAAGATTGCCCGAGCCAGGCGCAGTGGCACATGCCTGCAATCCCAGCCACTCCGGAGGCTGAGGCAGGAGGATTGAGAATTCAAAGCCAGCCTCAGCAACTTAGTGAGGCCCTGTCTCAAAATGTTAAAAAATTACAAAAACAAAAATGGGCTGGGGATGGAACTCAGTGGTTAAGTGCCCCTGGGTTCAATCCCTGGAACCAGAAAAAAAAAAAAAAAAAAAAAAAGGCATGAAGAACGCTGAAGCTGGCTGTGTTCAAACAGCAGAGCACACAGACAGCTTCTGTGCGCAGGGCAGGACGGGGTGCGTTGCCGCCTCTCCCTGCAGGGCGAGGTGCAGGCTTCCTGGCGGCCGAGTGGTGTTCACTGAGGCTTCACAGCCCAGCTGTCTTGTGCAAGGTTACCGCCTGCCCTTAGGTTCCTGCGTGCGCTGCTGGTGCCAAGAGAAGGTGCTGGCAGGTGCCCGGCATCTGGTGTTTGAGACGTCCAAGGGACATGAACTCATAAGGGCAGTGGGCTTAGGTGGTGAGTGCTGTCCGTGCGTTGAAGAAAGGCAAGGCCGGTCTGAGGGTGGGAAGGCCGGCATCTTTGATCTCAGGATTTTGGCCCCTGGCCATCTTTGCTTGACTCAGCTATTCATTAGGGTTTGCAACTTGTGCCGGTTCTTCCACATTTATTATTTAAAAGTCTGTGAAAACAAGTGCTTTTTCTCATCATCAGGGTTTACTTGATTAAGATTTTCATTTAGTGTCAGAAAAACTAGTTACCAAATGGATGGTAGGAAGGAGAGTCAGAAAACAATTATAATTTTTTTTCTGCGGGTCTAAAGCACAAATAATTGAAATGTAGAAATGAAAACCAATGATGTTTGGTAGCAAAGGGTTGTCGAGGATCGACAGACGTTAGGATGGCTGTCTAAGTAGGTGGATGATTTTTCCAGTCATCTAATTAAAATAAAATGGGGAGGATAAGGGGAGGGGAGACACTGAGTTTAAGAACTGTGGTAGATTAAATTCTCCCTTAGCTGACATTCACTTCCCCTTCCCAAGCCTCTGTGGGCTAACGTCCCCGAGCCTCTGTGCTCGACCATTGGGATGTGACTGAAATGACAGTATGCCTTTCCAAGTCCAGATCATCACGGGAGGCATCGAGCATTTCTGTTCAGGGAAGGAACATCCGCCTCCGCCACAGGTCCCAGGAGGTCGCGCCAGGCAGGTCTGCATCTCACGCGCAGCCAGGCTGGGTGGGTTGAGCTGCCGTCAGCCTGCAGACTCAGGCGCCTAGGAATCCATGTTTTCCACCAGTGATTTGGGTAAGTTGGTTACATGTTAGGATGGAAATTTTTAAACCTGAGGGACGCGTACATGAAAATACACAGTAGGGAGTCGGATATGCAGTTCTCGAAATTAGATAAGGACCACACAGTGAAATGAATCAACAAAAGGCTCAAAGACAGAACCACCCGGAGCGTGGACATACAGACCTTTCCTCTTCAAACACACCCAATTCTGAATATTGACGGTCTTCTTCGCTGATGGGACTAACAGTTTGAAAACACAAATTAGAACATGCATCACTGAAAGAATTCTCTCTATGGGCTTTCAAATCCTCGAGAGCTGCGATATGCACACAAACTGTGTGGTTACCAGGACGTGATTAAACAACGACCTGCAGTTTTTCCCAGTGAAAACGCTTTCTCTTCCAGGGGAGGATTTGATATTGTGACTGAAGGAAACCGGACCTAACTTCTCTTGACTCTCCATTTCAGCTTCTTGCTGGGCTGGGTTCTGTCTCCACAACAAAACCTTTCCAGTCTTCTATGTCTATTTTTGTTAGAAACCATCCTTGTCAATTTCTATCTATCTTTCCTCAATATTCAGTTGACAAAATTCAACTTTTTTTCCTTTAAGGCACTGAAAAGTTATTTTATTCGGCAAAGGTTGGGGGTTCCCGTTTTGTGTTATATTGATGTTCTCTCTTTTCCTCTAGACCACCCTCCTTAGTCTTTCTTTTCTCCTTCTCTTCTTGACATCTTCTCTCCATGTTCCCATCTGTAAAGGTTTTCTTCTCTTTTTACTAGTAATAAAATGATCACCTTCCTTTTAAATGCCACATTTCCTGTTAGCTGTCACATCATTGACCGCAAAAATGCTTTAGTCCCGATGGGCTCTGGGCCTCTGCTTCAAGTCTAGATGGAGAGAGATGCAGAACTGACTTCACACCAAACCACAGCCGGGGCTTTCAGGTGCTCTCCCTCCCAGTCCAGCCTGCAGAGCGATTTCCTGTTCTCAAGAGGAACCAACTGAAATGAATTGCTTTATGCAGACCAGACAGACAGAAGAAAGGTAGTGTCATTTCCTATGCTGAGATGATGACTTAATTCTCAAACCTTGAGCCAGAAGGGGGAAGTCCTGGGAGACAGCTAATTATGCGGGAAGGTGATATGCTTAATTTGAGAAGTACTGAGTTTCGGTAACTAGTGAGGTCAATCACGGGCGGGGGACCCGTGTAGCTAGTTTGGCTTCATGCACACGGAGTTTGAGGTCCAGGCCGAGGTGTCCTCCAGGCAGGACTGACACGGCAGAGATGGCAGGGCTGGTACAGGTTCAGAGCCACCTGAGCCTTCGAAGCTTTGAGAGGTGACGGGGACGCACAGGGATGGACAAGAACAGGAGGCTGAGGCTGGAGCCTTGGACCGTGTGTGATTTGGCAGGTGGAAGAGGAAGTGAAGCTAATGAAAGGAAGATGAGCAAGGCGGAGGGGCAGACAGTAGGCCTTGCTCGCTCGCCAAGGCGGTGGGATTCTGAGAAGGAAGTGCGGTCATGAGTGTCTGTGGCTAGAGACGAGGAGCGTGAGCACTGAGCGAAGGCCAGCTGGCTGGGTGGCAGGGCCGCTGGGGACTCTGAGGAGACGGTTTCCGCGCAGTGGTGGCCGGGGACTTCGCGCTGCAATTAGGAAGCGATCCTGTGGTGAGGACAGGCTTTCAAGAAATGTAGGCAGGAAGTGAGGGAAGCAAAGAACTCTAGAGTCAGCTATTGTACGCTGGCGAGAGGAGCTCCGGGGCTCCCCGCTGCCCGTGGTCTTGGGGTTCCTTCTTTGTGTGATATTTGTGGTATGCACCGGCCTTCTAAAATGTCCAGTTGGTTATCACGTCTGGATTCATTCTGAAGAAATGCTTGCTTTTGTATCTAGTTTCTCGTTTGTAATTTCATATTCTTTTTTCTGAAGGATGTCCCTGAAATCGTTTAAGCTTTAGGTGCCCAAGTGCAGGCCCTCCCCCGAGAGACCTTGCAGAAGCGATGAGTTCTAGCTCCTCCGGGGAGCAGACCAGCAGCTGGTGGTGACCAAGCAGAGCCAGGGGTTAAGTCACCCCAACGTGGAAAGGGTTCTTGCTTTTGACCCCTCCTGGCAGCGGCCTTCCTTCCTCTCCTTATGCTCCCCTTAGCAGGTGGGTGGATCAGATTGCCATTGTCACTATTACCTTAAAGGGAGAAACTGGAAGACAGGTTTTGTCAACTCGGGATTCTGCACTTATTACCAAGAGCCGGACTTTGGGGGCATCTGTGATCGGATGGGCCAGGGGTGCTGGAGAGAGTGTGGCAACAGGGAGCAGGGGCCTCGTGGCTCCAAGGGAGACTCTGTAGATGAGGGGCTGGGCTGGGGTGCCTGGGTTTCCTGGGACTGATGGAGGACACAGGCTCAGCCGGAAGGAGGAGGACGGGGCAACTGTACCTGAGAAGAGAGGGAAGCGCGAGGGGGTGTCGGGTGAAGATGCCTCCCGGTGCCCTGCTCACAGGAAGCCCTACCATCACTGACTCATCGTGCGGCCAGCTCTTCCTGTGCTGAAGTTTCCTTCTCTAAGATGAGAAGCACCACCCAGGGCTCTGGGCAGGAAAGACCAAGAGGAGTAGGCCCCACGCGCTGTGCTGTAGAAATTCTTCTGTGGTTTCCAAGGCAATGATTCTGGACTGGAATGAAAAAACAAAACCAAACACACAAAAACAATGTAAAGTGAGTGAAAACCCCTGTCTCCTCTGCTAGGAGAATGCGTCCTAAATAGAGGACTTTCTCTTCCAGGGAATGATCACTAAAAGAAACAATTTCCAGAAGCTCCAAGTCTAGTGTCCCTAGTTTGCCCTTAACATGCAGAAGCTGAATCAGGCACAAACTGTTGGCAGTAGGGAAAGGAATGCTAGAGAAATAACAGCTCTTCCATTCCAAATGACCTTTACTGAGTACCGACCACATGTCCGCTGTGTAAGAGGGGCTGAGACCACATGTCTGCTGTGTAAGAGGGGCTGAGACCACAAAGCCGAGGGTCCATCTAGCTGTGAACCAACACGCAGAGGAGACAGGAGTGCAGCTGAGTGCACCGCACAGGGCAGAGGCTCTCTCCCCCCGAGGGCTATGCCAGCGGCCCTGAGAGCTCAGCCCGGCCAGGAACGCAGGGGACAGAAGCCAGCCCCAGCTGCACAAAGAAGCCCACATGTGACCAGGTTCTGGATGAGGACAGCCCCATGGCACAGCAGAGGGAGGGAGGACCTGGGAGGCCATACGCCTCCAGTGGCAGAGGCCAGGGTGGCTTCCTCTTCACATACCCCAGGGACTTTCCCCAGACGTCTCCCTGGTGGAATCCCAACCAGCACTTCTGTTTAATTCACTCCCTTAGCTAAAAGGATGCCATGGCTTCCGACGGATATGAATCTAAAGACATGTAATCCAGCCCTACAAAGCCCAGGCCCTTCGTGGCTGTGCTCACCTCGAGCTGCCCTTCCTCTCACCTGCTTGACCTTGCACTTGGTACGGGGCTGCTGCACTCCAGGTTTCTGGGTGCAAGTCCTCTGGTCTGGACCGACCAAGGTTAACTAAGTGGACTCTTTGTACTCTAACCTGGTTCTGTTATCGTATCTTATTACTAAAGTATTTGTCAGGTGAAGGGAATGTTGATGGGGTGGCTGAGGCATCACGGTATGTTCATTTCCTTATAAACATTTCCTCAGTTAGTCCTGGGAACAAAGCAAGTTCGATTACGGTTCCTATGGTCCAGAAGAGGAAACCGAAACTTAAGAGAAACCAAGTGAATTGGCACAGGAAACACAACTAGCAACAGTGACAAACTTAGAAATCAGAAGTCTGATTATAGACTCTATCCTTAAGCATATCTAGCTGATTTAAAATGCTTCCTGTTGAATGTGTCTGACTGTACATAGAATTGGCAAATGATTATCTGGTATTTCTTTCAGATCAGTCTTGTGTTTTGTGAATTTTTAAATGATCAGGAACATTAATCTAGAATCTTTTACTGCATTTCCTATGTCATCTATGATATCAAAGTATGCCCCTTGCTATTTACCAAAAGGAAAGCATAAAATTCACTCTCTCCCTTCCACCAATCAATGTTTCCTTCTCCACAATTTATTTGATTCCAACGAGCTTGCATTTGGTGGCAAGTTTCAGGGAGGGCATCGTAGACATTTCTGTTCCTAAGAGTTACCTGGGGATCTTACTGAAATGCAGCTTCTGACTCGGGGGACACAGGATGAGCCTCAGGGTCTGCATTTCTAGTGTTCTCCTGGGTGGGGTGGCTGCTGCTGGTTGGGGAGCGCACTCCGAGTCACAAGTTCCTAAGGGACAGGTAATTTAGAACCTGGATTTTCCTTCGCCTCTCAACAGGAGAAATAAGAACTAGCAACTGGCCACTGGGGGACAGGTCTTGACAAGTATGGGCATGAGCATCTGAAATGACACCAGACTTTCATCTCCAGGAGAGCAGGGTCTCTTTCTACCTGTTCACAGCATCTTTCCCATTTTTGACACAGAGTTGAACCTCAGCAATTACTGAAGAAAGACGCCCTAAGAGCATTGCTTATAGAGTAGCCTTACTGTCCCATTTCATCCCAGTTCCATGGTCAGATGGGTCCACACAGGCAGGTAAAATCCATTCTTGTAGAGTTGTTTGCATGAAGAAGGTGACATTCAAGGCCCAGAAAGGAACACGAGAAAGAAAAGGTGATCCTAAGACTTGGAATTCTACTTTCCTTCTTGGAACTGTTTTTTCTGGTTTAGGGCCATAATGGATGACCCCCTACTTTGAATTGAGTATGTTTCTGAACACATTTATTCCTTCATCCAGCATGTATGTGGAAGAACCATCCTAGGATTTTGAGAAACACTGGTCATTCAGAAAAGACTTCTGTCCTCACAGAGTCTGTTTCGCAGCTGATGGAGACAGAAATAATAACAAGTATGCTATGCTGCGAGCAGTAGGGGCTAAGAAAACAGATGTGGAGCTGGGCAAGGAAGTGCGGGCGTGGGAGGGGAGGCGGGTGGAGGCGAAGAGCCAGAGCAGGTTTTCTTAAGAAGGTGACTCCGGCGAGGACGGGAGTGGGGGCTGTGTGAAGGAAGGAGTGTGCCTGACAGAGGCGACAGCTGGCGTCAGAACCCCAGACAGGAGAGTCCTGGAAGGTCCCAGAGACAGCAAGGAGGTCCGTGTGTCTGAAGTGGGACACCGAATGAGGAGAGTGATGGGGAGTGAGGTCAGAGAAGCAAGGGCGTGGGAAGCATCGTTCAGGTGGGTCCTTGCTGGGCACCGTAAGGACTTTGGCTTTTACTCTGAGTTGAGTGTGTGATCTGACATGTCTTCAAGGCTCCTGTGTTGTGAATACAGGATGAGCAAGAGCAAAGGCAAGGAGACTGTGAAGGAGTAGAGAGCAGAGAGCGGTCTACCATGTCAGGGGACAAGTATGGTGAGAGTTGGGAATTTCTGAGAACTGATCTCAGGAGCCAGCAAAATGGTGGTCATTGGGCTGGGGAGATAGCTCAGGGCTGGGTCATTGGGCTGGAGATAGCTCAGTTGGTAAAGTGCTTGCCTTGCAAGCACAGGGCCCTGGGTTCGATCCCCAGAACCACAAAAAAAAAAAAGAAAAAAAAAAAAAGAAAAAAAAAATGGCAGTCATTGGTGACCTTGACAAGAGTAGGTTTAGTGGGGTCATGAGGACAAATATCTGACTGAAATGAGTCAAAGAAAGAGCAAGAGTTGAAAATTCGAAGATAGCAAACACACTTAATTGAGGACTTGAGTATTAAAATACAGTATGTTATCAACCCTGTGAAGAAATTTGAAAGAGAAATGGAAAAGAAACCCATGCAATGAAGTAAGATGAAGAGTAAAGGGGAGAATGGAAATTAAACATTTGTTTATTAGCAGAAAACTAATAGGTTGCCTGGATTATAGTTGTATCATTTTATTCTGCTTTCAGTGTATAGTTCCAAACACCCAAATAAAAATTCCCTACCCACCCTTCTCCACATTTCTGCATACCTCTATGAAATTAAATGGGTCACTTGATCAAAAATGATGAAAAGCCATTCCTTTCTTGTAGATGAAAGAACGGTAGAAAGGACACAGTCAACCAAGATGGCTGCTTCCGAGTGGTGGGGAGACCCTGTATCTCAGCCCCTTTCCTAGAATGGGTTGGTTTTCCAGGATATGGTGCCTGTTCTTTCCCAAGTTCATTCAGAACTGATGGTCAGCTAGTGTGGTCGTTTACAGATCTGGAATTCTAAGTGCACTGAATCATGGCTTGCTTTATCCCTGCATCTGAGTTTGTCTTCTTTGCAGAGAAGTACAGAAACAGAAAAAGGGTCGATTCATCTCAGTTCAGAGACATGGGTGGGAGCGGGTCAGGTCTTCAGGTTAAGTTCTAGTGGACACCATGGCCTGAGGTCAGTCACATCACTTTTGCAGAACCAAGGAGGGCCTGGCCATGCTCAGTGCTGGTCTGAATTAAAGAAGGGGGACTCACTGGACAAGGTGGCAAAAGCCATTGCTAGGGACTGTGTGGACCCACATCCCTGGAGAGAGGGGCAAGTGCAGACCCCACAGAAGGATGTGGACGATGGCAGAGTAGTAATGCTCTGGGCGTGCAAAGGTCACCTATACAACTATAACCCAGGCAAACTATTAGTTTTCTGCTAATAAACAAATGTTTAATTTCCATTCTCCCCTTTACTCTTCATCTTACTTCATTGCATGGATTTCTTTTCCATTTCTCTTTCAAATTTCTTCACAAGGTTGATAACATACTGTATTTTAATACTCAAGTCCTCAATTAAGCGTGTTTGCTATCTTCGAATTTTCAACTCTTGCTCTTTCTTCGACTCATTTCAGTCAGACATTTGTCCTCATGACCCTACTAAACCTGCTCTTGTCAAGGTCACCAATGACCGCCATTTTGCTGGCTCCTGAGATCAGTTCTCAGAAATTCCCAACTCTTACCATACTTGTCCCCTGACATGGTAGATCGCTGTCTGCTCTCCTGTCAGTAAAGTTGAGTGGATACTTCACAGCTAGGTGAAGGTCAGGGTTACAAGAGAGGGCTGCAAATCCTTTGAAGATCTCATTTTAACCAATAGTGAAGACTCCTCACCTCAATGAAGCTTTAATTTGGAGTTGCTAAGAAGAAACTAAACAAGAAATTGATTTTCTATTTGAAGCCAGTCACGTCTTTGATGCTGTGGCAGGTACTTATGCAGAGGCGGCACCCAGAGATGGGCAGAAGACAGGTCAGAGAGAGGGTGGTCATTAGTTAAATAAAGGGTCACGGGGCCAACAGGAGGTATGGCCCTGGTCCTGGGCCATCTCGTTGGCTTCAACTGTGGACAGAGGAAAAGAATGTTTGTAGGTGAGTCAAAACATCAGTACTTCTACAAATGAAGATATCGACGCTCAATGTAACAGATGCACCTTTTTTTTTTCAATTTCTGTAACTTTTCTACCTTGGAAGGAGCAGGAGCGGGAGAGAAGCTTGCTGGATTTCTGAGCTCAGACCCAGCAGGCCATTCACAGGCAAAATGAAGGCGATTTCAGGAACAAACCTGTGGCACTCTGAGGAAAAAGCAGGAGGAAGAATGCCAAGAGGGAGTCCTGAGCTCGCCTGACCTCTGCTGCCTCCCCAGCCTCCCGGCACTTTGCCCTCTGTGGCCCCTTCCAAGCTGCTCTGTCACCTTCCAGGACTCCCCTTCAGGAAAGCAGCCTCTGCTCGCCCAGCGTTAGGATGAGCCCGTTGTCAAGTCACTGCCGGGTTCTCATCCTAGGCTACCGTCAGAGCTCCAGGCTGCACAGCCAAATGCCCCCTGCTGCCGGGACCAAAGCAGAGGAAAGGGCCTCCACCTGAGCGCCTGTCATGGAGAGGAATTTCCTGGCAGCCTGCAGGGGGCTCTTCGAAGTCAGGCTTCGCTGAGGTTAAAGACTTTTCATGACGAACCCAGCGATCAGTAGGTGAGACTCAGGCCGGAATGACTTCTGGGGAACAGACACCTGGGGCGACGGACGGTTCATGGGAACATGTTCTGTGGCTGCTTTACAATGGTTTCAGGGGTTTGTACAAAAAGGAAAAGCAGCAAGGATTCTTGGAGAAATCAAATAGACAAACTTGCCCCTCTTCTAAGACCACGATTACAGCCATTGGACAGAGTGTTTTTTAAAAAATATTTTTAGTGGTAGATGAACACAATACCTTTATTTTATTTATTGTTATGCGGTGCTGGGGATCAAACCCAGTGCCTTACACATGCTGGGCAAGTGGCCCACCACTGAGACCCAGCCCCAGCCCAAAGAGTGGTTTTTTTTCAGTCATTCCACAATGTGTACAGATTCAAAACTCATGGTGTGTGTGATCACTATACACCATTTGTGTTTGTCAGTTTAAAAACAATTTTGCTTGCTTTTGTTTGATACATTTTTCCCCCATGAAGTTAACTATTCATTGTGTGTCCCTCATCCAGTCCTAAAGGGAAAGATACAAACCGACCAACAACCCCTCCCATTTCCAGAATTGCGCCCTTGCCCACCACCACAACATTAAAATCCAACTGGATTCCAACAAAGGACGCTCCCTGGAACTTTGTACTATTTTAATGTGGTCTTTTTTTTTTTTGGTGCTGTTGATTGAACCCAGGGCCTCAGGCCTGCTAGGCAAATGCTCTAGCCCTGAGCTACGCCCCCAGCCATGATGCTTGATGGTTGTTTTGAATCATTTCCTTCTCAAGGAAAATATAATTCAAATCATTTGCTTATTCTTTCATAGTTATTATATTCACATGTATGTATCTATGTATCCCCTGTGATATACGCATGATACACACACACACACCTACGTAGTGGTGAACATAAGTGAACTAGGTCTCCCTGCCTGCAGGGAGAACATGTGATCTCCCAGGCAGTGAGTCTGCCGGGGCCCAGTGGGAAGTGTCCACGTTATCGTCTGCAGCTGAGAACTGGTGAACTGCACACCAGGTGCATGAACGGCCTTGGGCCTCAGGTGTCCCTGTGGAATGCAGAGAACCTGTCCGACATGGGAGGGCTCAGGCAGAGGACTGGACACTCTTACGTTCCGTTTTATTTTTTAACCCCACTGAAGATGATCTCTGGTCATCGGATCAGGCAGAATCTCCATATTGTGGTCATTTTTAGGATCCTGGGGAAAGAGGAGTTAAGTGCAGCATTTGAGCCTCTGTCCCAAGTGGGGTCTCAGGCGACCGGGGCAGCTACAGAGTGGCAGGGCTGGGAGGGGTGTGGCCATTCCAGAACCCAAGTCAGCGTCCTAAATAAGCTCCCCAGGTCTCTGAGCCTGCTTCAGACTAGGGTCAACCAGCGGGGAGGGGCCTTTGCTACCTCAAATGCATCTCAAAATAAATATCCCTCAAACTGAATTTCTGTCCCTCCTCCCTGTCCCTTCCACCTCGGTGGCTTTCCCTGCTCTGACTCTCAGGAAAAGGAACTGCCCTCTGCCCCTGGCCGGAGCCCCGGGGGTCGTTTCTGATGTCCACCTCTGCTCCCCTGCTCCCACCCCATCAAGTCTGCTACCCTCACGAACTCGCCGCCCGGGACGCCTGCCCACCCTGGACTGCCTCTCCCGCGACGCTGGCCTCCGCCCGCTCCCGACCGCCACCAGCCACGCTCCATCCTGCCCCTGGACTCTCCTTTCCTCTCCCACCCCAGTTTGCCGTTCACTCCTTTGCTGAAAACTTTCCTTGGCTTCTCAGTGACTTGAGTTCAGCCCCAAATTGGCAACGTGGCTTACCCCCTGGTGGTACCCTCCTCCATGACCCCTCCAGAGTCACTCCGAGCCTCCCTCTCGCCCAGCAGAACCTGAGGACTGCCGGTTTCTCGGCTGTGATGGTCTCTGCTGTCCTATGACCAGAAGGACCGTCCAGCCTCCAGCCCCCAGCCCTCTGCCCTGCAGTCACCCATGCCCGTGCCCGGTGCTTAGATACCCGCCCTTCACTCTCAGCACTCAGTGTAAACATCACTCCTTCAAGAAGACCTGCTCTCGAGGGCGAGCTCTCACTATCCCGGGACAGTCCAGCCCTCGGGGGTGAGTGCTTCTCCCAGGAAGGCTCCGGGTTGGCCTGTGGCACCATCCAGACGTAGATCTGAAGGCACCCTGAGTGTCGAGTTGCTGCAGTGACTTAAAATACCTCCTCTTCTTTATTTTGGGGTAGCATGGAGATGTTTAGGTCGAATGTAAACACGCGGTACTTAGCATTCACTTCCACCTGCAGGTAACAGGCCTGACTTCAACACTGAATTTAAACTGCCTGCTTCCATTAAGAGGAGTCAGGATTCCCTTTTCCATCTCCTCATTGCCGTGGGAACCATGGTAAACCTGGAGATTCTCTAAGGAAACCTCCCCATGGGGAGGGGCGGAGAGAGACAAGGAACCCCCACCAGCGGGCCTTGGCGGTGGGAGCGGCCAGCGCCGTGTCCTGGGCTTCATTCAGGCTGCACGAACAATCGTGGAGCCAGGACAGTTTCATGGAAATGGAGGCCCTGGCTTGGTGGCTTCGGAGGAAGAGGTTTCCTGGCCAGGGATGTGGGCGTGAGGTTGCTGCTTGTCATCTGAGATCACCACTCAGATCAGGCTATGGACCTTCTCCTGCTCATGACAGGTTAGGCCGCGTCCCTTCCTTTCTTTATGTTATTGTTCAAACAATTCGTGCTACAAAGATGGGGCACCGCCTCTGCAGAGGCCGCAGAGGGCACCCGGCTCTGCTGCCCCGTCTGAGCGGAGGACACCTGCTTCAGCAGACGGTGAAAGCAAGCGTCAGCTGGTGGCCTTCTTTTGACCCCTCCCGCCGGGTATTCCCCGCTCACGTTTGCTGAGCTTGGATTTCCACTCAGAGAAGACTCCGCGTGTGTCACGGTTTCCCCGCTTTGTCAACTTTTACTTTTTGTTTACTCAGGCAACCCCGCGGGGGTGGAATCTTACCTGTTCCAAGAAGCGCATGACGGACACTTGGGGATGTTTGCACACCTGGGTGCAAACAAGCCCGGGACTCCCCGTGCGTGCAGAAACCATGGGCCTCTTTCAAGTTCGCCTTGCAGGCTGAGCTGCCTCCTCCGTGTGAGGCTGGGGAGGCAGATGAGAAACGGGTCTGTCTTTCCTGCTGAGCTCAGCATTGCTTTTGCAAGCTGCTTGCAGAGCGCCTGAGAGCTGGGCTTGGTCCTCCCCCACCCTCTCACCCACCGATCCTCAAGGACGCAGCCTTTGAGGCAGGCTGGCCCGGACAACCGCCTATCCCTGCTCTGTGCCCCTCCAGAAGGTTCGGTTTCAACAGGAGAGGCTGCGTTCTGTTAATAAACAAGCTCCCTCCTGTAGTCAAGAGTGTGTGAGGCATTTTCTCTCCAGGTTGAAGAATAAAATAAAACGATGAGAAAAAGACCACCCTACTTCAATGAGTCGAGAACGCCCTTCTTGCTCCTCTCACCCAAGACTTTAGGGTCCAAATGACAAATATGCTCATTGAAAAACTGAATTCAACTGAAAGCTTTTAAAGAGGAACTGGTTATAAAGCATATGGGCCCTCCAGTTCATTTCACAGAGGCCCAAGTGATCATCCCGCTTTTTAGAAGAATGACATTCAAACTCTTCACCGTGGCTTAGCTGGCCTTTCAGTCTGGCCCTACGTACTTCCCTGGCCTCATCTTGTGCCAGCTTCCCCCTTACTCACTGTACACCAGCCACACTGGTACCTTAGTTCCCGGAACCATCACACTACCTCAGGGCCTTTGCATATGCCATTTCTTCTATTTGGAATGCTTCTTTATATTAATGGACTCTTTATATGACTTTATTCTCACCCTTTGGCCTTCAGATCATCTTCTCAGAAAGACCTTCCACAATCTCATTAATAAGAACTCCCCATTATTTTCTATAACTATACCTGTTCTATTACTTCATGCACTTCTTAATAATTTTATTATTAATTTGCTTATTTACCTGTGTATTATCAATCTCTCCCTATTGGCCCACAAAGACTATATACTTAATGTTTTTTCTTCGTTTCTCTGTTCTCTTTTTCTTGAGGTGAGCAGATGATCTAAAAAAATACTTCTTTATAGATTATTTAAAAAGTTATGGTATAATTTACATTCTCTAAAGAATGAAGATTGTTAATGCTGAGTAACCATCATTTATATGAATTTTGCATCATCTGAGACAGTTTCCTTGTGCTTCTCTCCTGCTAATTCTGCACTAGGGGTGAGTATTTTCTGACTTAAACATCACACATTAGTTTTACCTACTCTTGACTTCTCTCTTTCAATACAGCATCTGGGAGAATCACTCTTATTGATGTATCAGAAGTTCATTCCCTTTTATTCCTGTATGAATATATCAAAATTGTATCTCCATTCTCTGTTGATGTCATGGGGTTGTTTCCAGTTTTTCACTATTATGGGTAAGGTATTTGTACAAATACTTTTATTGATATATGTGATTTTTCTCTCGAGCAAATATCTAGAAATGGAATGTCTGAGTTACAGGGTCATAAAAAATGACTCCAAAGTTGTCCATGTTCGTTCTATTCACTAAAATATGCTTGATTTCCATTTTGAGCCCTGATAGATAGTAGTCACTTACTGTCTACTGTCTACTTAATGCTGTTTTAGTGTTCTGACTTCTGACTGGCATCAGTCAGTCAATTATTCAAGGATTGAATTATTTTTGAGAAATTATGACTCTAAGGCAAGATGCATTACCTTAGGTCATTATGGTAAACAGACTTTGTGAGAAAAATGCGCCAGGTTGATTTTGAACTCAGCCCACAACCTTAGCATTTGTTTTGCTTTATTTTGCCTTTTCGTCCTTCCGTTTTTGCTCTTCAGTGACCACTGCTGTTCTCTGAGCGGATCGCCTTTCCTGCCATTTGGTAGCCCAAGCTGAGCCCTGTGGGGTTTGTGCTTGGTTTTCCTGCCCAAGAGAACTTAGTGCTCGCCAGGCAGCACCGGCTGGGCTCTGAGTCTTCCAGGAGGCCAGGGATGGCTGCAGCTATGCTCCTGGGCCCTCCTCGTCTTCAGTAGGAACTATGAAAGCTCACGACTTCCTCTCCCAGCCCGTGAGTCACTCTGCACCCTCGGTGGGTGGAGACAGCGGGTGTCCACTCAGGCTGAAATCTCAAGGAGTCTCCTTCCTGGTGAGAAGTGATCCACATGGGTTCGCGGGCTCTCGGGTCCTTTTGATCCCTTCAATTCTCCCTGGGAATCTTCAGGGAGCTCAGGAGCCTCTGGGGGCTCCATTAGGTGAGTGAACCCCGACTTCGGGGAGATGGGAGTGAGGAGAGGAAGAGGCTAATGAGTGAGTGGCAATTGGATTTAAAAGATCAAGTTCTGCTATTGCAAGTAACTCCTTAAAAGGCAGAGTCCTCCTGGGGTTCATGCCTATTTGCATAACTGCTAATTAATACCTGGGAGGACTGAGTCATTGCATACCCCGGGGGGCTGGTTATTTCTATCGCTTGGTGGAGTCAGTTCTGTGGTGGGCCTGGTTTGCCAGGGCCCCTTCGTTTCTAGCCATCCTCAGGGTGTAGTGCCCACGCAAACACTCAGCTTCTAGAAGTTAGCTGGGGAAGGACTTCTAACGGTCAGATGGGGAAGGAAAGCCCCTTTGATTTTCCTCTCCCAGGATGGGACAGAACTCGGGCAGTTTCCAATTGGAAAGGCTTATAGTATTGTTTAAAGCCATTAAAAGAATTATTTTCATAATTCTTGCCCTTCCTATTTCAAAAAATATTTTCTGTCAAGCTATAATTTTAAAGAAAGTACAATATGAAGCAAGTAAAATAATATATCAGAAACTGCCTGCAGGGAAGGAAGACTCTACACCCAAACTGGGATGATGTTGTCAATATAAGCAGATTCCACGTTTAGTGCTGGTCTTTGTGGCAACGTCCGCAAAATAACAATAATCACTAACTTATGTATAACATATATACAAAAAGAGACATAATTCCTGTTATTTGGTTATAAAGGGAATCATAAAAATCCATCTGAAGTATATCTTGTTGGTATTGAATTTCTAAGAGATATTACCTCACGGGATTTCCTTGAAGGGGTAGAATAAAGAAATGAGCCACCTCTGAAGAGAAGGCCAGTGTGCAGGGTCCTTACACTCAGAACCATTTGAAATCCAAGCGCACAATGTTGCTTTGTTCTCACGGGATGCATTCAGCTTGAAAGCGAAGTTTAACAGGTTTTTGCTTAAAAATGATCTACTTTGACACAGTATTTGAGTTTTGTGAACTTATTGCGAGAGTCCTTCACTTTCTTAAGCTATGGGCCTCTTAAATACTTCACATGCATGAAAGAAAATACTTAGGATGACGTGGAAGGCAATTACACTGACATACCGTTGTCCTGTTTGAAAAAATGGTGATACATGAACATAATCAACACACTATGTAGCAAGACCTATCAACTGATGTGTAAACCCGGCGTTTAAAATAGAGATGACGTGAACACGGTTTAACACAGCTTCAGTGTGACAAGAGAAAGGTATCTGTGGTTTCTATCAACAGTCACAGATACTGCTAATACTACTAAATTCATTTCCCACATTCGTAAAAGAAGAAAATGTAAAATATTAGGGTTAGTTAGCATGAAGATGGCCTTTCCCCATTTAAGTTTGTGGCCCCGCCATGGTCTAGCCGCGGGCTCCGTGGATCCAGGAACACCAGCAATGGCTTAGAGAAAGTGAGATGTGTAAGACAACCCTTCGTCCTGTGTTCTTGTCAGGAGTCCGTCCACTGTAGATGATCCTCAGCGTATGACGGGGTTACCTCCTGAAAAACCCATAACGAGTTGAAAATACCATAAGTCAAACATACGTGTGCTTCACCTAACCGCTGAGCGCCGCAGCTTAGTCACCTGCACTAGAGTACTGGTTATTGGCTCCTGTGATCGCAGGGCAGACGGGTAGCCGCAGCTCACTGCTGCCGCCCACACTGCCGGAGGGTCTTGTACCACGTATTGCCGGCATGGGAGACTGAACTCCAGGGCTGGGATGTGGCTCTGTGGTGGAGAGCTTGCCTAGTCGGGGTGAGGCTCTGGTTTCTATTACCAGCGCTTGAAGAAGAAAAAGTTCAGACTTCAAAATTTGAAGAATGGTTTCTATTGACTGCATATTGCTTTCACACCATCAAGTAGAAAAATGGTTAAGTTGAGCCATTCGATGGTGGCGACTGACCATCTGTATCGACTGACTTATGTAAAGACTTTCTCATAAATGAATTGAGGTCTATCAGCTTTAGATAACTAGAGACAAAGCTGACATTTTCTTATGAAAACATTTTTTTTCATTCTTTTGCTTTCCTTTGTTTTCTTGATTTTAAATTATTCCTTGAATAACACTTTAATAATAGCAATGAAATCTATTTTATTTCTTTTTATCTCATGTTCTGACAAAAAGATACAGTGTCAATGTTTGAATAAATGAAAGGAGTGAATGAATTTGCTCCTGATATTCTTGTTCTCTAGCTTCAGTTCTTCCAAGAAACCTTTCTCAGATCTGCTAAGAAGCAAGAAATAAAATGGATTGATTTCCCTTTCCTTTTATCTCTCCAATCTATTGCACTGTGGAGATTTCAACACTTTTAGCAAAGGAAAAAGAAAGAAGACATGATTTTGCTTGATAAGGTTCTTCTATCAGCACCAGGCTCACTACATGAACAGTTCTTTTTATTTATTTATTTATTTTTTTTGGAATTGGAGATTGAATCCAGGGGTGCTTAACCACTGAGCCACATCCTAACCCTTTTTATGAATTCATTTTTTCTTCTAAAACAGTCTCACTAAATTACTTAGGGCCTAACTAAGTTGCTGAGGCTGGCCTTGAACTTACCATCCTCCTGCCTCAGCCTTCCGAGCCGCTGAGATTACAGGTGTGTGTTAGCACTCCCAGCTCACGGGAGATTTTTGAATGAGAGAATGTGAACGATGACCATCTGCTGCTCAGAAAGTCAGGACCAGTGAGGCCTTTTCTCCAGCTGTCATTTTCCTTTTCCATGATTCACAGCTGCAAATGCAAAGACAGAGGCGGGGAGCAGTGGAAAGGCGGGAGGAGGGGAAGGGTCGTGTGGGCGAGAAACCCTGAGAAGGGGAGGAGGAGGAGGAGAAGGGGAGGAGACTGCTGCTGATGCTGCAGACTCACCGCCTCTCCGTCCTCCGCAGGGGTCATCTGGAGCTGTTTCCTGTTCCGCAGGAGGTGGATCGGGGTACCTTAATGTGTGCACTGAGCCCACAGGTGGGGCTTGCTTCCTGGCCTCTCTCCCAACCTCCTGAGTCCACATCCCAGACAGACTCAGGGCTGTGCATTTGAACCAGCTTTCCAAGTGTTCCAGGGCAGTCACTCAGTCCCATGTCTCCTCTCTACGCTGGTATTAGGCGAGGAAGAAGATGAGCCGTTTCACCCGCCGGCACCAGCACTGCGCTGGCCTTCAGGGACTCTGGCATCTGGCCAAGCACTGGGTTAAGTGTCTGCTTGATTTTAGCCAATTATCAGCAAGGGAAAATGGTGGACAGCAGCCTCGAGCTACTCACAGGCTGGTAAGAAAGACTGGGGTGGACAGCAGCTGTCCTGCCCGTCCCCAAATGTGACTGAGCAGAGCGCACGATTTTCACCCACAAGGATCTGCCATTCTTGGACAATAGGCTTAGAGGCAGAAATCTGTATATTGAAATACACTTATATCATTCTTCAGAGAAAATGAACTATAAAACTAACCCCTGAATAAAATTGACTTTGAAAGGCAGAGTCTATTATATACAGATATGTGCATATGTAATTTATATATATAAAATTTTATGTATAATATATGTAATTAAGATCTTATATCACTTATACATATGCATATAATTTGTGTGCATATATATTTATTTAAGCATCAAGATTTGACTTAAGCCCCCTTGTTGGGAGGACCCCGCTAAGATGTCGAGCTAAGACATCTGAAATGATCTCACTATAGAAATGATCCCCAGCACTTTTCCATGCTATTTTGAGCCTACAATTCTATTAATTCCTAGGGGATACCAAACTACACCGAAAGGCTCTCTCCAGTCTTCTCTCCAGTCACATCCTGCACCCCAAGATCAGAAACAAATCTTCCTTGAATTTAAAAATAAAAGTAAAATAAGATTAGATGAAAATGACAACACTTGAACCTGCAAAGTCCTCAGAGCAGAGTAAAGCACCACTCTCCTTCTAAGACCAGGATAAAATGTAAAAGATGACACTAGTTTCCAAATGGCTGCTGTCTGTTTGGAAGCCAAAATAATGGGTGGCTGTGGAGTTTCTCTTTGGCTTTTCTTTCACCTAGAAGTGAACATCTGAAGCTACACAGGACGGGGCTTTTCCACCACCAGGCAATTTTTCATATTATTAGACAAGTTGCTGTGGGTCTGTCACCTGAAAAGCATATTCGCTGGCCTAAGTTCAAAACTAGCTATGCAGCACTAAACTCAGGCACTTGGCTTTCTTAGGACCACTGTGATTTAAAGGAAAGAGGCTTAATTCTTGGGGAAATAATCAATTCCAGAATGATGATAATACTGATTTCTATTTCTGAATGATCTACTCTCATGTGTTTTTAGGGCACTCTTTATATTAAGAATTTGTTAACCTAAGTGTTCCTGCTAAACTTTTCTTGTTATGCAGGTTTCACAACAGAGCATCACTTCAAAGCCAGAGCAACTTGAAGGCTGAGTTGCAGACTTAAAGATAAGCAAGCTGGAGGAGACTGGGAGAAGCCAACCCACCTCGTATCCACCACCTAACTGGCACTACAAGATGGTACATGTTCATACCTTAATAATCCCTACAGGTGGCTCACATTGCTCCTGGTTTGCTTCTTTTTCTTGGTACATTCAAAGTTTGTTTGAATAATTACTTCATCTATCAACTGCTTAATAGGATCCAGTTTTAACCAGTGTTTTAGGATTGACGAGCATCTGTCTTTAACTGGCTCTTGACTGGCTTCTACTTCTTTCTTATGGTCTCTGTATGCGCTGGACTGCCAGGTCTGTTTGGTCATCTGGATTTGTTTGGTCTAGAATATTGCCTGGGATATTTGTCCAGTGAACTTAATTTTTATGAAATTTTACTTTTTTTTTTTGAGATGGGGAGAAGCCCATGGAATAAAGGTAGAAAGAGAAGTCGTAATTCCTGATCCAAATGAGCTCCACGGGGCCTTGGTTGACTGGAGCAAGGGAATTGGTTCTCCCTCTCTGTACTTGGAGTGCCTCGCTCAGTGAAGCCCTCACCGGAGTGTTCGGGACAAATTGCGGCATGTGCGATGGGAATGACCAGGACAGAGGGCAGTGGAGCCGGTGTGGGGTGCTTAAAGAGCGAGGCTGTGGACCCCGGAGACGAGAGTGAGGGGAGGTAGGGCAGACTTCTTCAAGTGGCTCATGGGCTGCGGTAGGAGAAGAGTTCTCCTCCGTGGGATCCCGAAGCAAAACTAGGGCCAAGGTGTAAGTTAAAGAAAGTCAGGTCTCCCTTAAACATAGGGATTAGACCAAATTAGGATGCTCTGGGTACAGGATATTTTGCTTTGGGAAGTGACACATTCCCTGTCACTGAGAGTATTTTTTGAGTCCGAGCACAGTGGCACACGCCTGTAATCCCAGTGACTCTGGAGGTTGAGGCAGGAGGATGTCAAATTCAAGCCAAGCCTCGGCAACTGAGCGAGGGCCTAAGCAATTTGGCAAGACCCTGTCTCAAAGTATGGCTCAGTGGTTAAGCACCCCTGGATATTCAACCCCCAGTACCATAGATAAGTGGGGGGGGGGGGGGGAGAGAGAGAGAGTGAGAGAGAGAGAGAGAGAGAGAGAGTTGATTAGTTAACGTCTAAGTTCCTGTTCCAAACTTTGAGATTCTGTTTAAGGAATCCAACCTTATAACTGATTTCTGGAGTCTGCCCAAAAGGATTAAAGGAAACAAGATGCGGTGGGGGGTTTAACGGGGTTTTGGCCTGAGGCAGGTCTCTCCACCGTCGGGCTTCACCTTCCTGGAAGGAAGGGAAGGGTTCTGCACCGCGTGGCTCCCAAGGCTGCCAGGGCTCCAGCACGGCGCCCCCAAGAAGGCGACGCCCCAGCCTCCTCTCGCCCCGCGGGCTTCTTCGTAGGCCCAGCCCTTGGCGGCCCAGCTGCAGTGGCCTCTCCAGAGGGACTCCTCTCAGCCTCCAGGGGGACAGCTGAGCAGCAGGTCTAAACCGCAGGTCCGCGGCGACTTCACAGGCCAGGGCTCGGGAGAGAGGGAGGTCAGGACTATCCAGAAGGTCTTCTGCCAGACGGCCCTGCCCGGGGTTGGCCGCCCCTGTCCGGGGTTGGCCGCCCCTGTCATTCCACAGCCAGCCCCATGGCAGGGCCTCTCCCTCTTATTAGCCGTGGTGGCGTCATTTGGAGCTTTATCTGTCATCTTCCTCCACTTGGCCTCGGGGTTTCCTATCCTCGCCCCCTCTCTGATCGGTCACGTGGTGGAAAAGTGCAGGGGAGACGCACCTTGTTTTGCTGCCTCTCTGGGGAGACTGATGCCAAAGTACAAACAGAAAACCAAACACGGGGACTGAAAAACATGACTGGAGAGTATTCTGAAGAGTCAGTGAGAAAGCCGTGTCTCAAGACCCACATCAAAAGCCCAGCTGCTGGGGGACACCTTTCCAGTTCCATCAACTAGGAGGCCGCACGCAGGAGGTGCGGTGGTGGAGGCGCCTCTGAAGAAAGCAAAGGTCAGGGTGGTAATGAAAACAAAAAAGTGGCCTCGGGGAGGGAGAGAGAACTTCGCTGTCACAGAGACTACGGAGTTGAGTTCCCAAGAAGCAGGAGCGATTTCTGATTTGTCATCTTGCTTTGTGAGAAGCTATTTTTGGCAAGTCTTTCTGGTGGATTTCACTGGAAAATATTTTGATGAGATTTTCTCCCCTATGGGTATTTTAAGCATGACTTAAATCCTGCCGCTCCGTCTCGGAAGAGAGATTTTTAAGTCTGGAAAGGTGGAAGTGAGCGGGAGCAAGCTGGCCGTAGTGGGGAGGGGGAACCGGGATCGGGTGGAATCTGGGAGTGGGGCTGGCGCAGATCCAAAATGGTACCCTGCCCCGTTTTGGACGGGACCCTGCTTGCTTTGTGACCTGCCTCTCACCCTCCGGGCGGGTGCACCCTGAGCCGTGTGTTTATGAGGCCTCCACCACAGGGTTGCTTGGGCTCTGCTTGGCCCCACAGTGGCAGTGACTAGACATATTTTCTGTGATGTCACCACAGATCCAGGAATGACTGTTTCGAAGCACAGGAAACAAATCCTGAAGACACCTGATCAGCTCCTAGGCTGGGGATCGTTCTAATGTCTCACGGTTGAAACCCACGAACTCAATGACTGATCTAGTAATATTTTAGTCCTGTGGATCTGGGAGTGGGTAAAGTCATTTAAAGGAGATCCCTTAGAAAACATGAGGATTAGGGGCAAAACTCAGCAGGAGTTCCTCAAAAAAGCCAGAGGGAAAGAGGCATTGCCCTCCTTTTGGGATGTTTGAATATGAAGACAACAATTGGTGGTCGATAATTATGGTTTTGGGGCCAGACATCCCTGCATCAAATCTTGCCCTTTCAAATGGTATACCTTGGGAATTTCTAAGTCTGATTTTCTTATCTAAAATACATGGGAAAATGCTAGTGCTTATATGGAGTGGTTAAGATGCTTTTGATTCTGAGTAATAGAAAACCTAACTCAAGCTAATGTCGTGGAAATGGTCTAGCTTCAGGTCTGGCTTGATCTAGATGCTCATGCTATTTTAAGGCCTCTAGCTTCATTTCTCTGCAATTCTCTTGGTTGTGCCTACCTTCTTGTTTTAGCTATCCCCTCAGGCTGCCTTGCCTCAGGGCAGCAACTCTAGACCTCATACCCTCACACGCCTGAGTTGGTTCCTGCCTAGGTCTAATTCCTCACCTGTCCTTCAACATTGCCCTGTGGTGCTACCTCTCCTCTTTACCACGTCGGGAGAGAACTGGGTTCCAGCCTTAGCTCTGTGCCCGAGTTGCTGGGTTGTCTGGGTCAAGGCACTGGCTTCCTGCTTTCTGCTTTAGTTTAGTGACAAAATCCTTAGAAGTCGGGCAGATCTGGGTTTGAGTCCCGGGTCTGCTGGTGCTGTGACCGTGGAGAACTGGAACTCTCTGTGCCCCAGCTTCTTGGGGGGGGGTGTGGTACAGCAGGAGGGTGGGAGATAATATCTGACGTCCCAGGCCGGCATAAATGAATGTGGAGTTGGGGAGGCACAAGGTGAAGTTTATATGGTGGCAGACCCAAAGGCGCAGTGGCTTGTGTTCAGGAGGGCACGTTGGTGGTTTGACCTGCTTTCATTTTAAGTGTCTTGTCATTTGTCCGATGACCACATGTTATTCCCCCTCAGGGATACTGAGACACTGGAAAGTTAAATTGGCAGGATACGTTTGGATGTTATCCTGGGGTGAAACCCTGGGAATGCCACCCCCCACTGGACCCCAGGCCGGCATACACCTTTCGCTCACTGGCACCACCTAGTGGCAATTGTAGGTACTACTCAGGCTCAGTAGTGGCATCAGTCTTTGAAGGGGGAGTCGATCCCTGATGCTGGAACACAGTCTTGGAAATCCAGGTCCTGCCTTATCCGGAATCAGGAGCATCTGGAGTGAGGCTCCCAGCTGGGGAATCTTGCAAGAAACCTGTACTGACTGTGAGCACTTGAGTTCTCCTCTCTCGCGGATGCTTCATGAGCAAAACCAGATTCCAGGGCTGGTGCCGTGGGCAATAATTTAGTCATCCTTATCTAATGAGGTAAGATAAGCCGACCAAGATGAGGCTGAACGCGTAGGGAGTAGAGGTGACGAGCCTGCGGAGAGATGGACACACTCATGAGGCTGTCCAGTCCAAGGCTACACCAGAAGCAACCTTGTGTCCAAAGACACATCTCAGGACCCTGTGTTAATGTGAAAACTCGATAACGTGTCCATCTCCAAAGACTGAAGTGCTGTTTATGACATTCTCACTGTGACAGGCTCCGTGGGTTCTTGTGCCGTCCATCAGAAGAGTGGCAGCTCTCAGGACAAGGAGAGGGCGGGCTTGCTCATGGGAGGTGGTGGGGCTGGAGTCCAGGAAGGTCCATAGGCTTTAGGTGCCTGCGGAAGCTGTGACCTTTCCCCGGCGAGTCAGGGGAGTCAGCCTGTCATCCTGGTGCCAGATGTTCCATTTCTCCTATCCCTACCACATCCTGCGCCCACATCTCTGTCTCCAACGGGGATGAGCTGTGGCCACAGCTAGGACACATGGGTGGGGGTGGAGGAGGACACAGATCATGGAAGGAAGGACTCGGGGGCCTGGAAACTTGCTGCTCGCAGTGACTCCTGCTGTTCGCCCTGGGAGAGCCCAGCGAGGGGGTCCTGGCTCTAGTGATGCACCTGATTTCTGAGGCCGATGGGACTGAGCGAGTGGGGAAAGGCGCATTCGCCTGCGCTAATAGCTAACAGGCTAAGCCTTGAAGCCCAGGAAGGCACTCGCTCTTTTCCCAGGGTGGGGTGGCGCTGTCTCAAAATCGCCCCTCCCCAAAGCCCTGGCTCCAAAACCCCAAAACAAACAAACAAACAACAACAAAAAGTAGGACTGGAGGTGAAGCATATTCCTTCTCCAGCGCAGCCTGGATGTGATCAGCTCCTGGCTTTTGTTCTTCTATGGGGCAGAAGGCAGGTTAGCTGCTGTTCCGGTTTTGGCCCAAACTGCAATTTCATTTATTTTTCTATTGTTTTCCCTTATTTCTGATGTTGGCAATTGACTGAATTCAGTCAGTCAAGACCTCAGCCTCATCTGGTCTGGATAATAGAATGATTTCTTATTCTTATTAAAAGTACTGTTAGCAGTAGTCTTGGTAATAATAGCAATACTTATAAGTGATTTTAAAATAATTTTCCAATGTAAAGAAACCCCTGGAATTGGAATGCAAGTTCAGGAAAATTTGCCTTTCGAAAAAGAAAATAATGAAAATCAACTGATAACTGTGCACTTTGCTACACCATCTATAAATGTAGCCTATTCTCAGGAATAATTTCTAACTATGTTGCTGTTGAGAATTTAAGAAATATCCAAGTACAAAAAAGAAAAAATCAATGTAACTGGTTTTTATTGATTAAAATGTGCATTTTAGTGACAGACAAAAAGAACATTTGGACAGGGAACACTTTTCTCTTTAGCTATCACTATTGCAGTCTGTCAGGTTAGAGCTTGAAGGGGACTTACGGGACATTAGACCATGCCACTCCTTTAAAGATGTTTTAAAGATGAGGAACTGAGATCCCCAAATGAGACTTCTCCCAGATCAGGTGCAAGTTATTCATAGAGTGCAGTGGAAGGCCCAGATGACTCCCCATCCCGTGTTCCCTCAGACAGGTGGCGTGGTGAGCGCTGCTCAGATTCCCTGGCCGTCCAGGGTGAAGAGCAGAGAAGGACTTTGTCAATAAGAACTTTACAGGCTAGTGGAGGAAACCAGGAACCAGCAGCTAGAGAGAACATTTAAAGAATATTTGAGGGCTGCAATAAAGATATAAGCAATACACACACACTTTGGGAAAAACATTTGAAAAGATAGTTCACTCTTCCTGAAGAGAGTTTAAAAGGTTACTAGAGAAAACTTTCTTATATATATAGTAATTGTTAGCACAAAAAGACCGGGCAGGAAGCAAACCTCACAAATCATCTCAACTGTTTATTCAGGAACAAAGTTTCACACAGGAACAGGGGATGCAGGGATGAAATGGCCACAGTGAACCCACTTCCCAAGGGGAAAATGAGCCTCTGAACAAAGAAAGGAACTGGGCTTATGTAAGTTATTGTGAGGGGTGGTCTGGTGAGCATATCAGTTTTTCTTAAGCACTCAGGATTTTGGGGTCTATTTTATCAATCAGTGAAAGTATCAGTTTGAGGGCTTAGGAATTTAACCTTGTGGGTTAGGGTCTATAGACAGTGTCTGGAGAGGATCTATTTTTGAAGGGGATTAATGCCTTCTAGGGATTGTCACTTTAGGGGTGATAAAACACCTCCTCCCTGTCTGCAGTTGGCATTGTTGTGGGGCACAATTTAAGAACAGACCATCACCACTGAGAAGTCCAAATATGAGAGTCTTTATTAGTTGGTCAGCTGACTGTCTCACACAACCCCCAAAATGGCTATTGGAAGAACAGCCTGAGCATCGGGGTGCCGGGGTTATCAAGGCAAAACCACAGGAACAATTGAGGCACGTGTAGGTCAGAAAAGACCTTGTTGAGACAGATCTTTTGATTACATGAGAGAATAGTTTTGATTGTGCATTTCTGAGTTATTTTTATTATACATCAGGGCGTGGAAAGGTCCCACTGTACTGTCAACATAGATACAGCTTCAGGAGGCTGAAAGGAACAGATCACAAGCAAGCATACAATGGAGTCAGGTCAGAACAAAATGGCGCTACTCTGGTTGTTTTCTATTTCATCATCTGGAGAATCTTTGTCTTGGGAGATGAAGGCTTTCTTTTTCGCTCCCTTCTCCCAGGCCACATTATCTTGGGGATTTTTCATTCTTTGTATCTGGTAGTAATAATCATTTCCAGAAGTTTGAAATAAGGGGGGAAGCTCCCAGGAGTCTTCCTAGAATGGTGACCCCAGGTCCCATGGGTAACAGAAGAGAAGAGAATTAGCTCCTGGGGCTTTGGGACCCAAGTCTTCTGGAGGGTTGAACCTAAGCCTATTTTTGTCTATCTCTGTTGGGTTGTCGGGGTTTCCCTTGGCAACAAGAGAATCACCCAGGCTCCTTGAGAAGATATATCTATTGTCTTGCAACACTTGTTACCTATTGGTGAGAAGAAGGGGCACGTGACTTGCCTTCAGCTCCAAAACCAAGAATTAAAAATCTTCCACATACTGAGTTATAAGAGCTGGAGACCAAAAAGAAGAAACTAGGAAAGAAACGGACACTTATTGAACTTGTAATTTGGCCAAACATTGTGCTGGAAACTTTATATATGTTACTTATTGCTCACAACTATGTTCGAGGTAGAATTAGCTCAGATTTTGTTAGAGTTTTTATTTTTTAAAAATGCCTTAAATTTACGCGTACTAAAGTCGGTTAAGTTTGGCCTAAACCTGTCTCCTTACTCGGGTGATGAAGTTTGGCCTAGGGCTGCCTCCGTATGTCGTGAACCGTAACCTAACTTGATGCCTAAAGAGGCTGTAGTCAAACTTAGAGCGCGCCCTTGTAACCGGGCAACGGCCTCAGCCAATCAGCGCAACTGAGCCTTGGGGCGGTCCACGTGGAAGGCTGCGGAGGTCGCAGAGGGCGGGCTCAGCGCCTCAGGTGAGATCGTCACTTCTCTGTCGCTTTTCCCTTTCTTGTCATGTTTATGGCTCGGCGCATTGTAGGTGCGCATAGTCAGGACCGCCTGAGTGGGGCCTGCTGCCTGGCTCTAGACCCTCTTCCTGCTCGGTTAGACTCGGCTAATCTGCCCCCTTTCGGGTGTCCCCACCTGGCACGGCAGGCGGCGACCCGGGCGCTCCACCCCTGAGCTGCACCCCAGCGCTTGTCATCTTGTGTTTTGTGACAGGGCCTCCGTAGGTTGCGGAGGCTGGCCTCAGACGTGGTATCCTCCTGCCTCAGCCTCCCGAGTCGCCGGGATTGCAGACCTGCCCCACCGTACCCGGCACAATTTTTTTTTTTTTTTTTTTTTTTTTCCCTCTTGTTTGAAACTCACAGTTCGCGAGTGGCTCACTTGCGCTGCAAGACAAACCCTTTCAGGACAGAGCGTCTCTCTTCCGCCTGAGCTGGAACCTCATAGTCGAAAGGACCCTTTAGCTTCTCCTCCTTACTTGGAACGTCTAATTAGCACGTTGAAAGTGAGTTATGTCTATTCACAGAGGAATGACTGAGGAAATTGTGAAGTTGTAGGGGCTGTTAAAAATAAATACGAGCTGAGCCCCAGTACATGCTTCTGTAATCCTAGAGACCCAGGAGGCTGAGGCAGGAGGATGGCGAATTGGAGGACAGCTTCAGCAATCTAGTAAGACCCTGCCTTAAAATTAAAAGGGCTGGGGATGTAGCTCAGTGGTAGAGTACCCTGTGTTCAATCCCTAGTTTCGCAATAAGCAGATACATAAATAAAACTAAAGAAAAAGAAAAGTAAATAAATACAGTATGGACTGGGGTGTGGCTCAGTGGTAGAAAGGTAGCCTAGCATTTATAAGACCCTGGTTCCATCCCTAGTTTCCAGCACTGTAAACAAACCAAATATAAAAGTAAATACTGCCGGCTGGTGGCCAAGCCGGTAATCGCAGCGGCTGGGGAGGCTGAGGCAGAAGGATCACTACTTCAAAGGCAGCCTCAACAACTTATCCAACTCAGCGAGATCCTGTCTCTAAATAAAATATTAAAAAAGGGCCGAGGATGTGGCTAGTGGTTAAGTGCCCCTGGGTTCAATCCCTGGTACCAGTAAATAAATAAATAAAATACCTAAAAACATGACTACGTTTTTATCAATTTCAGTTCAATATGCATGGAAGGACCCATTTAAAAACTATAAATGTGTGTGTATAAGTACAGAAGTCCCTAAAGTGATAGGTTGACGTGCCATGGTTTCTTAGGAAGAGGAGCTTGGGATGAATAGTGAGATAGGTAGGCAAAAGAGTGCTGGAAATGGGCAGGAAACTTCTAGATATTTGTATGATTTTTATGTGAGGAAATTATGAGTGGCTTTTATGGTGTATTTTTCATTTAACCCATTTTGTCCCATCATCCTAGAGGTGAAACACCTATAAAAACTTAAATATAGCATATACCATGTGAATATGTAATATATAATATTGTGATAATAAGAATATAATTATATTATCAATGTTAATTAGTATAATATATATGGCCTAGATTATGGTATTTCCAACCTACTTTAACGCACCTGTGTCAGTTTTGTTGAAATATTTGCAGAATTGAAAATTTGGGATTTAAGGAGTTAGGAAAAGGTCTAAAACTACTCTTCACCCCTGCTTTGTTCTTTAGGATACTTTGTACTCTTAATGTAATGGTAGAGATTCGGGTGGAATGATTCATTTTTAACCCCACCTTCCTTAGAGTCCTCCTCTAAGGACTCTGGTATGACACATGGGACTTTTCACCCAACAGAGAGACAGCACCGTCTCTCCAGTCCTGTCCATGGACCAGGGTTAGGCATGTGCACTCTGAGTAACTCACTTCCTTTGAATAACTTCCTTCCTTTGTATTTGGGGTCACTTGGCGGATTCTCTAGATGTCTTCAGAGAGGATTAATTTTGGGCATGAATACAACTGAGGCAATTAATCTGTGACCTCCGTGGACAGAAATGATCATTCTGTCATGTGGATGAGGCAGCCCAGAGAAACTGAAGAGCGTGCCCATCACGCAGAAATCAAAGCCGCTGGAAGCCAGGTCCACCCGCCCAGGCCTTGCTCTCCTCTCCTGCCGACTGGCTAATGTGATGTCTTGTGCTTTGAGCTTGCTGGGTGTTGTCATCTTCAGGTAGCAAAACTCGCCAGCAAGCAGGCCCAGGTGGTAGGCAGAGAAGACCTACTCTTCTTGAAGCCCAGGAAGACATGGCGGGGCTGCTGAGGTGCCTGGACCCTCAGGCCTGCCTGAGAACTGGAGTGCCCTCAAGGAGGAGAGGCCTGGACACTGCTCTCTTGACCGATTCCCTGCCTGCCACTGATTTCTAAATCACATCTCCAAGACTTCCCATTGGAAGTTTCTCCTGGATTCCATAAAAATTTGATTCAAATTTGTTTTTCAAATATATTTGATTATCTAGAAAATTATAAAAGATTCCTTTGTATAAAATATAGAATAAAATTTCTTTTGCCATTGCTGTGTATGTATGTGAATTATGATAATTTTAAGGAAACTCTACACTAGCCTTGTTTCGAATTTAGACCTGAATATGTCTGCTGATACACCGAGTACAAGTGAGTGGGCATGGTGGCACATGCCTGTAAGCCAGTGACCTGGGAGGCAGAGGCAGGAAGGTCACAGCCTCCAGGCCAGCCTCAGCCACTTAGCGAGGCCCTCAGAGAAAACAGGGGTGGGCTTGGGCTATAGCTTGGTGGCAAAGCATCCCTGGGTTCAATCCCCAATACCCTTCCCCCAGAAATGTGCAAAGGGATACTTGTACAGCCCCCAAATAAGTGTCAATCACTGGACACTTCTTCCCTGTAGTTCATGTAATACTAGATATTTGTGCAATAACAAGCTGAAGTGAAAGAAGATGGGTAATACAGTATTTCACTTGTGATTAATTTAGTGTTTAAGTTCTGGGTAGTTTTGTCTGATTATATTTATGATAAGAAATGGATTCAGTTAAAATATTATTTAGTGGATGGACTTTAAAAGCAAAAATTAAGGCTAATCATCTTTTAAATGACTTGATCCACTTAATGAAGCTATCCTAAGGTTTCAGTGTGAGCCATTAACCTTTGAAACTGCTTCTGTTTGACGTGACTTCTGAAGGGCTGGCTCTCCTGTATGAGTCATGTGAACTTGACAAACCAGTTCATCTGCCTTCTCGGGATTTCAGTTTTCTGATCTATACACAAAATCATCTGAACCCAAAGAGCATGTTGGACTACCTCTGCTGGGTTATCTTTCTGAGAGTTCTAAGTTCACAGCTCATTCGCTAGGCTAGTGCAGTTTACTTTGGAAGCTCCTCCGCATGTTCTCTGAACACTAGATTCAGAATTCATAAATACATTAAGTAATAAAGTGACAACTGCAAGTAGCTGAAATGCTTCCTTACGTTTTATACTGGGTTCTTGTCGAAGTTATAGTTTGGCAGGAATTATGTAAAAGAAATCATGTGTTTGATATATTTTACTCTATATCCATTTTTCAAAAATATTATGCAGTAGTCTTGAATTTATAGAATGCGTCCTCAGAGAAATTGATACCTTTCTAAATTTTAGTTGTTCATATAAAAGAAGGAAACCCACTTAATAACTCTTGGGAAAATTCTGCAGAAATAACAAAACGTGTGGAGGTGTATTTGCTATTTGTAATATTTGGCATGTTCCATAGGTTCTAAGATGCTCTGAACAATGAAAATTTAATTCTATTAAGAAATGTTTCACATTTATTTTACCCAAACAGGGAACATGTCTTTTTATATTTTTATCATTATCAGTAATAAAAGAAGGAATGGAGACTTGCTGCCAGGAGAGGGGGATTTTTTATTAGAAAAGTTTGTTGCCTTATATACAGTCTCGGAAGGGAGCTAACTATGCTATCTGCATATTGCCAGCGAGGCATTTGCCTGTAGGTGGGATAGGGCCCAGGGTGGGGTGTTGATACCTAACTGGGTGGCTAAACGCGCCCCCGAAGCAGACCTTCAGGAAGAGAAGCCTGTTGGACGCCATTTTAAGAAAAGGGGGAGGGGTGGGGGAAAATAGAAAGGGAAATAATGAGGTAAATGGAGTCAATAAGTAAAGATAGAATTATTGGTCTCTTTGATATGTCCTCTCACATGGGGAGTCTCTATGCCACATAAAATCAAAGAGTAATTGCATTTCAGAGATGGAATGGGCTTTAGAGACCAGGTATGCACACCATCTCATTGTGTTTCATAAAGGTGCCCAAATCCCCAAGATGGCTTTTAACCTTGAAAAACTCAATGATATAATTGTAGTCATTCACTTCTTCCCTATTTTATCTTTACATAAATTAGAATTCACTCTAGTATGTGTAGTTTATGAATTTTGACACACGCATGGAGTCATATAATTACCACCACAATCAAGATACAGAATGGTCCCACTGACCCCCAAATTCCTTGAACTAATTTGCTGTCAACTCTTGCCTGCATCACCCACCAAACCTCTTTGTTGCTATAGGGTTGTCATTTCCAGGAAGTCACAGAAATAGAATCGGACATTAGATGAACTTTCAGTCTGACTTTTTTCACTTAGCATCATATAGGTATTTGAGATTGACCCATGTCGTCTACCTCAGTGATTTGTTCCTTTCTGTTGGGGTTGGCATTCCCTTGTATAGATGTATCACAATCTGTCTATCCATTCACCGGTGAAGGATGTTTATTTTTCTCCCCTGGTGTTTAGTGATTGTAAATAAAGCTGCTATAATCATTTGCGAACAGGTTTTAGTATGATTAGTTTATTCTTGAGCAAATGCGCAGTAGTGAGATTGCAGAGTCGTGATACGTGTGTGTTTACTCACTTTAAGAAACAGTCAGTGTTTTCCTGAGGAGCTGTGCCATTTCGCTTCTCTACCAACAGTGTGTGGGAGTTCCAGCACTTAAGATTGTGAGTTACAGTTTTTTTAAGATGTAGAATTCTGCTGGGTGATGGTTAATAGGTGAGACTGGGGAGGATATACCTTGCCACCTCTCATTGCAGCTGGGGTCTGTTTTACAGGGACTTGGGTTTGCAGGTGCTCAGGGGGTGACTAAAAGCAGGAGAAAGCTTGGCACCCCGCCTTCATTTCGTACCTGTCTCCTTTATCGCTTTAAGCTTTTTGACACTGATCCACTCTGCGTGTCGGCTTGCTAACCATTTATGAGGTGTTCATCTAAAAACTAGTAATGTGCGGTTTTCGAGCCTAAATTTACCTAACCTATCTCATCTCCCTCCATGACAGACAAGATTTTCAGGGACGTTCCAC
Organism: Sciurus carolinensis; assembly: GCF_902686445.1. NCBI lineage: Eukaryota > Metazoa > Chordata > Mammalia > Rodentia > Sciuridae > Sciurus > Sciurus carolinensis. The sequence continues at coordinate 111,420,641 of NC_062224.1, read as the reverse complement.
TGTCAGCAGTTCAGGTCCCTGAGTGGCACCCCGGAGGCCTCAGTCCCGGTAACAGCAGGAGGCAGGCACCTCACTCCGGTGTGAGTGGTAGTCCAGTGCTGTCCCTTAGGGGCAGTCATCTCATGGGAACTGAATGGCCCCTTCCAGGATCTGGGTCTGAGAAAATCCTGAACACAAGTGGAAATTGCCCCCTCAGGTGATAAAGACTTTTCTGGGGCCATCTTGCCAAAGTGGAAATAATGATCAACCAGTCCCAGTGTGACCAAGACTGCTGCTTCCTTATGCACTTCCCACCCTGCCCCTGCTTCCTCTGTTTGCTTAACGTCAGGGCCAGGCGCAGGGTCTCCCTTTGCCACCTCAGTACACCACGTTGATTCAAGTTCCTGTCCTGCTTCTCTCCAGTACCTTTTCGGTTTGTTTTTTGGGGTGAGCAGTGGGATCTGGTTTGTTGGGACCCCTGGCGTCAGGTTTCTGGCCTAGCACTCTAACAATAGTGGTGTCATTTCTCTGGTGACTATGATTTGGAATGTCTTTTCATGTACTTTTTAAATGAACTTGGGTTTGTTAGTATTTCATTGAGAATTTTATGCCCATTTTCATAAGGATATTGTTTTTCGTTTTATTCTTTTACGCTGTCTTGGTCTGGTTCTGGTATCTGTGTAATGCTGACCTCATAAAATGCACGAGAAAGCATTCCTTATCCTGTTCCTTCCTAAGCAAAACTGACATCACTTCTTTAAATGCTTGGTTGGCTTTCGCAGTGAAGCGCTGTAGACTTGTGCTTTTCTCTGTTGGGAGGTTTCTTAAATAAATTGCTTTCTCCAATAGAAGTGAACAGAAGAATAGAAGTTTAAAATATTTTCTAAGTTTTCTTGAAATTTCCTTTTTGATCAATGAATTATTTACAAAGTATTATTTAATTTTTAAGGAATTGTGAATTTTCAGATATTCTTGTTAATTTCTAATTCCTTTATGACTAGAGAACATGCCTTAGGTGCTTTTAAAATTTTTAAGAAACTGATTGGTTTGTTTTTCTATACAGGGTCAGATAATAGAACATTTTTGCTGTTCGGGCACATGTACTCTTGCAACTATTCATCCCTGCCTTTTTGGCACAGAAATCACCAGAAACAACATGGAAACACGTGGACAGAGCTGTGTAAATGAGTAAACTTCATTTATAAGAACAGCTGGCTGAAGTTGGTCCTGTAGGGTATAGACTGCTGACCTCTAGTCTGCCTTGGTCAGTGGTCCCTATGCACTTGGAGAGAATATGTGTTTCCCTGTTGGACAGAAGACTTTGTGAATATGAATTAGATCAAGTAAGCTGGTAGTGGTGTTCTGTCTTCTCAGTTCTTATTGACATTCTACTTCTGTTCATGACCACAAGGTGTTATAATAATAAACACCTATTGTAGATTTATCTGTTTTTCCTTTTAGTTGTGTCAGTTTTTGCCTTATATATTTTGAAGCTTTGTTATTTCACACATACATATCTGATTATCATTTGTTCTTGGTGTATTGGTTTCCCTCCCTGATACTATTCATTGTTCTAAGGTCACTTTGATAGCAGCGACTCCTCCTCCTCCCCTTCCCCCTCCCGCTTCTCCTCCTTCTCCTCCCCCTCCCTTTCTTCATCTTTATAGTTTATCATTTTCCATCTTTTAAAAACTTATTTATATCATTATATCTAAAGTGAGTTGCTTGTAGACAATAAAAAATGTTCCCAATCTGACAATTTCTATCCTTTAACTGGCATGTAGAGACTATTTCTGTTCTATGGACTTACTGACATGATTGGATTTATGTCTAAACTTTTATTATTTTGTAATTTTCTCCTTCTGGTTTTTGTTCCTCTATCATTCTTGGCCATGTTTTGGATTATTTGAAAATTTATAACACTATATTTTAATTTATCTCTTGGCATTATGTCTTTGTGTAACATGAAACTTAAATTGTGAAATTGCTAGAAGAACACATGGGGAAAAGCTTCATAACATTGGTCTTGGCAATGATTTTTTTGGATATGGCGCTGATATTACAGGCAACAAAAGCAAGCAGGAGTCCAGTGGTGTGAAAATAGAAGTCAATGTCAGGAGAAAAACTGGAAAATTCACAAATATGTGGAAATTAAACAACACACTCTTGAGCAACCAGTGGCCAAAGAAGAAATCAAAAGGGAAATTTAAAGATATCTTGAAGGATGACAATGAAAACAACCTACCAAAACCTGTGGAAAGCAGCATTTCCGATTGGATGATCTCTTCATTGTTGAAAGTGGGGTATTGAAGTCCCCCATTACGACATTGCTGTCTCTCTCTCTCTCCCTGCAGATCTATTAATATTTTATCTATCCATTTAGGTGCTCTGATGTTAGGTACAAGTATTTAAAACTGTTATATCCTCTTGTTGTGTTGGTCCTTCTATCATTATAAAATGGCCTTCTTGATCTCTTTTTACAGTTTTGAATTACTATCTTTTTTTGTTTTATATAAGTGTAGCTACCCCTGCTTTCTTTTGGCTAATATCTGCATGCAAGGTCTTTTTCCATCCTTTTACTTTCAGTCTCTGTGTGTCCTTAAAGCTGAAGTGAGTGTCTTGAGGATAGCATATAGGTGGTTCTTGTTTTGTTTTAGTTTCTTAAAATTCATTCAGTCACTCTGTCTTTTGGTTGGAAAATTTAATCCATTTACATTCAAGGTAATTATTAATAGGTAAGGACTTACTATTGCCATTTGTTAATTGTTTCTCAGCTATTTTAAACCTTCCTTTGTGATGTGATGATTCTCTGTATGATTTGATTTCTTTCTTTTTGTTTCTTTTGTGTATCTACTAAAGGTTTTTGTTTTGTGGCTTTCATAAGTATTACAGTCTGTTATAAACTGTTAATAAGTTGACTTCAATTTCAAACAAAAATTCTATGCTTCTACTCCTGCTTCCCTCCATTTTGTTAAGTTATTCTATTGTCAAATAATTTTTCTGTGGCAATTCTTTCTCACCTTTTTCTGGGATTACAAAGACACGAATGTTAGTCCTTTTGATATTTCCCTCCAAGCCCAGGGGCCTCCACTTATTTATTTTTGCCTGATATTTTCCTCTGTGTTCTTCAGAATGAATAATAATTTATTATTGATCTACACTCATTTGCTGACTATTCTCTGTCATTGCTCTTCAGTCCGTCCATTGAGTTTTGCATTTCTGACATCTTTCAGTTCTAACGTTTTCATGTGATTGTTTCCATAGTTCCTATTTGTCTGCTGGGGACCTCTGTCTTTGTCTCTGTTCAAGTGTTGGCTCCAGAAGCCTGGTTATAAGAGCTACTCAGTTTTCGTCTCATACCCATGTGTGGGCCACCTCTGGATGGACACCTATCTGTTGATCGTGCTTTCCCTCAGGAGTGGTAAGATGTTCCTGGTTCTTTGCCAAATAAACTTCTTTTGTATCTAGACATGTTAATCCTGTATTGGGAGACTCAAAGTCACACTACAATCCTCCGATGAATGTTGATTTCTATTGTTGTCATTTTATTTTTATATGTAATCAACCCTGTTAGGTTCGAATGCAAGTTTTATCTCTCCTGACTGTAGTTCTAATGTCAAGTTCTTGAGGACTTTGCTATTCTGCTTGGGGTCTGTCCTATGCAAGTGCCATTCTGAGATGTGCCCAGTGCCTTTATCCCCAGAATTAGGAGATCTCCTCTGGTTTTTTTCCTTCTCAGTATTTCCCCCAACACTGTACTTCCAGACCTCCTTTCCTAGTAATGTGACTAGAAAGATGAGGTTTAATTTGAAGTTCTAGTGACCAAAGGACCCATAATCATCCATGACCGGGGTAGCTTCAGGGCAAAGTGATAGAGAAAAGAGGGAGAAAAGCCAGTGACCCTTTACATTTCGTGTACCACAAGCTTCCCTGTTTGGTTTCTCTGGTCAGAAATTTGGATTTTCTCTCAGATTTTAGGTGCTGGAAGCCCTGTGGCCACTACTTTGCAGGTTCTCAACTGGAGATGCTCTTGGTGCAGACCTGGAGAAGAAATAGGGGTCAAAAAAGTCAGTGGGATCCCCCACTCCCTCCCTTTTTTTTTCAGTCTTCTTTTTATGGAACCTCCTTTCCCAATCCTTTGACCAGAAGTGCTTCTGCTGCCTCTGCCTGCCACTTAGTGCACCACCCTGGGGTCAAAGTGGGAAGCAAAGGAAAAAGAATCAAGGAAATTCACCTGGGTCTGATGTATGAATTTTGGTTCTGCTCCCTAATCTGCTTACATTCTGTTCAGAGTTCTTGGGTGGTTGCTTTTTCTGATTTTCCCTCAATCTCTGGTTGTGAATAGTGGGAAATAAAGGCTGAAGTGGCTCATTCCACCCTACCAGCAATGGGGCTTCTCTCTGTCTTTTCATGTTTGTCTTAATTCTTAACTACTTAGTGTCTATCATTTAGGAAATGATAAAAATATTAGTTGAGTGCAAGAATGAATAAACAAAGGAAAAGAATAACATGAAAAAAATTAAAGGAGAAAATGAAGAAAGTAAAAATGAATGGGGAATTATTTCTTAGATTCAAATGGCTGTCTTTAGGCATAATTCTACTTTTTGGTCAGTAGATGGCAGTAGAAGCCAATGCAGACTCTGATCCTTCAAAATTATATCCAATGTGCTGGGTACAGTGGTACAAGTGACTCAGGAGGCTGAGGCAGGAGGAGTCCAAGTTTGAGGCCAGCCTCAACAATTTAGCAAAGCCCTAAGCAACTTAGCAAGACTGGGTCTCAAAAAATATAGGGCTGGGGGTGTAACTCAGTGGTTAGGGGTCCCTGGGTTCAATGGTTCAATACCCGGCTCAAACAAACAAACAAACAAACAAATATAAATGAGATCGAAGTAATCCTGTCATAGGTATATAAACTAATGCTGCAGGAAGACAGGAGGGAGGGATTAATTCCAACCACAGGATTGGATTGAGGAAGTTTTTGTAGAAGCAGAGTTTGAGTAAGGTCAGGAAAGGTGGAATAGGTTGAAGCATAGAGATGAGGAAGGAGCTGGAGGTAGAGAGGGGAGGCATTCCACACCAGGGTGTAAATTTGAGAAGAATACTTAGAGAACAGCAAATATTCTTGCAACATGGTTGCAATGTAGAGTATGTGGAGGGAATGATGGGGAATTTGTGTCTAGATGCGGAGTTCTGACTGCTGTGAGGGGCACAGTCCTGTGCTTGCTGGTGGGTAGCCCTCTGCTGCTGGGCAGCCACTGCTGGATCAGAAGCCAAACACGCAGGCGCTTCCCAGAGGGAAGCTGAACGATCGCCCTGGGTTGGTTGGCCATCGTCTGCAGCCTTGAAGCCTGTTGAGCTCGATTGTTACACGTGGGGATGCAGGCCCAGCATTACCACACCTTCCCATTTTTCAAGAGAAATCAGAAACACAAATATGAAATTCCCGGAGTTTTAAATGCTGGTGCGGATGCATAATTTATAAAGCAGAAAGTGAGCCTGTCAAAACACGCTCTCCTGACTCGCGTCTCCTCTCCCGTCTCGCTGGCTGGCCAGTCAGGGCAGGTGCCTGCTGCAGGCACTGTTCCCTAGCATCGGCCCTGGATTGCAGGTGCAGGAGTGTCCTTCCCATGGCCCTGAGGCTTCACTGGAGCACAGAAAGCATCATTTAGGAGGTATGTTAGTCTTAAAGGTCAGTTTTCTTTTTACATTCATTTAAAAACTTCTTTAACCTTTTGGGTTGTATTTAAAATGTTTTTCTACATACTTACATGCAGATATTCATAATTGCTTATTTTTTAGTGGTTAGAAGTGCAAGACAATTTTGACTTTGCCTTTCTGTTGCTGATTCCTTCTTACAGTCACCCAGATTCAAGGAAAGGTGTGATTGGTATTCTGTTTTCCCAGAGACTGTAGGACAGGAAATCTGGTCTGAGGTACTTTGGTGTCTGGAAACAGTAACCAGAGGCAAAGCCGCAGGCTTAGGACAGACACAGGAGTTGTTCTCCCTTCTCCAGTGACCAGTGCTCTTGGTAGCAGAGGAAGAGTTGGAAAAATGCAGTAGTTAAGAGCACTCTTCCTCTCAGATCCGCCTCAGCCTTCCCCTGGTTCGCGAGGCACCTTTGGGCACGTTGCTTAGCCTCCCTGTGCCTTCATTCCTCGTCTGTGAAGTGGGGATATTAATATGTATTACCTTGTGAGGGACGGGGAGAGGGAAGATGTTGATCAGAGGCCACCGAGTTTCAGGTAGACGGCAGGAATAAGTTTTAGTGGTCTATTGCACTGCAGAGTGGCAATAGGAACAATGTATTGTGTTTCAAAATTGCTAAAAGAATAGATTTTTAATGTTTTCACCACAAAAAATGATAAGTTAGTGAGGCGATGGATGTTAATTAACTTGAATGGATCTTTCTACAGTGTGTGCACAGAGCAATAGGGCGCTCTTGTGATCCAGGTACACGGAGCCAGAATGGTAGGAAGCACAACTTCCAGAGACACTTTGGGGAATCTTTGTACAGAGATGAGGGAGTTAGGAAAGGAGGACACCTCAGAAGACCACTTAGGTGTCAGCCTCCACTACACCTTCTAAATATGCACAATATTTATATATATGTGTGCACACACATATAATCTTAGAGCTATTGTGAAGACAAAATGTGTGGAATAAAGGAAGCAGAAGACAAGAGATGGATATTTTTGTTGACATTACATTCATTTAAGGGCAACTATAGATAAAATTATGATGACATAAAGATTTCCTCTGACTCTCAGATTCACTTACCCTACAGGGCTGACTGGGGACCCTTCCAGCTCTAAACCCTTTTTATTCTGATTTCCTTTCCATTCTCAGTGGAGACTCTGAGGGAGACGGTGGGCTTGGGAGAAGCAGAGATCAGGTGAGGGCTCATCTTAGAGATCCCAGCCACCAGCCCTTTCCTGCAAATGCTGAACACTGTCGGGGTGTTTCTGAGCAGACGTCTGGGGTCTCTGGTGGATTCCTGTGTGTTGATGTGGGATGTGTAGAATTTTGAAGTCTGTGGCAACTCTAGTGTCCCGTTTGGCTGCGAATCATCACCCGGTGGCAGCAGAGCATCATGAAGGAAAGGGTGGCTTATTCAGAACAGTCACTATTCTGAAAGTGACTCATTAGGGTTGGCACGTCAAGTGATTCCAATATGAATTCAGTATCAGCATCTCCACTTACAAAGAGCTAAGCATTCAGCCAGCTGAAAGGAGACTGCAGAGCTGTGGGCAGCAGACCAGCCCCCAGCCTGGAGAAGTCCACAGTGGGGGAACGCGTGAGCCGCGCTTGGGGGGCCACCCGGATGTCAGCCGCAGGTCCGCTGTGCAGGGCAGCTCTCTGCCGGTGCGACTGAGCTGGGGAAAGCGGGCGTGTGCTCTTCCACAGTGTACCTCAGCCTGGCCATGCTGGCCTCCCGGTCATGCTTGTTCTAAAAGGATGCTTGCAATCCAGGTACAGGACACCCTCCAACTTAGGAACCGAATATTAACTTTGTCAGTGGAGATTGATATTCTTCAGATTAGTTTACTACTTGGGGTAAACTGGCCAGGAGGGAATGGAGAACAGGAACCTTTAAGTCAGAGGTGGGGGGAAGGTGAGAGTCTTTGCTGTGGGACTGGGATTTAAAACGAGGTGGCCCTGCTGGACAGGCACTGTTCTGGCTCTGTCATCTAGACCTTGGTGTTGCCAGCCTGACCTCATGGCTGGACTTGGTGTTCTGTGAACAGAAACAGTTTCATAGGCCAACATCCGACAAGGCCTTTGGGTGACCACGATGGAGCAAGAAGACAATGCACTCTGTAGTCATGTCTGACCACAGGCAAAACCAGGAGCACGGCCTTGGTGGCAAATGACCAAACATGTCCTTATTCTTGTTGGCGTGAGGGATTGCTGCTGCTTTGCCAGTAAGAGCTTTAGCTTTATTTTATTCTTCACACTTTCTAGATAAAAATTATTAAGATACCAGACAATGTCCATCCAGTTAAAGTCCCACTTCTTAACCCTTTCCTCAAACCCCTGAACACAGAGTTAGCAAGAGAGCAGCAGATGTTCAGAGATAGGATTGAAACCAAGGAAGAAAGTGACAAAGAACAGGGAAGGGGTAACGAAGTCAAAACCCACTGCTTCACAACCTGGCCTTGGAAGGACCCTCATTTCAATGTTTTCTGTACCCAGAAGCCAAGGACCCTGTCCACACTTGCTGCTGACATTTGTTCTTTGTTCCAAGTCTTTGTTCAGCAAGAAGCCTCTGGTCATCTGGAGCTGGGGATGAGTTTGTTGAGTCTACTCCCTCTTCTCCTCTGAGGAGCTGACTTATTCTAATGTGGTTTTGTGGTTACACAGTAAGAAGCACTGCCTGTGTGGACATGGTGCACTTTCAGTTTCTAAAGTGAGTCATGTTGACTTTCCTCTTAGGAGTAAAACTGACCCTTGTTCCAAGGGACTATATGACTAGAAAGAAGAAGCAGTGGAGGCCACCAGTACCCGAATGTTTACACTGTAGGCCAGCACTAGTTTCTGGGAGTGTGCGTGTCATTTCTTCAAATAAGGTAAATGAGGAAGAGTCTTTGAATGTCTGCAAGTGTTGGAAGTATTTCTTTATTCTCACTCAATGCTTGGAAAGGTGATTTTGGCTAAAGCACTTAGGATCTACACATGGACTCAAATTTTCATTGGATCAGCTGGTACATGATGGTGAAATTAATAAGAGGATTATTTGCTGTTATGTCTTTAATTCTCTTATCTATTAAAGGGCTTATGATTTTGAACTATCCACCCGGGCCCTAAGAAATTTGATAGACCTATTGAGAATCAAAGATTCTCAGCTAAGAATTATAAAGCTTATAAAGAAACAGTCAATAGAAGAAGGGCTTTCCTGTAATCTTTAACTTCCTTTGTGGTTCCATTTAATTAATTTTTCATGAAAACATGTAGAGCCAAGATGGACTCATGTTACCACCTCTGTGCCCTTGACAAGCACTGTTAATTACTTACATTTTTTTCATGCTGAGCTGGAATATCACCTTAAGGTACTTCTTATCACTGTGCTCTAGGCAATTACTCCCCCAGGGTCACAATCGGCATGTGAGACAAAGCCTGTTTGACATGAGTTTTCAAGGCAAGACAAATCCCCTTTCAACTTATTTTAGGTCCTACCTCAATGTTTAGGATCACTTACTTGCTATAAAGTAAGCAGTGGTATCTATTTGGACAGAATAGATTCAGTAAGGGGGCCTAACTCAACTGTTAACAGTTATGAAACTATCTTATGAAAGATAGTTATCAAAATCAGAATATCTCAAACATGCTATAGTAATAGATGTGCTTTATTAAAGCATTAAGTAATATGAATTCATGGGTCTGATTACTTATGTAATTTCAGTGGTAATAAACATAAAAGAGTCAGGTATCCACTTGCTCAGTAGCTTATAATATCTTCAATAACTACAAAAATGTGAAACTATAATTTCAATTGGTGACAAGGTCATAATTACTGCTAATAATATTGACGTTAATTTATTGTCTATATCCGTAATTGAAGGAAATACTAAGTATCAGTTTGTGTTTAGGAAAATAATGGTATATATTTTTTCCATGTGATTTCATGGTTTCCCTTGAGTTCTACTTTTATACTCCAGGTTAAGAACCCCCGTTTTAGACTGGCTTTCTTAAAGGTGGGATTTGTACCTTACTCAGCTTTGAGCTCGTGTTGTCTCATTCATGCATATTCTGCAGGTTTTCTTCTAGAGGGTTAGCTTCTTTGACTATTAAGTGGCATACTCCTTTTTCTGAGCACTTGTGGAAATACCCAATAAATGGGGCAATAGATCCCCAGCATTTTGCAGATCACCATTTAATATGATGACTTGGGGGTTTTCTTTGTATGGAGAAACCCACCCTCCTCATTCTGCCATCACTGCACTCTACTCCCTTCCCTAGTAGCACTTGTGGAACTCTGAGCAAGAGTCATGCTGGACTTCTCCCACAGGACCCAGCTGCTCTCCTGTGCTACATGGATGGGCATCTTCCAGAAAGACATGGGACAGTCTGGATTGTATGCCCAACCCTCTTCCAGGAAAGCCGTGCAACTCCTTTCCAGGCAATACAATTATTTTCTCATCTATTAGTTTCCTTGCTTAATCAGAGTTTCTTCTTATTCACCATTGGCCTTCCAGTTGTTGATTATTTCTTGTTTTAAAATACTTTTAAATTTGAATTGAGCAACTTGTTAGTGAGTGTTAAGGAAAAGTTTATGGTGATAATATGATTGAAGAATTTTTTTTTTAATTTTGAAAAAGCTATTTACTTTTTTTTTCAAATATGTGTCTTAGAGACAAGTGGTAATATGAATCAAAATATTCTATGGATGAAAAAATTTTATAGATGTAGGGAATAATTTTAATAAAAGTAAAAACTCACATTTATCTAGATGTGGCTGTGTTCCATGGGAAAATTTCAGTATCCAAAGTGCAAAAGACAAAAATGACTGTGGTTTTTCTGGTCACATGAAATATTGACAGTCTTCCCTACAGCCTCTTCTTAATTATTAGCTGGGATGACAAACAGCATACTAACCTTTAGAAATAGGAATCTACTGGAGAAGAGGTGGGAGGGTCAGGCATCAGAATGAATTCAACTTTAAAAAATGATAAACTGGTTATGACCCCAGTCAAACCCAAAGTCCAGCAAGTAGCCCATCAGAGATAAATAGAAGCATCACATTTACAAGGTTGTGTCATTTCACACTATTAAGACCTAATCAATCCAAATTAAAGTTATGCATACTCCCACAACTAGTTCTGTCCTTGACCTATCTTTTTTATGAAGGTACCATGCTATAGTTTAATTCATAATGGGAAAAGGGAAATCCCAGGTTCTGAGAAGGAACCATCCTAAATTCTTTGACTAATCTTTTCTTTACCCTGTCCACCCACTTCCTACCCTTACCAAGGAGGTAAGGTTTCTATCATTGTCTCATGGAAATTAGTCAAATAACACTAGAGAAAAGTCATTCCATGAGCACCATTTGACTTTAGGTCAAAGTGATGCCCCCTGCCCCCAAAAGAATCATGACAATTCCATATTTCCCCTCTAGCCCCGTAAGGATCTACTGTCAAAACTCCCAACAACCAGCACCAGGTCTCATAGTGTTACTGGAGGAGGAGAACAGGGAGATGTATATAGTTTTAATAAAACCCTCATGCACAATTAAACTTGATTAAAAGCCTGGAGAATGCTAAAAGAAGTAATGAGTACGGGAGGCTGCAGAGCAGAGAATACAGGTGTGCCTTTACCTGCAGTTGGTAAATGCTGGGAAATAACAGGCAAACGTGACTTCACTTGAGCATTGGAGAAGCAAAAAAGTTGCCTTGTCATCCTAGGTTGGTGGCAGACTTGTTTTGCTCCCAAACCTGGGAGTGTTCTTGGTGAGGGTAGAGCGGACTCTCTGGGGTAGGGAGCTGGATGAAGGAATCTTGAGAAGCTAGTGCTCAGGCCCCAGTAAGCTCACTTTAATATCTGGTGTCTGTGGTGTTGAAAAGGCATTTGAGTTTTCAGTAACATGCAGGGGATCAGTGTTCTCTTGCTCTACCATCATGAACTGACTCCAGTATTCCAGGGGCAGTGAAAGCAGGCGCTCTACCACCTTGGGTTGACGCTTGATGTCCTGTAGCATTGTCACTGGGTCAGGATTGGGCACAGCATGGGCAACAATTGTACGACCAAAGACTTTAGCCAGATTGGCAACATCCATTTTAGTGTTTGGACTCTGAGCCACTCTCTGCAAATGAATCATGAGGAAGGCTAATGTGTCCCTGTTGGCCTAGGGTAGTTCACCAACAGCCTGGTACATGGAAGCTAAGCTGTTGTCTTCATCTGTGATTTCTACTGCTTCCATAAGGCTTTGTTTAGCCTAAAGGTTAGAAGGGGTTCTTTGAGGTTTTGAAGGAAGTCTTTTAGAAGGCTACAGATGGCATGGATATCATCCACTTTTCTGAGAAGGGGTACGGTTTTCACTCTGAGGAATTTCTCTTTCAGTTCTTTTACTGTCCGATCACAGCCTGAGCTCCTATACAAGCCTGTCTCAGTTAGACCTCTCTGCTCAATTTCATTTACACAGTGGACAATAATGGAGGGGATCATTGGAGAAGTTTGGGACACAAAATTAGCCAGCATTCCCTCTCCAATCTTGACAGGTGTTCCTATCAGAGTAGGAATGCAGGGAAGGGGATAGCGGCCCCCATATTCTGGATGAGAAACCACATGACAGTCTCGACACTTCAGAGACAGCTTGACAAATTTTATCCATTTCCCACACAGAACACAGGATTCAGGTTTACTAACTGTCTTAGAGACAAAGTCATGCAGCGCATCCCTCCATTACTCTGTGGTGTGCCTGAACTCTTATTCTCAGTTCTTGGCTCCAGTGGTCCACTGTTCAGGGTGGAGTCACTGTTCCAAGGTTGTAAAGTACCTGTTTTCCTTTACTCCTCGTCAGATATGGCACAGTTTCAATAGTGGACACAGCTTCAGTGGGCTCACTGTCATTGGGAACAATTACTGTAGTCTTTGCAACTATGGATTCATCCCCCTGGTCTACTGTGGGGCCAATGGAACGAGTTTTCTTTATAGGACTGGGGGTCCATCAACAAACTGTTAGCTATGGGAGCGCCTTTTCCCCTCTTCTTCAGTTTGAAATTCTTCACCATAGAAGAATCCCAATCCAGTGATTCATCAATCTTGTCAAAGCTGATATCTGATAAAATGGAACCAGCTTCATCAATGGTTGACAGTCTTTTGTTCCCAGCATTGCCACTGGATGGTTGGCCTCTGTGGAGAAAACCAAAGCTGACTTTGCTCCTTGCTTAGTTGAATGCTGCCAGATGTGTCACACATGAGCATCTCTCAAATCAGCTGAATCTGTCATTCCAGTTTTTCACAGTCAGCCTTAGCTCGCTGTCTCTGTTTAATCTCTACATCCACTTGATTTCATGCATGCTTTAGCTTAACATCCAGAGCACTACGCTCAGTCTCTGCTTTTATCAAAAGATCCTTGTATTTCCCCAGCTCATGGTCTGTTCTCTGCCATTTTTTCCGGAAATCCTCAAAGTCCTTTGCCAGTTGGATGAATTGGAGTTCATTTCCTTCACTGAGAATCTCCACCTGGTGCATAAGCTGCTCAAACAGATTCCGCAAATTCAGCATTGTAGTATCCATCTCCGCGCCTCACCCAACGGCAGAGGGGCACCGCGCCACCTGCTTGGGTTTGAAATCGATTGAAGAATTTTTTGATGACAGTGTTAACTGTCTCTTTAATAACCCAACTCTGTTCCTTCCTGGGATCCTTATACCTGCAGCAGTGATACCTTTACCCCAGTACCCTATGGCAGCTTAGTGGCTTCTTTTCAGAGTCTGGAAGTGACTCATCTGTTGAAGCATTTCTTTTTTACTTCCTTTCTACCATCCTTATCTCATTGGGAAGTATAGAAAGTAAAGAAATACAATGTCAGATATCAAAATGCATCATAGGAGAAACCTCCCTAAAATACATGACATTAAAAATAGTGAAACAACAAAAAGCTCTCACATTAGCCTGAACTTTGAAAAGTTATTGGGTATCACTGAATGAATACTACTAATTCCATTGATCAGAACATCTTCCTGAAAGAATAAGTTGTTTTTCTCTCCAAAAATTAAGCCAGGAAATTTTTTCTGTCTCATTTTACTCCATTTATTCTACAAACATTCTTTTTCTATTGTCTAGGTATCAAGAACTGATGTTAGACAACTCTGAGAGTTTAAATCATTGAAATCACACATCTGTCAAAAATTGTAACCCTGAGGTAAATCAGGGATTAGTAGGGTAGGCCTCTTAAAGAGAGAAGGAAATGGGAATCCAGAAAACCGATCCAAGTTGGTTAAAGTCAAGCATCAATTGATTGTCCACAGCAGCCTGACTTCTAAGTTTTTGAAATTATATCCAGTTATGTCTCCAAAGAGCTGGCACAAGTCCATTTTCGTGGTAAAGTTACTTTCACAGATCATTCCTTTTTGGTCTTCTTCTCAAAATAGTTTTATTCAGTATTCAATAATTCTAAAACCAACTGTTTATTCTCCATGGATTTATTTCTTCCTAGAAAGAGCAGAGTCATCAGTTCTATCTTGGCAAGCTGAGCTCGAGTGTTCTCTTTAGTCATTCTGGAGCAGTTGACACAGACTTTATTTCCCTCAAGAGGAAATACAGTTCACTTCAGCCTAAGTGTCTCTTTCCTCAAACATTTCTGTGTAGTTTTGCTAAGTATTTATTAAGCAGATGCCATCCGTAGAGCCTTGTACTTCTGTTCATTCAGAGGACTGGGACACATATCATTGGCTATTCCTAAGGACTTTTACAGTGGACAGATAGCCTGGTCTTTTTTCTGTGGAGGAACTGTAGAATTCCCAGACATTTCCAATACATTAACTACTTCTAGATATGCCCTTACTGGTAGAAAAGTTGGCCTATTGTTTCCTCTGAGTCACATAAAAGTGTATTTTGGTTCATTACAATAACTCTGTGTGCACAGGATGAACTGAATTCTTGTCCTTTAGAAGTAACTGAATATGAAATAAGTAATTTCCTTTTTCTTCCCTTTTTCCTCTTTTTTTTTTCTTTTCTCTTTTTGGCACTGGGGATAGAATCCAGAAGCACTTTACCCCTGAGCTATATCCTTATTCCATTTTCTTTTTTATTTTGAGATGGGGTCTTACTAAGTTGTTGAAGCTGGCCTCAAACTTGTGGACCTCCTACCTCAGCCTCCTGAGTCACTGATGTGACAGATGCACACCATCCTCTCAAACCTTTCTCTATTTCATTATTTTATTTTTTCCAAGGATGTTTATTGAGTCAGAACCAACCAAGGAAAATTGATATTATGTGAATTAAATATGGGTTTTGGTTGAAGGAGGAAGACATGACATAAATTACAGTGTAACATGTTTTTCTGAAATGAAGATATCTGTAAAATTCATTGGCAGCACAATGCACGAGTGCCTAACTACCACAGGCGGTTAAGTGTGGTTTTAGACTATGGTGAAATCTGAACAGGGTCTTGGAAAATGAGTAAAAGTTTGACAGGTAGATTATTTCTACTTGTAAATTAAAAATTCTGTGTTCTCCAGTAGATAAATGACAGATGTCAAATAGATTAATCTGTTTTTCTGATTACCTTAGATATGGGGAAAAGAAAATCTAGGTTGAGAATTAGAAAATGTTAGAGGAAACCCAGCTCCAACTCTGAAATGTGGCCTTTAAGAAACTGTCCAGAGATTCCGAGGTGCCAATCATTGTACCAGTGCACTTCCTGCTTTTGGGTCATCTGAGGGTTCTCGGTGGGAGGTCTGCAAAGCTAGTGCCTCGCTTCTCTACCAAATGCCACTTTGTTAGTTCTTGGGTTGGGGGAGTTAGCCAACAACTCAAAACTGAAATTGTTAGTTAAACCACAGCTCTGACTACTCAGTCTCCCAAGTCTCTTGTCACACTTGTTAATTATCTCCACTCCCACACAAAATCTGCCCCCCTTTCACTGGGTGATGCCAGTAAACTCACCTCTAACTAGGATCAGACTGTAAGGGAGGCTCAAAGCCCTCTGGGATTTTCAGAGTTTAATACAGTGTAAAAACATCTATGGAGGGGCAGATGGCTCATGTGCCAATGTGACCTATACCCATCCTCTTCTCATATACGTGATGGCTTTCTTTTAAAGTTCACTTGCAGTAAACGTGTATTTGTAAGTGCACAACTAACAAAATCTATTGATTAATTTTTGGAGACACCTTGCCTTTAGAAGGAAGAGCCAGATGAGAAAACTTCCAGGGGCTCAATGCAGATTCAGCTGAATCTCTTCAGCTTTTAATTCCTGCATCTATGTTTCATATATGTGATTATGGGAGATCAGACTAAGGAAAATGTTTGTTGGTTGTTTTTCACTTTTGTAGGCCAGAAATATTAGAGCAATAAAAATTAAAACAAAAAGGAGGTACGTGTAAGTTAACCACACAACTACCTTGAAAATTCTTGTGTCTATGTGTTTGGGTTAAGGGTTTCTTATTATAAAATATCATGTATTTTCAAATCTTTATTTATCTAACTAAAAAAGAAGTTTTAAAGCGCTGCTACATGTCAGAAAAGAAAGATTATTCAAGAAAAAGTGAATAGGAATCATTTTAATTTTAATTCATTGCTCAATATTGATTGAATAACACTTATTTCATTATATATGAGTATTGCATGCCCATTATTACAAAATGAACACAAGAAAACAGTCACAAATTTAAATGCTCCAGCTTAGTTACAGATTCTGTGTACATTTAACCAGTGACTTTAGACAGGATTGGGGTTCAAATCACTAAATGTTTTCAAAATTATAGACTTCCTTCCATGCCCTACCAGTTTTATTCACTGGATCTGGGTCCAAATAAATGTATTTGGAGATACTTCCTAAGTGATTTTCTATTTTGAGAACTTCCTGTTTAGGTTTTTCTCTCTTTTTCATTCTTCTTTTTCCTCATCCCAATTTGCTGTTTAATATTTATTGAGCAATTTGTATTTCTTGGTATGTATCACTTCCTACCAACATACTCCAAAAGGAACACAAGAATTCACAGGCCATGCCTAGCAATAGCTCGTCATCCAGTGGATGCCAGTCAGTTGTCTCTACTGCAGTGTGGAGAACCCTTGTGGAAGCAGGGCCCTGAAATGGGAGGACAAGTGGAGAAGCCTTGGGTACTGAGACCTGGGAAAGAGCGAGGCAGAGCTGGGTCCCTTATGGGGACGGAGGGGCTTGTCAAGAGCATTGATGAAAGTCTAAGAAGGGCCAGTTGTTTTCCAGTTGTTCTCGTTCTCAGAAACAAAGTAGAGAATTATGTTTTTTGTGGGTGGGGCTCTGGATGTCTTGCCTAGTTGGCTTCTAAGTTCCAAAGGAACTGGCCCTCCTGGAATGAATTTTAACTGTAGAAGGGATTGAGAGTCCCATTTCCAATGACAGCACAAAGCTTTACCTCTCCTTGGTATGTTGAGTTGTAATCTCTCTGTTCTTACCACTCTACATACAGCTGAGCCCTCCACTGTGATTCAGCAAGTATCACTGTCATTAGTGAGGAACTGTCCTAAGGAGTGAGTCAGTCAAAAAGAGAATGTTTGAACCCAAATATTTCATTCCTATACCAGCACTTTTTTCTGTTTCTAACTTAAACTTTTAGTTTGAATGTACTATAAGCCATGGATTTGAAATCTAATGTCATGTCAGCTATTTTTGCTTTCCAGGCCAGGAGGAATTTCCCCAATGTCCCAATGCCCGGCTGGGTTCACTCTGCTCTTGCTGTGTAGCTTTCCAGGAGTTCTGTTGCTTCCTCTTCTCTCTTCCCCATTTTTACAAACACTGTGACACAATGACTGTCCCTCTCCTTTTATTAAACCACATAAAGTCATAACAAGGAAATAGTAATACTCTAGCATAGACAGTGCAGATATTTTCTTTCTGTGTGTCTGGGGGAAGGATGATGAAGAATTTGACTCAAATTTTCTACATTTCTGGTTGGAACCATGCAACCACTAAATCACGAGTCATTTTCTCATTTTCCTTTGGGTATTGGTACTACAAAGACAATCAATTTCTGACCCTTAATAAGAGATTTTATGGAGAAGGATAAAAGGAGATGAAGATTTAAAAAAAAAGGAATTTCTCAAAAATTTTTTTCATTCTCTTTTAACATCTTTAGAAAAAGCCCTTTTTTCTCATGACTGTGAAACAATGTGATTTTGTTCTTAAAATGCTTGAAATACTGGAGTTAAATTTCCACTAACTTGGAGTTAGCAAAAAGGTTATTAGATTTACTATATATGAAAAAGATACATTCATCACAAGTATCACTTTCAAATGACAAATAGCTTTAAGGTTTATTTCAAATGTAAAATGTGACCTCAAAGGACAAAGGAAAATTAAACTTCGCTAAAGCTTAGCAAGATGTCCATCAAGTACATGCTAACAGTCTCAATTCTTGTATTATTAGCTATTGACCTTAGAGACAGACATATTTTAATGTAGTACTTTTTTTTAAATTAGTAGACTTCATTTTTAAAGCCATTTTAAATTTACAGAAAAATTAAGCAGAAGTATATACATAGTACCCCACATCCACAATCCCTGTTGTTCTTAATATCTTGTATTAATGTAGTATATTTGTTGCTTACTATTATTAATCTGACCTTGACTTTTATAAGAACTTAATTGTAAGGAGGAAGGAGAACATTCACTGGTCAGAAACTAGTGTTCTCAATTTCCTTACATCAATATTATAAGATTTGTTTTCCTACTTGAATATACCCAAGATCCATTAACCCTGTTAATGGCTAACAGGGTTAAGGAAGGGATCTAATGATATTAAGAAAGGGAATTTGAGATATTTTGACACTCAAGTTCAAAAATCTTTACTTACTCTTCTTAATCTTCTGTTATGGGCTATATTGTTTCCTCTCAAAATTCATGTGTTGAAGCTCTTACCCCAGTACCTCAGAATGAGACTGCGCTTAGAGAGTGCTGTTAAAGAGGTTTTTAAGTTAAAATGAGTCGGCTAGGGTGGGCCCTAAATTAAGAAGGAAATGAAGGCACGAAAAGAGGCCCCAGGGAGAACCACGTGAACATACAGCAACAAGAGGAACTGAGTGCAAGCCAAGGGCAGACCTCAGGAGAAACCTACCTTGGTGCCATCTTAATCCTGGACTGGCAGACTTCAGAACTGTGAAAAAAACCCTCTGTTGTTGAAGCCACCTAGTCTGTGATGTTTTGTTTGCTGATCCAAGCAAACTAATACACCTCAACTGGTCTTGTACACCATTATATCGTCCCCCTTACTCGAGTTTCCTTTGATCATGTCAATACTACCTTTGTTCAAAAACCTGTCCTCACTCTGCCTTTCCCCACATAAGTTACTCTACACAAAACTCTAGCAAAATTGCTCAATGCCTCACCTTTGTACTTTATATGTTCTTATCTTTATGTGTTCATATATGTGCTTTGTACTTTATATGTTCATATCTTTGTTTATTCTAGCTGCAATGTTTGTAGTTCCCATCCCATGAGATCTTCCACATCCTTCAGTGTTCATCTCAAGTACACACTCATCTATGGTCTTGGATTTTCTTAACTAGCATATCTTCCTCTTCTGAAGTGTTCTAACATTTTGTCATTCATTTGCCTCTTATCCCTCCTGTTGAAGGTAAGATCCTAGAGTGCATGTCATATTTTTATACCCAGGTACAAGGCTTCTAGCACAATAGCTTCCAAAGAAAAGGTGATTGCTTCATTCATAAATTCTCCCATATGCTGCTATTAGCCATATATTGTATTAACTTGTGGGAATACAACCCAGAACAAAAAGGATGTGGTGTCTGCTTTGTGAAGCCTCCATTCCAGTGAAGGTACAGATAAATGAATGAGCAAGTTATTTGCATCTTATTGCTCAGTAAGGCCTTCTGAGGAGGTTCTGTTGAAGCCAAGACATGTCAAATAAGAAGAAACCAGCCCCACAAAGAGGGATGAATAAGTGTGAAGCTCTGAGTAGGGTTGAGTTTCATGTGCTGCAGTGCATTGAGCCCTGTGAGCAAGAGAGGGTGACAGGAGGGCAGGTCTTGCAAGCATGGGGTTAGGAAGGGGCTTTGTTTTAAAATTCCAAAGAATTTTCAGCAGGGGAGAGACAGCATGATTTTAAAGTCACTCCTCTGTGTGGAGAACAAGTTGTAAAACTGAAAACATGGAAACGTGTTAGCTGGTTAGTGTGTTGCCCAAGATAGAAATGGTGGGTCGTAAATGAGAGTGGTGGCGATGTCCCAGAAGGAGAGAAGTGATGGGGAGGTGGTATTCTAAAGCAGAACTTGCAGAGGAAGAGGATGTGAGGGGGAAAAAAACAAGAATTACCCACCCCTCCGCAATTTCTGTCTCTGTTTTTTTAAAAATAGCAAAGTAAGATGTGATCATTGAAAACAATCTTAGTGCACACACACACACATGAAAACATCCCAACTTTGCCAAATTCCACGTGTCAGAGATAAAGGGATATAATCTCATCAATAGTTGAATATATATTTTTCCAGAGCATTTCATTGCCTGTGTGTGTAGTGAGAAGAAAAAGAATATTTAAAATAAAAAACAACCATCGTCACTTCCACCTTCCATGGTATAGCCTAAATCCATCTAAAGAAAACAGTGTTTGCTTAGAAAATCACCTCAGTGGCTCCTTTTGCTGAGTGGCCTAGTGGAAGAGTAGAAAACAGAGAAGTGAATTAGCCTGTGTGAAAAAGCGATAGAACTGAATAGACGGGCAGCTTGGGAGGAGAATTAGAAAATGAGACATGTGAAGGGGCGTCCAGCAGAGCCTGCGGAAACCCTCAAGGTGGTCAGGGCACAGCAGTTCAGCAGACTGCTGCCACAGCTTCTCAGCCTTGTCATCGTCCTTCCTCAACTCCCTTCGGAATTCTGCTGCACAGCAATTTAAACTACTGGTGCTTTAAGGAGTGAAAGAAGAGTTGTACTCGGTGTGGGAAAGGCAGTGTAGGAAGGGATGTCACGTCAAGGGCAGAAGGCCGGCTAGTTGTGGACAATGGACAAGGGAGGGAAGCAGACACCGCCCCTTTCCGTTCTGTGGGTCAGGCATTCCCTCAGTTTGAAGCTTGTGGTCTGGGTACTTGTATCACTTTAACCACTTGGAATTTAAAGTGTTTACTCCATAAAGTTGGGTGTTTAAGGACATCCAGGCACTGAAATCTCTGTCTCTGTGTGCATGCACACTATATATGAGCACGCACACACGTATTTTTAAAAATTATTTGAGGGACTTCTCATGTATGTCCAGCCTACGTCAAACAGTAAAAGACTATATCTGTAGCTAAACACATTTCCAGAACATACCTTATTAGGTTTCTAGGCTTAGCATAAAATTCCTATGAGAAATCTCTAGGCCATGAGTCAGAGTTCTCTCATCATTTCAAACAATTCAGTATTCCTGGTAAGGTATGGCAATGCTGGGAGGGGATAGGGAATTTCAAAACTTTCTGTTTGAGATGCCTATAAATAAGAATTGGCAAAATTATTACGTAGCTTTTAAATTTAGATTTTTCAACTATTGCAACTTCTGCATTTAATCTATATTTGAAAGGTCACTAGAAACCAAGAGTTTAGAAAAAATAGTGTTGAAACTGAGAAAAAAAAGTTTAATCAACTTCTATTCAAACCAAGATCCCTTCTTGCATTTTTTCCCTTTGAGGAGGTTATGGGGTAGAATGAGGTTGTGGGGAACAAGGTGGTGGTTATTGTTTTTGTGAAACTATTTGGGTTTGACTTGACCTTTACCTTTCAGTGGAAGATAAAATGTTCTGTATTAAATGGAAGAAACTTGTGGTGAAGGAGTAGAGAAATTTTAATTGTGGAAGTTGTGATATGGCCTAAAAGATGGGTCAGGGAGAATCACTTAGCAGCAACATATAAGCTCTAAGTGGGCTACACAGTGACAAAGTTGTATTCCAAAGATCAATGTCCCAGGGGTATCTCTTTAGCTTCAGAAATCTGATTTGTCTTTCCAATCTTGATCAGTACCACCTCTTTTCCTCCTAGCTACTAACTCCTTTTCCATGACATTCTACTAGTTCAAGAAAAAACACTGGCGTCTTCAGATGACTACGAAAACCAGGCAGGTTTCCTCAAGTGCATCCACTGCCACGTTCTCCCAGACTTGCCTTTCCCATGAGCACTACATCCTAAGAAGTTGGGAGGAATAATGGAAGGTGCCTGAATGGTTTTAAGATCAAGTTCACCCTTTTTTATTCCCCAGGCTTATAATGTGTATAAATAACAACACTGGGGTTCTCTTCTTAGTTCTGTAGTTGACCTTGGTGTATTTCTGAAGAACCTAAGTTTCTTGTGTAATAACATACCCTCTATCATTGAGAGAACTAAATTACTTTGAAGCTTTTCTATAGTATTAAATTTATCCTTGTTGTTTTCAACCTTAGACATAATGTTCTGGGTGCTTTACTTGCATGCTGACACAATGCAATTATTTCAACTCATGTTTTGATTTTCATGGAAATTCTTGTGTTGTGGTTAGATTTGTCACTCGTTAGGGAGCTACACAGATAGCACAGTTGCCTTAGGACATCAAATTATTCATGACAGTAATAATTCTGACATCATGTTGGAAAGGAAAACCAATAACCAAATGAAAAATCTGTTTTTCCCTTTCCTTCAACCTCACTTTGTCTTTGTCCCACTGAATCAGAAAGAGTGCCTCTGATCCCAGCTGGGGATTCTTGGTTCTTTCTATCAGTCATGGTTTACTAAGAATCGTTCTTACTTGTGCTGTAATCTAGACCTTTCTAACACCATGCTGGCTTAAGAAGCTGGCTCATCTGCCTGCCAGATACAAAGCTACTTGGAGACTGGGATAGTGTCTTTCTTATTCATCTGTTCATCCCCAGCCTGTGTCAGCGTGAAGGAAGATGACATCATCACAATGTCTAGGAGTTTAATTTTCAGGCCTACCTTAGAAAATCTGCCATCCTAGGGCAGACCAGGCATGCTATTTGCATTAGGATCTCCTGGGCTAACTGGAGAGAGACATATTGGAATTAATATTCCTGAATAGTTTAGATAAAAGGAATCACAACTTGTGGGAAGTAGGAAGAGAGATGTCCTGGGGGTGGACTGGTCGTGCCACTCACATTATGATGACTGGGTCGCTAGTTCCTGATCAGGAGGATCACATTTGGATTGATGGGGTAGTGTCACTCTAATGTATTATGGCCTAGAGTTTAGGAATGTCTCTGATTCCTTAATTTAAAAAACACTGTGAATTAAATACAAAGCCTCCTTTGGAGATTAATTCAAAGCTGGGCAGAAAATTTGTAATGGCAGGAGTGGAGAAGTAACCCTTATAATGGTGAGACTTGCAGCTATTGTGGAGTGTCCCTTAGCTTTGATGTGAGCAGGAGCTTACAGCTTAGTGTCAAAATGGTGTTGAACAGAGCAAAACTCCAAGGATAGTGCTCACATGAGAGAGATCAGCATCCATTCCCAGGAACAGGAGACACTGGGATTCCAAGGAAGAGGTGAGACCTGGGGGAGTTGATCTGATGAACAGACGCAGAAGCAGATTTCTTAAGAAGTCCATGCTTCCTCCCTTTTAGTGAGAGAAAATAATTTAGTAGTTCCCAAGGGAAGACCATGCTCTTGGTCGAAGATGACACTTTCCCATGAAGGAGATGTGTTTGAGCCAGTTTGTTATCTGTGTAAGAGGCCTTTTCATATAACATCAGATGTGTGCTTGGGGTTTGCGTAGGGGAACCCACAAGTGAGAAGCACCTCACTTGGGTTTGTGTTTGAGTGGGCAGCAAATGGAGAAGGTTGCAAGGAGCTCAGTAGGCTTTAGAACATCAGTTTCAGTCCCACTTGACTGATTGGCTGGCTCCCACCTGCTGCTCTGTCTCTAGAAAAGTTTCATATTCAACCTTTGAAAGTGTTCTCACATGTAGATTCTGTTTATGTAAGAAATTTAATGAGACGCCCACATTCACAGGAGTACTTTAATTACGTACAGGAAGGGTATCCTCTGACCCCCACCCATGTCTTTTACTCAGAACAGAAATGTTGCTCTGTTGCCTACATCTTGAATTTCTAAGGTGGAATCACCTCACACAAAACTGTCCACCTCTCAGTGGGTGCTGCTGTGGTCAGCTGACTTCCCGTTTGTATTACTACAGGACTGTGGGTTAATGATTGGAAATAAAATGAGGAAATATGAATTGTTGACTTTTCCAGTAGATTTCTTCCATTATGAAGCTTTCTTTCTCCTCTGTCCTCTGCCCCCATACAGTGTTCTTCTTCACTTAACCAGATACATGATAAGACACAAGAAAAAGATCAGGATTGGGGGAAAATCTTTGGACATATTGAGTGAGGGATATTTGGAATATATTAAGCGGAAAGTTTAAGAAGCTCTTTTAAAGATATTGCCTATAATGCAGTAGAAAGATCATGGTCAAACATACAGATTTATGGATCATTAATTTATAGCAAGTAGTAAAATATGGATGATAGATGAGGTCATTCAAAAAGAACATGTATAGATGGATGCCTAAAAGAGGAGCAAGGAAAATGTTTGAGTGAAGAAAGGTTAGTTTAAGAAGTGGTAGGAGATAAGAGGAGAGGAAGAAGTACGGTCTCTCAGAATCAAAGGGGGAAAATACTGAAAGACATGGTTCTGTGTCAAAGGACATGGAAAAGTGCTTCTCAAAGTCTGTTCCAATGAATAAGCCTCCTGGGAAATGCTCTATGGGAAAGACGCGAGTATGAAAATACTGAATCTATACATTTTTCTTGCAGAATCTCTCTCTGTCTCTCTCTGTCTCTGTCTCTGTCTCTCTCTCTCTCTCTTTCTCTCTCTCTCTCTCTCACACACACACACACACACACACACACACTGACATACTAATGCCTCTGAGAAGCCTTGCTGTAAAGAAACCCATACATTTTAATTTTCAAATTACTTCCCAAGATTACTTGGGCAGTATTACTTCCCTTTCTCCCTACATGATTACTATTAATAGTAATAGAAAGGAATCCCAGTGAGCATTATTTGGGAAACACTGCTCTAGCATAGTCAGTTAGATAAGCACTGAAAAGACTCCTTTGCATTTGAGAATTAGGGGTATTATTGTCCTTGTCTGAGTGGTTTTTGCTGTTGTGGAACATGAAAGATGAATAGGGGGGATGGAATTAAAGTTACAGGAATAATGAACTCCTCCTCTAAGCTTGATATCAAAGAAGAGGGAAAAGGTAGGGCTATGTTTCTTGAAGGACGTTGTATAAGGTCAATAATTATTTTTTAGATGAAGAAGATATGACTAAGTTTACAGACAACAGACTGAGGAATAGCAGCTATAGGAGTTGAACATAGCATTCCATATCTGTAGGTTCCACATCTGGAGATCCAACTATTGATCAAATATTTAGAAAAATGTTTTATCTTAAAGAACATGTGCAGACATTTTTTCCTTGCCACTATTCTCTAAATGAAACAGCTGTTTACATGGCATTTACATTACATTAGATATTAAACATAATCCAGAAATTTTACATATATATATATATATATATATATATATATATATGTAATGGCTGTTATAATTATATCTATATGGCTGCACTAGGTTACATACAAGTACTATGACTTTTTGTAAGGGTCTTGAACATATGCAGATTTTTGGTATCTGCAGGGGATCCTGGAACCAATCCCCAGTGGCTATCAAAGAGATAACCAATCAGTAATTAGTAATGGAGCAAGGTCTACAAGGAGACAGAAAAACTAAGGTAAAGGGAGAGTTCTCCTCTCTTCTAGAGACTAGAGGAAAGGAAAGAAGAGAATGCAGTTGTAGAAGTAGGATAAGAGTTCGAACAATCCCATGACAACTTTATCAGACAAGAAATGGGCCCAGGGGAGGGGTGGGGGGGAAGGGAAAAAAATAACAGAATGAATCAAACAGCATTACCCTATGTAAATTTATGATTACACAAATGGTATGCCTTTACGCCATGTACAAACAGAGAAACAACATGTATCCCATTTGTTTACAATAAAATTAAAAAAAAAAAAAAAGAAATGGGCCCAGAATTTATCTTTGGTACTGAAACAAAAGGTTCTCTCCCATTCTAAGAAACAAACAAACAAAAAGCAACTCATGCATGAACTTGCTCATGTAAAAATCCTTTTTAGATGGTACCACTGTTACTGCTGTAGTTAGGGCATCACCTCTATTTTAGACTCCTGTATAAACAACCTTGCCTGTACCTTTAATCACCTAGTTTGATGTGTTTCTGTGTCTGCATTACCTTTCAGAGTGTGGTGCTATAAACATCGTGGAAGCATCGCAATCTGCCCATTGATGAGAATTCAGTGCGTCACATTACTATAGCCTGAGGAAGTCTAGTACTAGGGAATAGTTACTCAAATCAGTTCTGTATGTTCTCAGTGTAAATTGTGCATCCGGATTTGTCCTGATCTGGATTCTCTGCATTCATTTCATATTATTTATGCTCCACTCACTTGATTTCATCCCAGGTTGCTCTACGTGGTTGCTTCAAAAAGTATGTTGCCTTTGTATTTCTCTGAATAAAGCCTCTATCAGAATGCATGACATAATTGCTCAATAAGTCAAAGTTATTATCTTTACAATAAGTTAAATCCATATCATAAGAGCCACATTACCAAAGTTACAAAGTGTTATATCTCTCAGTTATCTAGGTACTGTTTTTATTCGCTCCTTTCCACGTTTTCCTTCATTATTCCCCCCCCCTTATAAACTAGTTAGTCCTTTGATGTACCTACCTTATTAATTATTTTACCACCAATTTTTATATTTATTTAACATGCTTATTTACTTAATATTTTTGTTTAAACTTTGGCTTTTTTCCTTCTCCAGTGTTTCTCTTACCTTTTATTTTTCTCAATTCCAAGCACTCAAAAATATCATTCTTTTATTTCTTTTCCCTCCAATCATCAATTTCCAGCAAGAAGTCTGAAGATCATCATTTTTTTTTCTCATGTACTCAATAAACATTTGTTTGTTGGGCACTTACTGTGTTCTAACTACTGTTCTTGCCACCAATCATATAAACATGGTAAATAAGCCATGAGGTTTATATTCTAGTGAAGGAGATAAATACTGAACAAGTAAATACTAGGTAATGATTACTTAGGTGGGTCATTAGACAGTAGGAAAATAACTTACAAGGAATCTGTGGCTTGGGCAGAGAATAATCCAGGAGCAGAGACTACAGGCAAGCCACATCTGTCATCAGATCATGTACAGAGCTGGTCTAGCAGGAGTCACAGGGAAGGACCCCAAAGTGGCTAACTAGGCAAGGTGTGGATGATAGGGGGTAGTTTTAAAGTTTTCAACCACATTAGTTAATTCCACACTACTGTCTGAAAGCAGTCCTACTTAAGAGTTGTTGCTGGTAACCTTTTCTAGGGATCTGAGTCTATGCTTTGTTGGGGTATCTTCTGTAGTAAAAGTCAATAATGAAGCACTCTCTATTATTTGGATTTTTAAGCAGTCATTCGCATTATATAGATGAAAGCTGCTCACTCCCTAATGGATGCCAGAACCTCACTCTTTAAGAGAACAAATCTATTGAGAAAATAATAGACTATGGAGCTTTTAAACTGTTGGTGTTTACAGAATCGTCAATAAGAAATAGCCAGTTAGCATTGTAATACACAGACCAAGAGTTTTAGAGGGGAATCTAGACCAGAGACAGAGTATTTGGTGTCATCGTAGTGGGAATGAATGAGATTATCCAGAAAGTGTACAGAATTTCTTAGTATTTAGAGCAGAGTGCCAGGTAGGGAAAGAAGTGACAGTGAGAGGAGAGAAAGTTGAGGGAGTGTTGGCTGGCAGATCTGATTAAGATAAAGAGCAGGCCTAAGGAAAGTAGCTGAGTGAGAGAGGTGGTGGAGTAAGAGCCTGTGTTCAGCTAAAGAAAGAAATTGACGAAGACCTTAGAAGATGGAAAGGTCTCCCATGTTCTTAGATAGGCAGAATTGATATTGTCAAAATGGCCATACTACCAAAAGTGCTATACAGATTCAGTGTAATTCCAATTAAAATCCCAATGACATACCTCATAGAAATAGAGAAAGCAATCATGAAATTTATTTGGAAGAATATGAGACCCAGAATAGCTAAAGCCTGAGCAGGAAGAGTGAAGCAGGAAGTATCACAATATCAGAACTTCAACTATACTACAGAGCAATAGTAACCAAAACAGCATGGTATTGGCACCAAAATAGGCATGTAGACCAGTTGTACAGAATAGAGGACACAGAGACAAACTCACATAAATACAGTTACTTCATACTAGACGAAGGTGCCCAAAACATAAAATGGAGAAAAGATAGCTTGTTTAACAAATGGTGCTGGGAAAAATGGAAATCCATATGCAGCAAAATGAATTTAAATCTGTATCTCTCACCCTGCACAAAACTCAACTCAAAATGGATCAAGGACCTAGGAATTAGACCAGAGACCCTACATCAAATCTTCATCATGTCAACTTAGGATCAGACTTCCTTAACAAGACTCCCAAAGCACAAGAAATAAAAGCAGGAATCAATAAATGGAATGGATTCAAACTAAAAAACTTTTTCTCAGCAAAGGAAATAATAAACAATGTGAAGAGAGAACCTACAGAGTAGGAGAAAATCTTTACTACACGTACTTCAGATAGAGCACTAATCTCCAGAATTTATAAAGAACTCAAAACACTTTACACCAAGAATGCAAATAACCCAATAAATGGGCTAAGAAACTGAGCAGACACTTCACAAAAGATTTACAAGCAATCAACAGATATATGAAAAAAAATGTTCAACATCTCTAGTAATAAGAGAAATGCAAATCAAAACTACCCTAAGATTCCATCTCACCCCAATTAGAATGGCGATTATCAAGAATACAAACAACAATAGGTGTTGGTGAGGATGTGGGGAAAAAGGTACACTCATACATTGCTGGTGGAATTGCAAATTGGTGCAGCCACTCTGGAAAGCAGTGTGGAGATTCCTCAGAAAACTTGGAATGGAACCACCATTTGACCCAGCTATCCCACTCCTTGGCCTATACCCAAAGGACTTAAAATCAGCATACTACAGTGATGCAGCCACATCAATGTTCATAGCTGCTCAATTCACAATAGCCAGATTGTGGAACCAAACTAGATGCCCTTCAATAGATGGATAGATAAAGAAACTGTGGTGTATATACACAATGGAATATTATTCAGCCATAAGGAAGAATAAAATTATGGCATTTGCAGGTAAATGGATGGAGTTGGAGAATATACTGCTAAGTGAAATAAACCAATTCCAAAAAACCAAAGGCTGAATGTTTTCTCTGATAAGTGGATGCTGACACATAATATTGGGGGAGGGAGTAAGGGAAGAATGGGGGAAGAATGAATTGTGTAGAGGGAAATGAGGGGTGGGGAGGGGGTTGGGGGGAAGGAAAGATAATGGAATGAGACAAACATATTACCCTATGCACATGTATGATTACACAAACAGTATGACTTTACTTCATGTACAACCACAGAAACGAAAGTTGTAGCCCATTTGTGTACAGTGAGTCAAAAAATGATAATTAAAAAAAGGAAAAAAAAGTCCGTGTTCAGAGATGACTTAATTTAATCTTTTAAATTTGGAACAATTCTGAGCAGCATAGTTATGAACATGCCTAGGAGGTGATCAAAAGGAAGGAAAGGTCCTGTGAAAAGATTGTTAGGAAAGACGAAAAGGAGAGGCCGCACAGAGTCGTGGTGGTGGTGAGGGTGCAGAGGAGACGAACTCTTCCAGGGCTCAGGTGTCAGGAGGTGAGTGAGCATGCCAGACATGTAATGCATGGTGGGCTGCAGTGTGGAAGACCCTTGGCCTCCACTGGCCCCTGCAGAGGTGGCTAGTCAAGCCACCTGGGCTCTTCCAGGCCAAGTGATAGCCTAGATAGGTTGCATTTTGTGGAAGTGCTAATTGTCAAGGATGTGGCAACTCCATCTCTGCAGGCCTCTGTTGCATTGGTTCTAGGTTAAAGTTGTTGGTGTTCTGGGTGTGAAGTTGTTGGCTTCAACCTTGTGTTAGGTGGAGGTTCTTGTTCTGTGGGATGTGGGCTCCAGGCATTGTAAATAGTACCACTTCTAGGAGTCTATATTAGCTGTCGGCCTTACCCACTTCAGATGTGTTATCCTGTGGGCTTTTCTGCAGCCCATACCAGGGCAGAGGGAGTGGGTACCCTGTAGAACAAATGGATGGAGCATTTCAAACATCCTGTGTTGAGCTAAAGGATTTAGTGAGCATGAATGAATACCAGGGGCAAGGTCAGAGCCAGAAGGGGATTTGAGTCACTTCAGAAGTCATTAGACCAAGGAGGTAAAGTGAGAGGCTTAGCCGAGCAAATGTTTTGAAGATACAAGAGTGTGGGAAGCCATCCGTGACTGATATGAGAACCGGGTAAAATTCAGAGCCATTAGCCATGAATGCCTGGCCTCAGAACCCATAGCTGGATGTCCACTGTGTGAGATCGCCTGAGTCATGTGGTATCCTGCGTTAGCTCACTGCTTAGGTTCGGGTTCCAGTATGAGCACTGGAGATGGGAGTGACCCATGAGAGCCAAGTGGCCTGCTTACCCTCACCCCTATCTTGTTTTTCTCAAAGAAGCTTCTACTGGTCCCTTTTGATCTGTACTGATTTTGTTAGAGCCACGCCCTTCTGAACAGCTCAACTGGCACACCCTGCTCTTAAGATATTCTTGGCTTTCGTCTTTATTTCTGATATATAAATTTCATAGCTTTTATTTTGCAGCCAGCCCATCCCTCTGACAGGAATCATGTCCTTGCCCACGTGGGACGTCAGTGAGACAAGAGAATTGCTAGATATGAAGTATCTCCTTCTCTTCCTTCTAATAAGCTGAATTTGGATAATCAGAAGGATGCCAGGTTGACCCCAATTTGCCATTCTTCTTAATTTAATTTAATTTTTTGGTACTGGGGACTATATTTCAAGTGTGCTTTACCACTATATCCCAGCCCTTTTTATTTTTATTTTTGAGATAGGGTCTCACTAAGTTGCTTAGGGCCTTGCTAAACTGCTGAGGCTGGCCTCAAACTTGCAATCCTCCTTGCCCCAGCCTCCCAAGTCATGGGATTACAGATGTGTGCCACTGTGCCTGGCTAATTTGTCATTCTTGAAGGATATCTGCAAATGCCAGCTTTCAAAATGTAGTAAAAAATAGATTTCACTGTAACTTTTATGGCTTAGGGAGGCTATAAAATTTTCTCAGAGGCCTTTCTGTTTCTAAAATTCTTAGGTCTGATTCTTTTGTGATTTTTAAAGGAAACATTTTAGAGGTGAAGTGACTGAGAAGTGACTATAATCTACAAAAGTAGAGAAATCAGAAAAGACATGAGGTTAGCATAATAGTCTTTGGAAGATGAAAAATAATTAAATGAAGAGAATTGAGTTTAGAGTTTTAGAATTACAAGTTGGATTTTTCAGAATCTGGTGTGTCTTACTCCAAATTTATTATCCATTCATCATTAAATTTAATAAATTGTTAATATTTAGTGATGTTGTCTATTATTTAAAATAGTCCAATTTTTTCATGTGCAAATAATTAAAGGAATGGAAGACCTTAGGGACAATCATATAAGAAATTAATTTTAGAGCTACTTGACAGCTATCAAAGAAGGCAATTCTTTGCATCATTGGAAAGGATTAATTAATTCCAGTTAAAATCAGAACAGTTCTACAACTGTGGTGTACAATTTTATGCTGAATAAATACTTTGTCATTTAAGAATTTGTTCCAGTTTCTTCATGCTTGCTACACTGGATTAAGAGTTAAAAGCTCTGAAACTTTTTTTTTTCCTAATTCAAAAGTTAATTTATGGAATGAAAAACACAGTAAACATTTTATTTTAGACACTCACAATGTCAGATTCTAAGTAACTGGTGAGAAAGGGAAGACTGACAGCTAGGGTCAGATCTGCCATTCATCAGGCACTGGTAGTGGGTCCTGTGAAATGGCACTGGGGCGTTTTCATGTCAGAATGTGACATTCTTCAGTCAGTTAGCATTTCCTAAATTTCCTTCTTGACAGATCTTTTTTAAAGAATCTGGTAAGTTTTTCATAGTTCTTTATTCAGAAGAGATCTTGGGTAATTTATAGGTGAATTATGAGGTAATTTCTCCAACACTGAGGTGGAATAAGGCAAGGATTAAATTTGAAGTCCTGAGCAGCAGCACTTACTAGCTGTGTGACTTTAGGAAATGTTCCTCGTCTACACAATGGGGGTAATAAAAGTGTCCATCTCATAGAATATTGCAGGGGTTAAGTGAGTTAAAAGACAAAGTGCTTGGCAAGTAGCACTCAGTAGTTGTTTCCTATGGAAATAATGTGCAGACTGACCCCAGTCTGGGCTGCAGGGCCTAGTGAAGCAGCACGTGGACTTTGGAGTTACTCTGAGTTTGGGACCTGCCTCGTTATGTCTCTTGCTTCAAGTTATTGAACATTTCTAAGAACCATTTTCTCCATCTGTAAGCTGAGCTAAAAGTAGTATTTACCTCCAAATTTGTTCTGAGGAATAAGTGATATGTAATACACAAAGTTCTCGATGTGTGTTTGGCACAGATTAAATGTTACTTCTTACATGCCTGCTGATGTGCACATACACATACGCTTAATTCTTGCATCTTATGTGATTGACCCTTTTTCCCTTAAAAAGAAAAGCTGAAAAACTCTCATCTTTCCTTGGGAAGAACATAACCATGGCTCTGAACTGATTACTAATGTACTTAGGAACTTCCCAACTCTCCCTCACACGTTCCCTTCCTATCCTCTCTGTCATGAGCAGGAGAAGACCAGGGAAATCTGTTGCAAAATGCGGGAGGGACAGGAGAAGAGACCGAAGCTGCCTTAGCACACGCTCCCTCTTCTCACAGGTGACTCACACACTCCTCTCTCTCTCAGGTGGGTCCACCAGGACCCACTGCATGATTTTCTGAACTCAGGCTGGATGAAAATGCAGGGCACCTAGCTCACGATGGTGACAGCAGAGCATTAAACCAAGCATGGTGTTATTCCAGGCCCGCGGCCTCTGTGCCTGCCCAGGCCACAGGGCCATAATGCTGGTCCTGCCCCCAGCCCCAGGGCTGCAGAGGAGGGTGACAAACTGAAGCTTCTTCTACTGTTGGTGTGCAGCCACCTTGCCCATTCCTTCCATGCCAGGGCAGTCCAGCCAGGCAGCTGCACTGCTGGGCCGTAAGCAGCACTCTGCCCCTGGGAGCCTGGAGCCTGGGGGTAGGAGGTGTCGGACAGCCCCCACCCCCTTCTGAGGGGACTGGAGAGGACCTGGTTTAGAGCTGTTCTGAACCAATCAGTTCTTAGGAAACCCCCTCATCGTAGGAGGGAAGGTCAACCACTGCAAGACACTTAAAGTACAGGTGATCTGAGTAACAGGTGCAGGTGTGAGGTGATGGTGCAGCGCTCAGCTCCACCATTTCTTCTGCTTAATGAAGATTGTTAGATGCTGTTTGCGTATCTAACTTGTACTCGTGGGTGCGGGAAGAGGATACATGTGCAGGGAGCACCAGCACTGCATGTGACCTGCACTTCTACCCATTATACACACTGGAGGAGGATTGGCGACGGGCTTCCAGCCTATCGTGTGGTCCAAGTTCCTAGAACTTCTCATTCTATGGCCAGAGTTGGAAAGGCGGCTCCCTGATGCATATGAGAGGCGCCTGGAGGGACTGTAAGGACGAGTCAGGGAGGGAAGAGGTTTTGGAAGGAAGCTGCTAGAGTCAGAGAAGGAGCTGGGACAGTAAAGGAGCAGAAGTAGAAGTTTGGGAAGGAAAGGAGACAGTAATGGGGAGGAGGGGGGCTGTGGAGAGAGGAAGAGAAGCCCAGGAAATAAGAGGTCTAAGAAGTAAAGTCAAGAATCAATAAATGGGATGGAATCAAACTAAAAAACTTCCTCAGGGCAAAGGAAGCAATCAATTACATGAAGAGACAGCCTACAGAGTGGGCGAAAATCTTTGCCACACGCACCGCAGACAGACCACTAATTTCCAGGATATATAAAGAACTCAAAAAACAACACCAAAAAAACAAATAACCCAGTCAATAAATGGGCTAAGGAACTGAACAGACACTTCACAGAAGAAGATATTCAGTCCATCAACAAATATATGAAAAAAAATGTTCAACATCTCTAGCAATTAGACAAATGCAAATCAAAACTACACTGAGATTCTATCTCACTTCAGACAGAATGGCAATTTTCAAGAATGCAAGTCACAGAAAATATTGGCAAGGATGTGGAGAAAAAGTTTCACTCATACATTGCTGGTGGGACTGCAAATTGGTGCAACCATTATGGAAAGCAGTATGGAGATTCCTCAGAAAACTTGGAATGAAACTACCATTTGACCCAGTTATCCCACTCCTCGGTTTATACCTGAAAGATTTAAAATCAGCATTCTACAGTGATGCAGTCACATTGATGTTTATAGCAGTTCAATTCACAATGGCTAAACTATAAAACCAACTAGGTGTCCTTCAGATGAATGGATAAAGAAAATGTGGTATATATACACAATGGAATATTACTCAGCCATAAAGAAGAATGAAATTATGGCATTTGCCAGTAAATGGCTGGAGAATATTCTGCTAAGTGAAATAAGTCAAACCCAAAACCCAAAGGCTGAATGTTGAGTTGATAAGTAGATGCAAATCCATAATGGAGTTGGGGTGGGGAAGAATGAAGGAACTTTGGATTGTGCAGAGGAGAGTGAGGGGAGGGGAGGGAGTGTGAGGATAGAAAGGACAGTGGAATGAGAGGGACATTATTACCCTGTATACATGTATGATTACATTGCCAGTGTGACTCTGCACCATGTTCAGCCACAGGAAGGAGAAGTTATGCTCTGTTTGTGTACAATGTTTCAAAATGCATTCTACTGTCATGTATAACTAATTAAAACAAATTTTTTAAAAGTCTAGGTTGAAAGATCTAGAACTTAATCTGTGGGTTAGGAAGAGTCAAGAAAAGAGGGTAGTTCCAGGAGTTTCCCAGATTCCACAGCAGGCCCTTTCCGTACTCAGGCAAATAGGAAGCACTGAGGAGCCACAGAGAGAACATGGCTCATCACATGTCCCTGTTTCTGTGGCTCCGTAACTCAGTGGCCGTGGCTGGGTCGCCTCTCTGTCGATTGAGAGCCCTCACATGTAAAGGCAGCAGGTGCAGCAGTGGCCTTCATAATCCCCTTCTGAACCAGGCTACAGATTTTAGAGCGTCTGCTTGAGTGTTGGAGGGGAAGGGTCAGAGAGCTGGAAGGAGGGCACATCCTGACCCCCAACTGAGGAAGGTGGAAGGAAGGGGCTCAAGGAAAGAGGACTTGTAGGGGCAAAGCGTGGTCATTTTTCTCCTGCTGTACTTTTCCTAATCTTATTTTCAGTAATAAGATTTAATACCATGAAATCCATTTTCTGAAAATGTACAATTCAGTGGGTTTTAGTATATTTATAGAGTTGTGCCTCCATTATCACTAATTCCAGCACATTTTTATCATCTCAAAAAGAAATACCATGTCCATTAGCAGTCATTCCCCATTCCTGCCTCCCACCAGTTCAGAAACCACACATCTGCTTTCCACCCCATGGGTTTTTCTATTCTGGTCACTCATGTAAGTAGAGACAGTGTGTGTGCCTTGTGACTGGCTTCATTCAGCATTACATTTTCAGGATCATCCATGTTGTTTGTGCCAGGACATCACTTCTTTTTAAATGTTGAAGAATAGTCCATCGTGTAAATATACAAAAAGAATTTATTCAGGCAGTGGTCATTTGGGTTATTTCCACTTTTTTTTTTTTTTTTTTTTTTGCTATAATGAATAATGATGCTATGGACATTCTTTTAAAAGTTTTTGTCTGACATGTCCTTTCATTTCTCTTGGGTGTGTACCTAGGGGTAGAATTGATGGGTTGTATCATACTTCTATGTTTAATATTTTGAGGAACTTTCAGTTTTCCAAAATGGCTGAACTATTTTACAATCTCCCCAGCAAAGTATGAGAGTTTCAATTTCTCTAGTCCCTGCCAACACTTGTTATTTTCTGTCTTTTTGCTTTTAGTTGTCCTAGTGGGAATGAAATGGTATCTGGCTGTGGTTTTGATCTGCATTTTCTTGATGACTAATGTCATTGGGCAGTGTTTTATGTACTTATTGGCTGTTTGTATATCGTCTTTGGAGAAATATCCACATCATTTTGATTGGGATATTTGCCTTTTTACTGTTGAGTTGTAAGAATTTTTTCTATATTTTAGATACATGTTCCTTATCAGATAATGACTTGCAAATGTTTTCTCTCACTTTGTGTTGTCTTTTCACTTTCTTAGTGCCTTTTAAAGCACATACATTTTAAATTTTGATGAAGCCTAATTTATCTTTTTTTTTTCTTTTATTGCTTAGGCTTTTAGAGTCATATCTAGGAATCCATTGCCAAATTCAAGATCATGGAGACTTATCCCTTTGTTTTTCTTCTGATAGTTGTATACTTTTAACTTAGGTTAAAAGTATAGGTTAGGTTTAATTAAAGTCTATGATCTATTTTCAATTAATTTTGTGAGGTAAGGATCCAACATAATTCTTTTGCAAGTAGAAAGGCAGTTGTCTCAGAACCTTTGTTTTAAAACACAGTTCTTTCTTGAATTGTCATGACTCTTGTGAAAAATCAGCTGTCCATACATTTACAGCTGATTTATTTCTGGATCTTAATTCCATTGATCTACAATGTGTATGCTTATGCCACTAGCACATTGTCTTAATTATTGCAGCTTTGTAGTAAATTTTGAAAGAGCAAAACATGAGTCCTACAAGTTTGTTCTTGTCCTGATGATTATTTTAGCTATTTTACTTCCCTCTCATAGCCACATGAATTTTTTAATCAGTTTGCCAATTTCTGCAAAAATAAAGCTGTTAATTGTTAGACATTGTGTTGAATCTGTAAATCAACTTGGAGAATATTCACTTTAAAATCATATCAAGTCTTTTGATTCATAAATGTCTTTTTGTTTATTCATACCTTTATAATATCTTTCCACAATGTTGAATCTATGGATTTCTTCTGTTAAATATATTCCTAACATTGTGTTGTTTTTCACAGAATTATAAATGAAATTTGTTTTCTTAATTTCTTTTTCAGAGTGTTTATTTCTGGCATATAAAATGCAATTGATTTTTGTACATTTATCTTGAATTCTAAAATTTGATGAATTATTTATAAATTGAATCTCTTTTCAGAGATTCCTAATGATTTCTTATATATAAAATCATGTCATCTGCAAATAGAAATCAGTTCTTCCTTTCTGATCTGGATTCCTGTCATATTTGTTTTTCTTTTCTAATTGCCTTGACTGAGTTTCTAGTATGTTATGGAAGTAATGAGAACTCTTACCTGTTTTTTTCTTGATCCTGGAGGTAAAGTATTTAGCCTTCCACCATTATGCACTATCTCTGGTTTTTCATAGATACCCTTTTTTAGGTTAAGAAAATTTTCTTCTATTCATAGTTTGCTGAATGCTACAAATACTTTTTATGATCAGTTGAGATAATCTTATGGTTTTTGTCTTTCATTTCATTAAATGGTTTTTGTAGGTTAAATCAACCTTTTATTTCTGGGGTAAATCCCGTTTTATCCAATGTAACTCTTTACATGTTTCTAGATTTAGTTTTCTAGTATTTGTTGATTATTTTGGTTCTATATTATGGAAGGATATTGGTCTGTAGTTTTCTTGTGATATTTGTTTGTTTTTTGGTTAGGGTTAACACTGGCTTCATAGAATGAATTGGAAAGTATTCCCTCTGTTTTTCTATCTTTTGGAACAGTTTTCCAAATATATATTTATTTGGGAAAAATTGCATCTGTATTAACATGTACAATTTGCTTATCATTATTCCTTAAGTAACACAGTATAGTAGATAGTATAAAAACTTTTTACATAGCATTTACATTGGATTAGGCATGATAAGTAATTAAGAGATGATTTTACATTTATGGGGGTGTTCACAGGTTACATGTGGATTCTACATCACTTCGTGTGAGAGATTTGAAGATACTTGAATTTTTGTGTCTGCAGGGGTCCTGGAATCAATCTTGCACAGATACTGAGGGACAATTGTATTCTCCTATTACACTTTATTTTAGTAAAGTTGGTAATAAAGTTCTCTCACTCACAATTTTAGGAATTTAACTCTCATTTCTTTTGTCTTGGTCAGTCTAATTAAACGTCAATTTTGTTGATTTTTTTTATACAACTAATTTTTGTTTTTTTGATCTCTTTTCTTTTCTCTCTCTCTTCTTTCCAGTGCTGGGTTGAACTCAGAGCCTAGCATATACTAGGTAAGCACTTTACCACTGAGCTTACCCCTCCAACCCTTTTTATTTTATTTTGAGATAGGGTTTCATTAAGTTGCCCAGGCTGGCCTTGAACTTGCAGCAAACCTCCTGCCTCTGCTTCTGGAGTAGCTGGGATAGGTGTGCCCTGCACCTGACTTCAAGTTTTTACATGTCGTATTTCATTTTTATTCAATTTTGATGTGTTTTCTAATTACCTTTATGATTTTTTTACATATTTATTATTTAGGAAAATATTGTTTAATATCCACATATTTGTCATGTTATCAGATTTCCTTTGTCTTTGATTTCTAATTTCATTTCATATGTTCATTGTTATAATCTTGATATAGTGAAATATATAGTTGCTCTTTGTCCTTAGTTCATAGCACAGAGCTCCTAAAACCCTTAAAATGTCCTGACTGGTAGGAGCGAGAGGCATATCTTTTGTTATAATAAAGCCCTTTCAGCCTTATCTGAGTTATTGCTAATGAAGTGACTCTTGGAAACTGGAGACTGGTTGTGACAGGAACCAATCTTGTGATTAGAAGATCAGAACTTCCAGCCCACCCAGACCTTTGGGGAGGGGAGGGAGGCTAGATGATGAGTTTATGACCAACAGCCAAAGACTTAATCAGCCATTTAGACATAATTGAGCCTCCATAAAACCCAGGAGGATGGGTTCAGAGAGCTTCCAAGTTGGCAGACACGTGGTGGTACGGGAGGGCGTGTGTCTGGAGAGGGTGTGAAAGCATCACACCCCTTCCCACGTGTCTTTTTGGATGTGTCTTTTCTACTGTCTGTTCCTAAGTTGTATTCTTTTGTAATAAACAGGTACCCTGGTAAGTAAATTGTTTTCTGGTGAGTAAATTGTTTTCTTGAGTTCTGTGAGCCATTCTAGGAAATGATCAATCCCAAGGGAAGATTTTGGGAACCTCCAATTATAGCTGGTAGGTGGGAAGAACGGGAGTCCTAGATTTGTGATTGGTTGTGGGGAGATGCAGTCTTGTGGGACTGACCCCTTTGAATAGTGGGATCCAATGCTAGCGCCATGTAGGTAGTGTCAGAACTTAATAATATTGTAGAACACCTAGTTTGTGTCCATAGAGCATTAGAGAATTGTTTACTGTGAAAAATCCATATTTTGGTGTCAGAAGTTTTAAGAATGTAGAAAAACAGCTTTTCCCTTTAGTCAGAAATTATATTTTGGATAATTTCAGCACTTAAAATTTACTGATTTGAGTTATAGACTGTCTTATGGCCTATCCTAGGGAATGTTCCATAGGCATTTGAGAAGAAAATATATCTTGTTATTAATATTTGGAGATCCAGGAAAGAGGGAAGGCATATTCTGTACATATCTGACAGGTCTAATTGGTTTACAGTGTTATCCAGGTCTTCCAATGGTTTGTTGTTCTTTTATTTAACTACTATATTTATTACTGAAAAGGTGGTATTTTGATCTTCAATTACTAGTACTGAGTTCTCTATTTCTCCTCTCAGTTGAGTTTCTACACAATATATTTTGTTTAATGTACTATTGTTAGGTGCATCTATGTTTATAATTATTCCTTCTTGAGGGATGACATTCTTATTTTTATAAAAGTTACATCTTTGTCTCTAGTAATTTTTTTGCTTACTCTATTTTATCTGATTTATTATTTTATCATTCCAGCTCTCCCTTGGATTCCATGTACATGGTGTATTTATTCCATTCCTTTATTTTTTTACCCTAGCTTTATTGAGGTAAAATTGAAGTACAATAAAACGCACATATTTGAAGTATGCAATTTGATGAGTTTTGACATGTAAATCACTAGTACAATCAATATATAAAGCATTTACATTACTTTTTAAAAATTTGAAGTCATGCAGACTGTTTCCTGCATGATTTATTACATTAGAAATCAATCATCTTAAGATATATAGAACCCCACCCCTACATGTCAACTATTTAAAAATTAAATGGTGCACTTATAAATACCTCAGAGGTCAAGGAAGAAAGCACAAGAAAAATAAATTAAAAGTGTTTTGAACTAAGTAATAATAAAAACTTAAAATAGCAGGATCTCTGGAATGAAACAGTACTGAGATGAACACTTATAACTTAAAGTACTTGTATCAGTGGCCAGGGATATCGCTCAGTGGGAGAGCACTTGCCTGGCACAGGTGAGGCACTGGGTCTGATCCTTAGTACCACATAAAAATAAATAAAATAAAGGCATGCTATGCATACAACTACATTTTTTTTTAATTAATAAAAAGTACTTGTATCAGAAAGAAGCTAGAATAACAATCAAATTATTTTCAAATTATGTAGTAGGAGGAAAAAAATAAGAGTAGGAGCAGAAATATGAACTAGAGAAGAAATAATACAGCTAAAATTTGACAAAAATCAAGTCTAATCAAGAAAAAGGCAAGAACATAAAAATTAATATCAATGGAAAGGGAGCTATCAAAATAACCCTACAGGTGCTAAAAATATATTCAGGTAATATTACAATTGTATGCTAATACATGTGTTAGCTTACATAACATGGTCTGTATTAGAGAAGGATCCTTGTGCTGCTGAGAAGAAAGTTCATTTAGTCATTGAAGGATGAAATATTCTAAATATGTCTGTTAAGTCTAAATTATGAATCTTGTTTTTACTTCTATAGCTTCTTTATTTAGTTTTTGTTTGAAGGAGCTATCCAGTGGTGACAGAAGAATGTTAAAGTTACCCAGTATTATTATGTTGTAGTTTATTCAATTTTTGAAATTGAGAAGGGTTTGTTTGATGTGAATAGATGCTCCATTGTTTGGGGCATAAGTATTTACAATTATTATGTCTCATTGA
This sequence comes from Sciurus carolinensis, assembly GCF_902686445.1. Taxonomy (NCBI): domain Eukaryota; kingdom Metazoa; phylum Chordata; class Mammalia; order Rodentia; family Sciuridae; genus Sciurus; species Sciurus carolinensis. The sequence goes on along the minus strand of NC_062224.1, from coordinate 111,379,774 downwards.
TGTATAATTCCCTTAAGCAGTATGAAATGGCCTTCTTTGTCCCTTCTGATTAACTTTGGCTTAAAGTTCAATTTAATTGATAAGAGATTAGAAAACCCTGCTTTGTTTACGTGATCCATGTGAGTGATACATTTTTTCCCTTCCTTTCACCCCCAGTCTGTGGATGACTTTGCCTATGAGATGAGTCTCTTGGAGACAGCATATTGTTGGGTCTTGTTTTTTAATCCAGTCTGCCAGTCTGTGTCCTTTGATTGATGAAGTTAGGCCATTAATGTATAAGGTAATTATTGAGATATGATTTGTATTCCTGGTCATTTGGGTTTATTTCTAGTTTTTAATTTGAATTAGTTTCTCCTTTGATTGACTAGTCCTTTAGTGTAGTTCCTCCCTTTGCTGGTTTCCATTTTTTTTTTTTCATTTCATCTTCTTGGAATATTTTGTTGAAACTGTTCTATAGTGCAGGCTCTCAAGTTGCCAATTCTTTAACTTTTATTTATCATGGGAGATTTTTATTTCATCTTCATACTGTAAGCTTAATTTTGCTGGATATAGGATTCTTGGTTGGCATTCATTTTCCTTCAGAGCTTGGTATGTTATTTGGGACCTCCTAACTTTGAGGGTCTGGGCTGAGAAATCAGCTGATATCCAAATTGGATTCCCCCTGTATGTAATCTGATATTTTTCTCTTGTAGCCTTTAAAATTCTTTCCTTATTCTGTATGTTAGGCATTTTAATTATAATATGCCTTGGTGTGGATCTGTTGTAATTTTGTACATTCGGGATACTGTAAGTTTCTTATATTTGATTTTCCACTTCGTTCTTTAGGTTTGGGAAATTTTCTGATATTATTTCATTGAAAAGATTGTGCATTCTTTGGTTTGTATCTTCATGCCTTTGTTTAGCCCAATAAATCTTAAATTTGGTCTTTTCATGTTATCCCATGACTCTTGGAATTTCTGTTCATGGTTTCTTAACATCTTCTCTCTGTGGTCAATTCTATTTTCAAGATTATATATTTTGTCTTCATTGCCTGAGGTTCTGTATTCTGAGTTGTCTAGTCTGTTGTTGATGCTCTCAGTTGAATTTTTAATTTGGTTTATTGATTTCTTCATTTTGAAGATTTGTCCTTGTTTTTTTTTTTTTTTTCTTTCTTTTTTCCCAGAACCTCTATCTCTTTATTGAAGGGAACTTTCACTTCCTTTATTTTCTCTCTGATTTCACTACTTATACCATCCTTACTTTGCATATCAGTTTATGTACATTCTAAACTCGTTCTCTGACATTTCCTCCACTGTGGTGTTGATCGATTCTGTTATTGGAGTACCCTGGTTTTTGTGGGGTGATTTGTTCCCTTGCTTTCTCATGTTGTCTATGTGTTTTCCCATCTAAAAGTATGGATCTGGGGCAGTAGAGTTTGTACCCTGTGGACTTAAAGTGTCCCTGAAGGTTTCCAGTGCCTCACTCTTTAGGGGGAGACAAATCACAGCAGCAAACAATATACAATATACAGCATTAAACCAAATAGTTCCTACTATGATGTCTATAATGTTAATATCACAATAAACAGAAATGATATGATTGGTCATTGTCTACAATAAAAACCACAAGTTTGCAAAAGGGTTTACAATTTCAGATGGTGAACAGGGAGAGAACAGAATTGATATAGGGTGTGATGATTATGAGGGAGGAGGAGAGAAGCTAGAAGTGAAAACTGAAAGCAAGAGTGAAAGAGAGAACAAGAGATTGACTGTTAGCAGAAGAAAAGAGAGAATCAAGAGAAACAGGAGAAAAAATATATAAAGGAAAAATTTTAAAAAATAAAAATAAAAACGACAGAATATAAAAACTAAAATATATGAATCAAATATCCTAGTTCACAAAAAAGTAATCCTTGAAAAATATCTGGCTTCAAAAATGCTAGAAATGAGAAAAAACAAATATGAATATGTATAAATGTCCATGTATCATTAAGGTCACAATTAAACAGAGAAAAAGAATAAAAAACAAAAGGTCTTGATGAAAAGTTAAGGAATTCTTTCCCTCAGAGTTCAAAATAGTCTGGGATTCTCTTCTCAGCAGTTTCAGGGGGTCCATCTGAGTGGGGGGGCTCCACCCGCTGGATTGCTGAGTGAGAGAGGTGATCCCATGGTAGAATTCCTGGAGGCTGGGTTAGGCTTAGGTGGGCTCCAGGCTCGTGGCTGAATGCCAGTTGGTCTGGAGGTTTTGAATCAGGGCACCTTCAGTGCCCAGTACTTGCTTGTCCATGCTGGAAGACCGGACCCCAGGGATATCTCCTGGGTTCCACTTGTGTGCTGGTGGAGCCCATTCTCAGTCCCATACATCACCATGAGACCTCACTTTTCCTGGTCTCAGGTTCAATCTCCAATCTCTCCTGCCCCTGCTCTTCCAAGTTCCTGGTCAGATCCTGTAGATATTTGGAGACTGGGGTCTGCTGAGGTTGAGGACGAACCATGTCTGTCACCCCAGTGCACTCATTCAGACATCGGAGGTCGAGCTCTGAAGGCACGGATCTAACTTTACTTAGGATTGTACAGGGCATATATAGGCACATCATCCAATCAGGTTAACACGCTTGTTAAAGCATAACAGAGTCAGCCTATAGGTGAACTATATGTCAAGGTAGTGTAAACAAACCAAGCATGCCTAAGTAATTCTGCCCAGCAACAGGCCTGAGACAAAGGACTTGGCGGACAGTAAGCTCCTGCACACAGCAGGAGGCAAGGCAGCGCGGGTGAGCTCACATCACAGCTTGCTGGGATGCTTGAAAAGCGAGGCCTCCCCTCAGCTCCTAACTCAGCCTCAACAGCTGTGAAGACCTGCATTCCATGGCGAGTCTTTACCATTACCTCAGTTTCTCTGTCCAGACTCTTGGCGTACTTAGACCATGGTGTCAGCGACTGCTGTCAGATAAGCCTGAGGAATGTTCCCTACATTTCCCCTTTCTTTACTAATTGAAGCAAGTAGGGTCTTGGCAAACTCTTGTTGTGATTTGACATGGTAATCTAGTCACTTAGGAAGAAGATTGAATATACAATGAAACCCACATATGCATAAGAGTACAACAAATATTATATGAGCGCCGTTACAAAAAGTTGCTTTAACCAAGATATGTCTGGTAGCCAAGAAGTCAGCCAATCTAGCAGGCCTATATCTCCAGGTTCTTGATGAATGTCATTAACAATATCTTTTAAATGACTTAACTCTTTGGAAATAGAATTACCATTATCAGTTAAGTTGAAACAACACGTATTTCTAAGCTCCCTACAGCCCTTATGGTGTAACAGCAACACATAATCAATGGCAGCTCTCTTATCAAGAACAGCTCGACGATGCTGCCTTTGTTCCTCGTTGAGCACTGCAATAGCCCAAGAGGTATAATTAATGATTTTTACCATGGCACAGGCTAATTTCATGACCCCTTTATATGCCCCTACAGACAAGTTTCAGAGGGATTGACAATTTCTGCCAAACGAACCCAAATATTATAATGAATACAATCAGTTAAAGTAGAAGACGATAGCACAGAGGCATGAGCATTGGAATTAGCAGTGATTATAGCACACATTAATAGGAATAATGTCCCAGGTCCTGCATTGGCCTCCAGTGACATCTGTTCTGCTTGATGCATCAGATTCTTCATATCTCCCCATGTTATGGCATGATGTCTTCTGGAGCGTGGGCGTCTTGATCTTCGTATCAGTCCTGGTGTGGATTGAGCATCTTCACCCTCAATCTTCAATTGCTCTATCTGTCTTGTCAGCAGTGTCATCTGCTTTTGTTGTTGTGGCTGGTCTGACATTTCTTGCCGGTACCCAAATGGGCGATGTTGCTGATTCTGGAAAGATACAAGCAAAACCTCGACCTTGGGTTAGAAGAGGATGAGGACTGTTCCATTCATTTGTCAAGGGATCTTTCCATCTAACCAATGGTAATGGTGATGGAGATGATAGAAGTGATCCCCAGTGTTTATAGCCAGGAGATATTCCATGCAAATCAAAAGTTTAAAAATTTAAGGTAAATAGGGAAGATATTAATATTTCTCCAGGGGAGGATGAGTTCCCCCTATCCTTTTGTATCTGAACTTTTAAAGAACGATTTGCACGTTCTATGATTGCCTGTCCTTGCAGGTTATGAGGAATACCAGTAAGATGACGAATGTTCCATGATGTACAAAATTGTTTAAATTGAGAACTAACAAAACGTGGCCCATCATCTGTCTTTAAGGAACAAGGTATGCCCATTATCAAGAATGCTTGCTTTAATGCCTGAATGGCATGTTTTGTTTTTTCACCACTAAAGCAGTAGCATAAGTGTAACTTGAATATGTATCTATAATTACATGAACAGATTTTAATTTTCCAAAAGAAGGTACATGAGTGACGTCCATTTGCCATAACTTATTTGGTTGTAGACCTAAAGGCAACAAGGGTGCATATTTAGCACATGTTCAGACCAAATGTTTGCATGAGGAAATAGTTAGATCTGGATACAAACAATGTAGAGAATGAGTAGACATGTGAAATCTAGCATGTAGCTCTTTTGCTTGTTGAATTGGAGAAGAATCTATGTACATTGTCAATTTATCAACAATCTCATTGCCTTTAGTTAAAGGTCCTGGTAAGTTAGTATGAGATCTTATATGCTGAATAAACAAGGATTAGTTCGATTCTCTATTAGAAGCTTTAATGTGTCCATTGTTTGATCTAGTGGGCACAAAGAGGTCTAAAAGTAGAGTATGGGAGATTTTTTGCTACTTGAGTTGCATAAGTGCTGTCAGAAAAGAGATTAAAAGATTCTGGGCAAACCTCAAAAGCCTTACTTAGCTAATAACTCTCCTAATTGTGGCAATCCATTAAAGTTTTCCTTTATTATTCATTTTTTTTTTGCAAGTGATATGATTAATATCCCCCAACAAGTTCTATTTGCATCCATAAAAATTACTGTGGCTTCTGGCAAAGGTTTAGACTGAGGAAAACCTTGTTGAGTATCAATAGGTAAAGTGTTCAAAGTTTGAAGAAGTTCGTCTTTAGGCAAATGATTATCTATTTCTCCAGTAAATCCTTCCATTAATATTTGACAATTTAAATTGTTATAGAACCTCCTCATGTAAGGCACCGCCACAGCACCAGGTGTGCCACAGCCATGAGGTCATCAGAGACCCCCAATATTGCTCTCCACACTCTTTTTAAAATATTATCTTATAAAGTGTGTATACATCGCCTTTAGAGTCTATACAAACATTAGTTAATATAACATAACATTATATCTAAAATACAAATTAAAGAAAGGCCAGGAGAGCTTTTACCTTTCTTTTGTGTAGAAAAGTGGCAAAACGTTTTTGTTTTACCATATTAGCCTTTAAATAGATCAGGCTCTCAGCTTTCTTTAAAAATACTTTTTAAATTTTTTACCTCAGTGTAAAAAGTAATATAAAATTATATATATATATATCTTATTGATAACAGGTCCTGTTACAAAAAAATTAAATGATATAAATAAATCTCCAATAAAATCTACTATTTTATAAGTTTTAAATTACCATTACAGTTTACTTTGGAGAACAACATCTTGATAAAAACATTTTTTTTTCAAATTTTCTGCTTAAAAGACTTGTATACCTGGAAAATATGAACACATTTAATATACAAATAATGACCATTCCAATGACCTTAAACCTTTATAATAACCAAATTTAGTTTTTAAAGAAAACTTCAGACTCTGTAACGTAGTACAGTACTCTAACAGTTATTGTTTAACCATAATTGTATAAACCCCAAAATTTAAGACTAATTACTCTAAAGAATAAAACTTAATAGACACAATGTTAGGAGTAAATTAGTATTTTTAAAGAAATCCTTGCCACTTTAACATATACATTAAACTCTGGTTTCTATCAGCCCTTTGACATTTGACCTTAGGGAAAAACCTTAAATGGCTTTAATTGACTGTCTCACATACATATAACCAACTTAGTTGCACACAAACTTGTTGAAGTTTGTCCTTTACTTATACATAGACTGTCTTAGCACTTGCTTAAACCCTCATGTATTTCATCACAGAAGCACTTTTTTACCCAGAAACATTTTCTTTTCCCTTCTACTGAATATATTTCCATATCTAGAACTTTTTCTCTTTCCTATCTGTTGACCCCTTTTTTTCACATTTTGAAACAACTCTGATACAAAATTTTTTGAATTTAGATATATTATTTCATTTTAATAATATGAAATACTTTATATTATTGTGCAATATTCTAATTGAAACACAGTTGAAATTTTTAGAATCCTTTGTATATAGAATTGTACCTGTTAGGACTTAAGTCTTAGTTACCTTTGTGATGAGACAAAGCAATTTTTTAAAAGAATTTATTTATTTTTTTTATTATTGTACACAAATGGGATACATGTTGTTTCTCTATTTGTACATGGCGTAAAGGCCATTTGTGTAATCATAAATTTACATAGGGTAACGTTTGATTCATTCTGTTATTTTTTTCCCTTCCCCCCACCCCTCCCACCCCTCTTTTCCCTCTATACAGTCCTTCCTTCCTCCATTCTTGCCCCCCTCCCTAAACCTAACTCTAACCCTAACACTAACTCTTCCCACCACCCATTATGTGTCCTCATCCACTTATTAGCGATATAATTCTTCCTTTGGTTTTTTGAGATTGGCTTATCTCACTTAGCATGATATTCTCCAGTTTCCTCCATTTGCCTGCAAATGCCATAATTTTATCATTCTTTATGGCAGAGTAATATTCCATTGTATATATATACCACAGTTTCTTTATCCATTCATCAATTGAAGGACATCTAGGTTGGTTCCACAATCTGGCTATTGTGAACTGAGCAGCTATGAACATTGATGTGGCTGTATCTCTGTAATATGCTGATTTTAAATCCTTTGGGTATAGGCCAAGGAGTGGGATAGCTGGGTCAAATGGTGGTTCCATTCCAAGTTTTCTAAGGAGTCTCCATACTGCTTTCCAGAGTGGCTGCACTAATTTGCAGCCCCACCAGCAATGTATGAGTGTACCTTTCTCCCCACATCCTCGCCAACACCTGTTGTTGCTTGTATTCTTGATAATCGCCATTCTAATTGGGGTGAGATGGAATCTTAGGGTGGTTTTGATTTGCATTTCTCTTATTACTAGAGATGTTGAACATTTTTCCATATGTTTGTTGATTGCTTGTAGATCTTCTTCTGTGAAGTGTCTATTCATTTCCTTAGCCCATTTGTCGATTGGATTACTTGCATTCTTGGTGTAGAGTTTTTTGAGTTCTTTATAGATTCTGGAGATTAGTGCTCTATCTGAAGTATGATTGGCAAAGATTTTCTCCCACTCTGTAGGCTCTTTCTTCGCATTGCTGATAGTTTCCTTTGCTGAGAGAAAGCTTTTTAGTTTGAATCTATCCCAGTTATTAATTCTTGCTTTTATTTCTTGTGCTATGGGAGACCTATTGAGGAAGTCTGGTCCTAAGCCGACATGTTGAAGCTCTGGACCTACTTTTTCTTCTATAAGATGCAAGGTCTCTGGTCTGATTCGAGGTCCTTAATCCATTTTGAGTTTAGTTTCATGCATGGTGAGAGATATGGGTTTAGTTTCATTCTGTTGCATATGGATTTCCAATTCTCCCAGCACCATTTGTTGAAGAGGCTATCTTTTCTCCATTGTATATTTTTGGCCCCTTTGTCTAGTATGAGAAAATTGTATTTATTTGGGTTTGTGTCCGTGTCCTCTATTCTGTACCATTGATCCACCTTTCTATTTTGGTACCAATACCATGTCGTTTTTGTTACTATTGCTTTGTAGTATAGTTGAAGATCTGGTATTGCGATACCCCCTGCTTCACTCTTTCTGCCAAGGATTGCTTTAGCTATTCTGGGTTTTTTATTCTTCCAGATGAATTTCATAATTTCTTGCTCTATTTCTGTAAGGTACATCATTGGGATTTTAATTGGAATTGCATTGAATCTGTATAGCACTTTTGGTAGTATGGCCATTTTGACGATATTAATTCTTCCTATCCAAGAACATGGGAGATCTTTCCATCTTCTGAGGTTTTCTTTAATTTCTTTCTTTAGTGTTCTGTAGTTCTCATTGTAGAGGTCTTTCACCTCTTTTGTGAGATTGATTCCCAAGTATTTTATTTTTTTCGAAGCTATTGTGAATGGGGTAGTTTTCCTGATTTCTCTTTCTGAAGATTCATCGCTTATGTATAGAAATGCCTTAGATTTATGTGTATTGATCTTATATCCCGCTACTTTACTGAATTCACTTATGAGATCTAACAGTTTTCTGGTGGAATTTCCTGGTTCCTCTAAGTATACAATAATATCATCAGCAAATAGGGATAGTTTGAGTTCTTCTTCTCCTATTCGTATCCCTTTAATTTCTTTGGTCTGTCTAATTGCTCTGGCTAGAGTTTCAAGGACGATATTGAATAGAAGTGAAAGAGGGCATCCCTGCCTTGTTCCAGATTTTAGAGGGAATGCTTTCAATTTTTCACCATTTAGAATAATATTAGCCATGGGCTTAGCGTAGATGGCCTTTACAATGTTAAGGAATGTTCCCACTATCCCTATTTTTTCTAGTGTTTTGAGCATGAAGGGATGCTGTATTTTATCAAATGCTTTTTCTGCATCTATCGAAATAATCATGTGATTCTTGACTTTAAGTCTATTGATATGGTGAATTACATTTATTGATTTCCTGATGTTGAACCAACCTTGCATCCCTGGGATGAAACCCACTTGATCATGGTGCACTATCTTTTTAACATGTTTTTGTATGCGATTTGCTAAAATTTTGTTGAGAATTTTTGGGTTGATGTTCATTAAGGATATTGGTCTGAAATTTTCTTTCCTCAATGTGTCTCTGTCTGGTTTAGGTATCAGGGTAATATTGGCTTCATAGAATGAGTTTGGGAGGGTTCCCTCCTCTTCTATTTTATGGAATACTTTGAGAAGTATTGGAATGAGCTCTTCTTTAAAATTTTTGTAGAACTCGGCTGAGAACCCATCTGGTCCTGGACTTTTCTTTGTTGGTAGGCTTTTGATGACTTCTTCTATTTCATTACTTGAAATTGGTCTATTTAAATTGTGTATGTCCTCCTCGTTCAGGTAATTCATATGTCTCTAGAAACCTGTTGATGTCTTCAAAATTTTCTATTTTGTTGGAGTATAGATTTTCAAAATAGCTTCTAATTATGTTTTGTATTTCAGTCGTGTCTGTTGTGATATTTCCTTGTTCATTCCGAATTTTAGTGATTTGGGTTTTCTCTCGTCTTCTCTTTGTTAGTGTGGCTAAAGGTTTATCAATTTTGTTTATTTTTTCGAAGAACCAACTATTTATTTTGTCAATTTTTTGTATTGTTTCTTTTGTTTCAATTTCGTTGATTTCAGCTCTGAGTTTGACTATTTCCTGTCTTCTACTACTTTTGGTGTTGGTCTGTTCTTCTTTTTCTAGGGCTTTGAGCTGTAGTGTTAGGTCGTTTATTTTTTGAGTTGTACTTCTTCTATTAAATGCGCTCCATGAAATAAATCTTCCTCTAAGTACTGCTTTCATAGTGTCCCAGAGATTTTGATATGATGTTTCTTTGTTCTCGTTTACCTCTAAGAATTTTTTAATTTCCTTCCTAATATCTTTTGTTATCCATTCATCATATAATAGCATATTGTTTAATCTCCAGGTGTTGGAGTAGTTTCTGTTTTTTACTCTTTCATTTATTTCTAACTTCAATCCATTATGATCTGATAGAATACAAGGTAGTGTCTCTATCTTCTTGTATTTGCTGACATTAGCTTTGTGGCATAATATGTGGTCTATTTTAGAGAAGGATCCATGTGCTGCTGAGAAGAAAGTGTATTCGCTCTGTTTTGGATGGTATATTCTATAAATGTCTGTTAAGTCTAAATTATTGATTGTGTTATTGAGATCTACGGTTTCTTTGTTCAATTTTTGTTTGGAAGATCTGTCCAGTGGTGAGAGAGGCGTGTTAAAATCACCTAGGATTATTGTGTTATGGTCTATTTGGTTTCTAAAATTGAGAAGGATTTGTTTAACATACATGGATGAGCCATTGTTTGGGGCATAGATGTTTATGATTGTTATATCTTGCTGATTTATGCTTCCCTTAAGCAGTATGAAATGTCCTTCCTTATCCCTTCTGACTAACATTGGCTTGAAGTCCACATTATCTGAAATGAGGATGGATACTCCAGCTTTTTTGCTGACTCCATGTGCATGGTATGTTTTTCCCCATCCTTTCACCTTTAGTCTATGGGTATCTCTTTCTATGAGGTGAGTCTCTTGCAGGTAACATATTGTTGGTTCTTTCTTTTTAATCCAATCTGCCAGTCTATGTCTTTTGATTGATGAATTCAGGCTATTAACATTCAGGGTTATTATTGAGATATGATTTGTATTCCCGGTCATTTGGTTCATTTTTAAAATTTTATTTATTTATTTATTTATTTTTTGACACATCTTGGTTCTTCCTTTATTTGACAGTTCCTTTAGGATAATTCCTCCCTTTGCTGATTTGCTTCTTTGTTTTTTATTTCTTCCTCATGAAATATTTTGTCGAGAATGTTCTGTAATGCTGGCTTTCTTTTTGTAAATTCTTTTAGCTTTTGTTTATCATGGAAAGATTTTATTTCATCATCAAATTTGAAGGTAAGCTTTGCTTGGTATAAGATTCTTTGTTGGCATCCATTTTCTTTCAGAGCTTGAAAAATGTTGTTCCAGGCCCTTCTAACTTTTAGGGTCTGGATTGAAAAATCTGCTGATATCCGTATTGGTTTCCCCCTGAATATAATTTGGTTCTTTTCTCTCACAGTCTTTAAAATTCTGTCTTTATTTTGTATGTTAGGTATTTTCATTATAATGTGCCTTGGTGTGGGTCTGTTGTAATTTTGTGTATTTGGAGTCCTATAAGCCTCTTGAACTTGATTTTCCATTTCATTCTTCAGATTTGGGAAATTTTCTGATATTATTTCATTGAATAGATTGTTCATTCCTTTGGTTTGTTTCTCTAAGCCTTCCTCAATCCCAATAATTCTCAAATTTGGCCTTTTCATGATATCCCATAGTTCTTGGAGATTCTGTTCATGATTTCTTACCATCTTCTCTGTTTGTTCAACTTTGTTTTCGAGGTTAAATATTTTGTCTTCAATATCTGAAGTTCTGTCTTCCAGGTGTTCTATCCTATTGCTTTCTATGCTTTCTATGGAGTTCTTAATTTGGTTTATTGTTTCCTTTATTTCAAGGATTTCTGTTTGTTTTTTTTTTCAATATCTCTAACTCTTTATTGAAATGATCTTTTGCTTCCTGAATTTGCTCTGTTAACTGTCGATTGGTGCGATCATTTAATGCCTGCATTTGCTCTTTCATCTCATCATTCAATGCCTGCATTTGCTCTTTCATCTCATCGTTTGCTTCCCTAATCATTTTAATTATGTACATTCTGAACTCCCTTTCTGTCATTTCTTCTGCCATGCTGTCGTTGGATTCTATTGATGTAACATCTAGATTTGCTTGGGGCATTTTCTTCCCTTGTTTTCTCATATTGTTCAGGAATCAGTGGGTCATTAAGATATTGCAGATTTCCTCTATCGACTTATAATGTCCCTGAAGATTGCTAGTATATCCCCTCTTATCCTTCAGTAGCCTGAAGTCTTTGAGGAAGTTGATAATGCAGAGCTCCACGAAGAAGCTGCCTCTCTAGGGTGGTGACCCTCAGGTGGCGTATATTCCCTGCTAGTGGTCAGAGGTGTCTCCACTTGTTGACCAATGGTCATCCAACGGGGAACTAGGCTGCGGGCTGAGGCAAGTCCTATTTGTGCCTGTGTCTCTGGTTTTACCGTCCCTGTGGGAAAACCTCTCCCGGTAGGGAAGACTCACTCGGTGGGGACGTCTCGCTGGACAGTTGCCCTCCTAGAGGTTCCCCTCAATCTACAACTACTGCCTGGGCTGGGCTGTCTTCCTCTGCAACGTTCCCAGGGGCCCGGACCTACCTCCTGGGCCTGGGAGCCTCACCCTTCGCAGGCGAGTCTCCTTAGGCTGCCTCTCCCAGATAATCTGCCTGCAGTCCTGGAAACTTCGTTCCGCCCCTAGGCGTGTCTTTGTGCGGCTCTTCCAGCAAGAAGCCACCTAGCTCCTGGGACCCTGCTCTGCACCTAATCGCCTGGCTATGCGGCCCCTCCTCTGAGCCGCCACCTGGAGCCCTGTACAATAGCTCCGATACCCAGAGACCCGCCACACACCTCCTCCACCGGACAGCAGCCCGGTTTCCGACGCAGTCACTAGGAGTCCAAGCAACTCACTTCGCGTCTCCTCCTCCCGCCAACCTCCCGTAGCCCTAGGCAGTCACTCCAAGCCCAAGTGACCCGCCCTGTTCCTCTTCCTCCTCTTCGGGGTAGCCCCCCGGGTATTCAGGGGCAGTGGCTCCGAGACCAAGTGACCCACCGCGCTCCTCCTCCAGGCAGGCCACCGGTGTTCAGGAGCGGCCGCTTTGAGTGCAATCAACTCACCACTCGCCTCCTCCTCTGGCAACCGCCTGTGGCTCTGATGCAGTCACTCCTAGGTCAAGAGACCCGCCGTGCTCCTCCTCTTCCTCTGGGCAACCCCCCGGTGTTCAGAAGCAGTCATTCTGAGTTCAAACAGCTCGCCACGCAGCTCCTCCTCTGGCAACTGCCTGTGGCTCTGATGCAGTCACTCCTAGACCAAGCGACCCGCCAGGCCTCTCCTCTTCCTCCGGGCAACCCCTGGGTGTTCAGAAGCGATTACTCTGAGTCTAAACAGCTCACCACGCAGCTCCTCCTCAGGCAGCCGCCCGGAGCCCCAGTGGTTGCTCCGAGTCCAAGCACTGTGCTGAGCCGCCTCCTCTACGATGATCCAAAGCAATTTTTTAAGGAGTTAGCATTTTAACTTTTTAAATTAATCAGATGCCTCTAACAAACATTTGAGTAACCTCATGTCAAATTTAATTTACTTATTCTTCTGTAAAAAAAACACAAGATATTAGACAAGTGTACAAGTTTCCTGTTGAAGAAAAGTCCTAGAAACAATTGATATTAGACATTTATAAACATCAACATTTTATTAGTTTGACCACCTAGAGACTTGTGAGTTAATTTTAAAGACATTTACTTTTTTTTGTTGTTTACCCAATTTAAATTGAACCTTTTAAATCTTGTGAATTAAAGGTATTTGGATCCATTTTTTAAATTCTAATTTTATGCACGCTTATTATTCATGTCAATTTTGTTATTAGGTACACACACAGACAATACGAAATACACATAACACACAAGCAAAGGCCTCGTAACGTTTATCTCAATTGCAATGTAACAGATGTTCAAAAATAACTCTAGAGTTGAATAAAAATAGAAATGATCCAAAAATCATTAACCTAGGTATGTAGGATCAAAATTGTGAGCTCAAAAAATATAGCATTTAAGAAAAACAAAACAAAACAAGAATCCTAGAAGAAAAAAATGACAATGATCATTAATTATAGCATAAAAGAGTGAGGAAGAGGAAGGCAGAGAGAAGGGGTGAGAGGAAGTGAGTAGGAGAGAGACAGTGAGTTAATTCTGTGTCTCAGCCCAGGAGAAGTTTAAAACGGACACTTTTTTTTTCTTCAGTCTCAGGTTCGTCCCCCACTGAGACCAATGTAGGCTTCAGAAAGGCCAGGCGGGGGAAATTGCCTAGGGCTTTTTAGCCCTTTTTCCTGGTTGGTAATTAGGTCAAGTTTGGATGCAGAGTCATGAAACATTATCTCCCACTACTTTTGAGGAATGAGGTTGCTATATCATACTCCTCTCTGCCACAGGCTGTCCGACTGGTTAGGGTTATTTAGGGTGAGGGGAGCCATGAGGAATGTGACCAGACAGGTTTTCTCTGTGGAGATTAATTGCTGAGGAGTGTCCTCTTCTCCAGTTACTTGCTGAGAACAAACAGTAGTAGCTGCAGAGGGCTATCTTTTGCTATCTCTGCTTGGTTCCCGCCATTTTCCTCAGGCTGAACTAAGGGTTTTTTTTTTTTTTTTTTTTTTTTTTTAAATTTCTTCTATAGTCCGAGAGAGTAAACTTTCTGGATCTACATTCTCTGTCAGAACTCCCTTTAAACAGGCATAAATCGCTGTTATTATAGGATAAAACGGTGCTGGTGGGACTAAACCTTCTCTCACTTCTGCCTTCCAAGCAACATATAAAACTTTTCTCCAAACTTCAGTCTCCCAGTTCTGACCTGCAGAAACCCAAGGAGCTATTTTTTTTAAATATTTTTTATTTTTACAGACACATTTTGATTCATTGTACACAAATGGGGTACAACTTTTAATTTCTATGGTTATACACAATGTAGATTCACACCATTCATGTAATCATACATACACAGAGGGTAATACTGTTTCATTCTACTGTTTTTCCATCCTGACCCCCTTTCACCCCCTTTTCCTCTACACCCTCAAAAAAATTCTTTCATTCTTCTCTTCCCCCCGCTACCCACCATCGTTGTCATGCACTTTTCAGAGAAAACATTCGGCCTTTGGTGTTTTGGGCTTGGCTTATTTCACTAAGCATGATATTTTCCAACTTCATCCATTTACCAGCAAATGCCATAATTTTTTTCTTCTTTATGGCCGAGTAATATTCCATTGTGTATATATACCACAGTTTCTTTATCCATTCATCAATTGAAGGGCATCTAGGTTGGTTCCACAATCTAGCTATTGTGGATTGAGCAGCTATGAACATTGATGTGGCTGCATCACTGTAGTATGCTGATTTTAAGTCCTTTGTGTATAAACCAAGGAGTGAGATAGCTGGGTCAAATGGTGGTTTCATTCCAAGCTTTCTGAGGAATCTCCACACTGCTTTCCAGAGTGGCTGCACTAATTTGCAACTCCACCAGCAATGTATGAGTGGGCCTTTTCCCCCACATCCACGCCAACACTTATTATTGCTTGTGTTCTTGATAATAGCCATTCTAATTGGAGTTAGATGAAATCTTAGGGTGGTTTTAATTTGCATTTCTCTAATTACCAGGGATACTGAGCACTTTTTCATTTGTTGATCACCTGTATATCTTCTTCTGTGAAGTGTCTGCCCATTTCCTTAGCACATTTATTGATTGGGTTCTTTGTATTTTGGGTGTAAAGTTTTTTAAGTTCTTTATAAACTTTGGAGATGAGTGCTCTGTCTGAAGCGTGTGTGGAAAAGATTTTCTCCCACTCTGTAGGCTCTCTTTTCACATTGTTGATTGTTTTCTGTGCTGAGAAAAAACTTTTTAGTTTGAATCTATCCCTTTTAAAAGTTTTAAAAACTTTTAGGTCGAATCTATCTAAACTAATAGATTTTAGTTTGAATCTATTTTTTGATTCTTGCTTTCAGTTCTTGTGCTATGGGGGTCTTATTAAGGAAGTCTGGTCCTAAGCCAACATGATGGGGATTCGGGCCTACTCTTTCTTCTATTTGGTGAAGGGTCTCAGATCTAATTCCTAGATCTTGATCCTTTTTTAGTTGAGTTTTGTGCAGGGTGAGAGATAGGGGTTTAGTTTCGTTTTACTGCATATGGATTTCCAGTTTTCCCAGCACCATTTGTTGAAGAGGCTATCTTTTCTCCATTATAAGTTTTTGGCACCCTCATCTAGTATGAGGTTACTGTACTTATGTGGGTATGTCTCTGTGTCTTCTATCCTGTACCATTGGTCTACCTGTCTATTTTGGTGCCAATACCATGCGGTTTTTGTTACTATTGTGCTATAGTAGAATTTAAGATCTGGTATAGTGATACCTCCTGTATCACTCTTCCTGCCCAGGATTGCTTTGGCTATTCTGGATCTTTTGTTCTTCCAGACGAATTTCATGACTGCTTGCTCTATTTCTGTAAGGTACGTCATTGGGATTTTAATTGGAATTGCATTAAATCTGTATAGCGCCTTTGGAAGTATGGCCATTTTGATAATATTAATTCTGACTATCCAAGAACGTGGGAGATCTTTCCATCTTCTGAGTTCTTCCTCAATTTCTTTCTTCAATGTTTTGTAGTTTTCATTGTAGAGATCTTTTACCTCTTTGGTTAGATTGATTCCCAAGTATTTTTTTTTTTTTTTTTGAGGCTATTGCAAATGGAGTTGTTTTCCTCATTTCCCTTTCAGATGTTTCATTGCTTGTGTATAAAAATGCTTTAGATTTATGCGTGTTGATTTTATAACCTGCTATTTTGCTGAATTCATTGATGAGGTCTAGAAGTTTTGTGGAAGAGTTTTTTGGATCCTCTAAATGTAGAATCATGTCATCAGCAAATAGTGACAGCTTAAGTTCCTCTTTTCCTATTCGTATCCTTTTAATTTCTTTGGTCTGCCTAATTGCTCTGGTTAGAGTTTCGAGGACAATGTTGAATAGAAGTGGTGAAAGAGGACATCCCTGTCTTGTTCCGTTTTTAAAGGGAATGGTTTCAGTTTTTCTCCATTAAGAATGATGTTGGCCATGGGCTTAGCATAAATAGCCTTTACAATGTTCAGGTATGTTCCTACTGTCCCCATTTTTTCTAGCATTTTGAGCATGAAGGGGTGTTGTATTTTGTCAAACACTTTTTCTGCGCCAACTGAAATAACCATATGATTCTTATCCTTAAGTTTATTGACATGACGGATTATGTTTATTGATTTATGGTTGTTAAACCATCCTTGCATTCCAGGGATGAACCCCATTTGATCATGGTTCATAATTTTCTTAATATGTTTTTGGATATCGTTTGCCAGTATTTTGTTAAGGATCTTTGCATCTATATTCATCAAGGATATTGGTCTAAAATTTTCTTTCCTTGATGTGTCTTTGCCTGGTTTGGGTATGAGAGTATGGGTAGGGTGCCCTTCTTTTCTATTTCCTGGAATACTTTGAGAAGTATTGGAATGTGTTCTTCTTTGAAGGTCTTGTAGAACTCGGCTGAGAATCAATCTGGTCCTGGGCTTTTCTTGGATGGTAGGCTTTTGATGATTTCTTCTATTTCATTGCTTGATATTAATCTGTTTAAATTGTGTATGTCCTCATGGTTCAGTTTAGGAGGAGCACATGTCTTTAGAAATTTGTCAATGTCTTCAGTGTTTTCTATTTTGTTGGAATATAGGTTTTCAAAGTAGCTTCTCATTATGTTATGTATCTCAGTGGTGTCTGTTGTGATATTTCCTTTTTCATTACAAATTTTAGTAATTTGAATTTTCTCTCGCCTTCTCTTTGTTAGTGTGGCTAAGGGTTTGTCTATTTTGTTTACTTTTTCAAAGAACCAAGTTTTTGCTTGGTCAATTTTTTGAATTGTTTATTTTGTTTCAAATTCATTGATTTTAGCTATGATTTTAATTATTTCCTGTCTTCTAGTACTTTTGCTGTTATTCTGTTCTTCTTTTTCTAGGGCTTTGAGTTGTAATGTTAGGACATTAAGTTGTTGACTTTTCATTCTTTTCTTGACTGTGCTCCATGCAATGAATTTTCCTCTTAGTACTGCTTTCATAGTGTCCCAGAGATTTTGATATGATGTATCATTGTTCTCATTGACCTCTAGGAATTTTTTTATCTCCTCCCTGATGTTTTCTGTTATGCATCCTTCATTCAATAGCATTATTTAGTCTTCAGGTGTTGGAGTAATTTCTCTTTTTTATTTTGTCATTAATTTCTACTTTCATTTCATTATGATCTGACAGAACACAAGGCAGTATCTCTATTATTTTGCATTTCCTAAGGGCTGCTTTGTGGCATAACATATGGTCTATTTTTGAGAAGGTTCCACGTGCTGCTGAGACAAAAGTAAATTCTCTCGTTGATGGATGGAATATTCTATATATGTCTATTAAGTCTAGGTTATTGGTTGTGTTATCGAGTTCTGTGGTATCTTTGTTTGTTTTTTTTGGAAGATCTATCCAGTGGTGACAACTGTGCGTTAAAGTCACGCACAGGGAATTATTGTGGAATTATTGTGTTCTGGTCTATGTGATTTTTGGAATCAAGAAGGATTTGTTTGATGTTCATGGATGCACTGTTGATTGGGGCATAAATATTTACGATCGTTATGTCTTCCTGATTTATGGTTCCCTTAAGCAGTATGAAATGTCCTTCTTTATCCCTTCTGACTAACTTTGGCTTGAAGTCCACTTTATCTGATATAAGGATGGAAACCCCAGCTCTTTTACTGAGTCTGTGTGCATGGTAGGTTTTTTCCCATTCCTCACCTTTAGTCTGTGGGTGCCTTTTTCTATAAGATGAGTCTCTTGAAGACAGCATATTGTTGGGTCTTTCTTTTTAATCCATTCTGCCAGTCTATGTCTTTTGATTGATGAGTTTAGGCCATTAACGTTCAGGGTTATTATTGAGATATGATTTGTATTCCCATTCATTTGGGCTTATTTTTGGTTTTTAACTTGGCTTGGTTTCTCCTTTGAATGGATTTTTCTTTAAGGTAGTTCCTCCCTTTGCTGACCTACATGGTTGTTTTTCATTTCCTCCTCATGGAATATTTTGTTGAGAACATTCTGTAGCGCAGGCTTTCTATTTGTAAATTCTTTTAACTTTTGTTTATCATGGAAGGATTTTATTTCATCTTCAAATGTGGAGGTTAGTTTTGCTGGGTATAGGATTCTTGGTTGGCAACCATGTTCTTTCAGAGCTTGAAATGTGTTGTTCCAGGCCCTTCTAGATTTTAGTCTGGGTTGAGAAATCTGCTGATATCCGATTGGTTTCCCCCTATATGTAATCTGATGCTTTTCTCTCACGGCCTTCAAAATCCTATCTTTATTTTGAATGTTAGGCATTTTCACTATAATATGCCTTGGTGTGGATCTGTTGTGATTTTGTGCATTTGGTGTTCTGTAAGCCTCTTGTAATTGATTTTCCATTTCATTCTTCAGGCTTGGGAAATTTTCTGATATTATTTCATTGAATAGCTTGTTCATTCCTTTGGTTTGTATCTCTGTGCCTTCCTCAATCCTGATCATTCTTAAATTTGGTCTTTTCATGATGTCCCATAGTTCTTGGAGATTCTGTTCATGATTTCTTACCATCTTCTCTGGGCAACTTTATTTTCAAGATTACATATTTTATCTTCATTGTCTGAGGTTCTGTCTTCCAAGTGGTCTAGTCTTTTGGTGATGCTTTCCATTGAGTTTTTTATTTGGTTTATTGTTTCCTTCATTTCTGTTTCCAGGATTTATATATATATATTTTTTAATCTCTATCTCTTTATTGAAATGTCTTTTGCTTCCTGCAGTTGCTCTTTCAACTGCTTATTGGTGTTATCATTCATTGCCTGCATTTGTTCTCTTATCTCTTCCTTTGCTTCACTGATCATCTTAATCATGTATAATCCGAAGTCCTTTACTGACATTTCTTCTACCATACTGTCATTGGATTCTACTAATATAAAATCTAGATTTGTTTGGATCATTTTTTTCCCTTGTTTTTCATGTTGTTCATGTATCTTCCCCTCTAGCAGTGCAGATCTGGAGTATTGCAGATTCCCCCCATAGGCTTATAGTGACCCTATAGGTTTCCAAAACCTTTTCTTTAAGGGGGAGATCAATATTAGCAGTGCCCAGTTCAGACAGTATGCAATCTTAGACCAAATAGCCCCTATGAGGACATAACAATATTCTCATAATAAACAGAATGAGTTCAATTATTGTCTTCAGTATAACAAGCAGATTTGCAATAAGGTCTGCAGTTTCTAATGGAGGACAAAGAGGATGCAGAGGGATGTAGGATGTAGCTGTTAATAGGAAAGAAAAGAATATATAGAAGTTCTAGATAATAGAAAGAGTGAGAGTATAATCAAAAGAAATTGGTTGTTTGCATGCAAAAAGGGAGAAAGAGACTCTGAGGGAACAGGTAAACAAAAGGAAAAGAGAGCAAGAAAAGTAAAGAAATAAAAACTTAAAATTGTTCAATAAGGAGAAAAAAGAAAATCTATAGTGTAACAGTCATATAGTAATGAAACCTCCCAGTCTTCAGTAGCCTGATGGATGAGAGGTATCTGACAATGAGCTTCCATTTTCCAGCAGGTGTCTCAAGATTGGATTTGCCCCACCTAAAGATCGAAGCTATGGCTTCCAGGATTATCCAAGATGGCCACTCTGGCTTCCAAATGTGTTGGCAAACGGGGAACTGCAGCTCGGGGTGTGGCATGGTCAGCTGGAGGTCCCAGAGGTGGGGTGCGGTTGGTCAGGCAGGGGTCGTCAAGGTGGGGTATGTTTAGTGTGGTTGCGGGATCCTGGAGTTGGGATGCAATCAGTCGGTCTAGGGGTCCTGGCGGCAGGGAGCAGCCAGTTGATGTGAGGGCTCCAGAGGCAGGTAGTGATCGGTCAGGCTGAGGGATCCTGGAGATGGGGCTCAGTCAGTCTGGCCAGGGGTCCTACGGGGCCTGGCTGTTGTCTCAAAATGGCAGCAGTCACATGTAATCAAACCCGCAGGCACTGTAACAGTGAACTTCCAGGCAACAGCAGGCAGCTGGTGCTCCACTGGCGGTTGGCGGTCAGTTTTCTGACTGCTGTCAGACGATTGGGAGGTGAATCTTGGTGGTGTATGATGGATAGTTGAAAAGCAGGTGATGGACAGGCCAGAGGCGGCAAATGGCAGATGATAGGTACCTGACAGTGAGCAATCTGCATTCAAAAAGGCGTCAATATGCTTGGTGACCGTAGGTGATCCCAGTAGACAAAGGGTGTAAACAGCAGGGGATTGATAAACAGCAAAACTGCTTCACCAAGAAACAGATATCCTCTGCTTGAAACCCAAGTTATGGAGCGACAAGGAATGCAGCCTCCCTCTAGTCTGCCATTTTATTTTTTTTTATCCTTTTCCCTCCATGCTAATAACTCCTTTTCAGACATTTTTATCTTGCCTGTTCCGTAATAAGCCTTTCAAAGCATTCACTTGAGGCTCCTTCGCTAAAGGAGGTAAATTATCCATTATGGAGGGTCACTCACCCAACCTGAGGAATGTCAGCAAGTCCCTGTTTGGGCGCCACTTGTAGATGTTTGGAGACGGGGGTCTGCTGAGGGGGACGAACCATGTCTGTCACCCCAGTGCACTCATTCAGACATTGGAGATCGAGCTCTGAAGGCACGGATCTAACTTTACTTAGGATTGTACAGAGCATATATAGGCACATAATCCAATCAGGTTAACACGCTTGTTAAAGCATAACAGAGTCAGCCTATAGGTGAACTATACGTCGAGGTAGTGTAAACAAACCAAGCATGCCTAAGTAATTCTGCCCAGCAACAGGCCTGAGACAAAGGACTTGGCGGACAGTAAGCTCCTGCACACAGCAGGAGGCAAGGCAGCGCGGGTAAGCTCACATCACAGCTTGCTGGGATGCTTGAAAAGCGAGGCCTCCCCTCAGCTCCTAACTCAGCCTCAACAGCTGCAAAGACCTGCATTCCATGGCGAGTCTTTACCATTACCTCAGTTTCTCTGTCCAGACTCTTGGCGTACTTAGACCATGGTGTCAGCGACTGCTGTCAGGTAATCTTGAGGAATGTTCCTTACAAGATACCATTTATTTACTTTCAAATTATTTGTGTCTTTGAATCTAAACTGTCTCTTGTCCATCATGTAGTCAGGTCATATATTTTTTATTGCAGTCTTACAATGTATGCCTTTTAATTAGTGTTTAGTCCATTTGCATTAAATGGAACTATGGATAAGTTATTTATATCTGACATTTTTGTTTTTTTTATTTTCTAGTGTACTATTTTATTTCTTTTGTTTCTTTTACTATAAGTATATTTTTTTTCAAGTTGTTTTATTAGAGGATTCTTTGGGATTAATGATTGACATTTTAACTTAAAACCATCTAGCTAAAACTTGGTTCACTATAGCTGTATTCCTTCCACCCTTTGTGTTAGTATTGTTATACTAATACTATATCTAATACTATATATATTATAAGCCTGTTAACATAGTTTTATAATTATTGCTTTATGCAGTTGTTTTAAATCAAATGGGAGAAAAAGAGTTGAAAAAAAGCATTTATACTATACTGTGTATTGGAAAAACGGACAGTTTTCTCTATATTTTTACTCATAGCTTTCAATATTTTCAAAACATACCTACATCATATGTTTGGTCCTCTTTTCCATAACAATGAACTCACTTCAGTTCTCCAGTGGACACTAACTGGGTATCCTGTAATCTAATTCAATTCTGACACTAGCTACCTAAAGTTAGCATCAGTTCCCACTAGTTAAAGATTCAGTCCCCCTTTCAGATGGCAATCATAAGTCCAGGTTGTCACCTGTGCTTCTGACCTGTCAGCTACAAATTGAAGGTTCCCTGTTAAGCCCTCTCTTAGGGAGTGATCATTTGCTAAAGTGTCCATAGAATTCAAGAAAACAATTTACTTACCAGATTACCATTACATAATAGGTTCTCCTGCATTTTACTCAGCTTTTTCCTTGCTGTGACTGAAAGACCTGACAAGAACAATTCTAGGTGAGGAAAAGTTTGTTTGGGGGCTCATGGTTTCAGAGGTCTCAGTCCATAGACAGCTGGTTCCATTCTTTGGGGATTAAGGTGAGGCAGAACATCATGGTGGAATAATGTGGCAGAAGGAAACAGCTCACATGATTATCAGGCAGCAGAGAGAGACTCCACACACCAGGTACAAAATATATATATATCAATGGCACACCTCCTCCAGCCACACCCTACCTGCCTTCAGTTACTATGCAGTGAGGGTATTAACTCACAGTGTGGACTAAGGCTCTCATACGCCTTCTTGCATTGTCTCACACATGAGCTTTTGGGGGACACCTCACATACAAACCCTCACATCCTGGCAGCAACTTCCTGTTCTAAGGTTATTCAGGACCCCAGTCATTAGTGATCTTATCAAAATACAAAAAGATGCTTTTCACACTAAAGAATCCAGGGATTTAAAGGGTTGTATGCTAGGAAGCGGAGACAAAGACCAAATGTATATTTATTAAAAAAATCACAGTGTCACTTTTAAAAAATTTTCCTATGTACTTTACTAATGCTCTTTCTTTCTTTCTGTGTTTTCTAGTTACTATCTAGTGTGTTTAATTCAGCCTGAAGAATCCTTTTACTCTTTATTGTAGGGTAGGCCTGATAGCAATTAATCCTCTCAGGTTTTATTTAAGAATGTATTAATTTCTCCTTATTTTTAGAGGAATGTTTTGCTGGGTAGAATTTTTGTGTTGAGTCCTTTTCATTGAGCATTTTGAATATGACATCCCTCTACTTTTTGGCCTCAATAGTTTTTGATCACTCCCCTCTGTAATATCACCCACTTATTGTGAATTAGCATCCGCATATCAGAGAAAACATTTGGCCTTTGGATTTTTGGGTTTGGCTTATTTCACTTAGCATGATATTCTTTAACTCCATTCATTTGCAAAGAAAGTGTGGTGTATATATAGGATGGAATAGTGCTCAGCTTTAAAGAAGAATGAAATTATGGCATTTGTTGGTAAGTGAATTATTTTATTGCTAAGTGCTTTTCAACTCTTGAATTCTTATGCTCTTTTGCATTTCTACCACTTAATAATTTCTAATTCTTTGTGATATTTTCATTTAGTTGAAAATCACTATCATAATCTCCTTTAATTCTTCAGATTTTTTTTTCTACCAGTTCTTTGAACATATTTATAAAATCTGATTTAAAAGCTTTATCTACTAAGTCCAATATCTGGATTTTTTTAAGTACATTGTGTGTGTGTGTGTGTGTGTGTGTGTGTGTGTGTGTGCATTGCTAGTGATCAAATCCAGGGTCTTGCACCTGCTGGGCAAGCACACTACCACTGAGCTATATCCCAACCCTTTAGGTACATTTTTTGTTGACTGCTTCCATGTATATATAAGGAGGCATACCTTCCTGTTTTTTTGTGTTTTTGGGTATGTGTATTTTTGATTTTCAGTAAATAATGGAAATTTAAAATAATGTAATACAGCAATTCTGGAAATCAAACTCCTTTCTCCTGTATTTTATTTCTGTCTGTTGTTATCATTGCTGCTATTATTTACTAACATTCCTAGATTAATTCTGTAAAATCTGTATTATTCATGAAGTAAAGTCCCTGAAGTCTCCTTGTTTTGCTTAATTATCAGCTAAGATTAGACAGAAATTGCCTTAAATGTCTTTTATCAACAAATTTCACACCCTTTACCTGGAGGTTCTGTGTATCCGTTGGGACAGGCTTTCCATACCCTGGAAGTTCACAACACTGCCTCAGCTATTTCTTCCTGTATGTGCAAATCTTTTAGTTGAACCAGAGTTGAGAGAATATACCTTTTACAAATATCTTTCTTGGGGATGCTCATGGGCCCTAAATGCTAATATTCTTTTAATTCCCAGGAATATGTTGAAACTTTTCAAAGTCTTCTATAGATACCTTATTCCCCAGATTTTCCCATTAGTTTCCTGACTAGCTTCTTATTTGCTCCAACTGGAATCCATGCCAAAGGCACTGTAGTGTTAAACAATCATCAGATCATTTCAACAGATGTCCTGAAGATATGGCCTTGCTCACTGTGTGAACTCTAGGTGAGGGCAAATAATGAACCGTATGAATAGGGCTTTTAAAGGGATCTGCCAGACAGGTCAAATAGTGAGATTCTCTAGGGATGGGGCTTTTGAGGAAGGCCCTCCAGTGGCTGCTGGGTTGCTGGTTTCATAGCTCCTTGGTTCCAAGATTTCAGAATTTCAAGATCATTGTTGTAAGGGCCTTCTTGGCTGCATCACAACAAGGCAAAGGAGTGGAAAGGGAAATGACTGTATACAGACGAGGGCAGGTGCATGGAGTGGCCATGCTTTGTAATAACTTGCTCTTTTGGGAAGTAACTGGAGCCTTCTAATCCTTTCTGGGATAAATGCCCAGTAAGCTAATCACCTCCCCTTAAGCCCCACCTCTTAAGGGTTCTACCACCTCCCAATAACATCATACTGGACACCAAACTCCCAACACAGGAACCTTTGGGGGACACACTCAAGCCATTTCCAAACTACAGAGAGGATACTTTGGCAGACTGCTTAGTATTTTCCCTGGATTCCCAAGAGAACATTTTACTTTCTTAGTTTTCGCTTCCTCCAGAGTCAATACCATGTTATCAATGTTTTAAGATTTTTCCAAAATACTGGGACCAACAATTACACGAGTATATGTATGATTACATTATACGTGAAATAGAAATATAGGTAGTCATTAAGGAATGTAGCCTTAATGACTGGGACAGGAGGTGGGAAGAAGATGGAAAGAAGAAAGTAAGAAAAATATGGTCAATCTCATGAGGAAAGAAAATACAAAGGTCAAATTGAGTCAGTAGGAACGAGTGTATGAAACAGAGATGAACAGACAGGGAATGGGGAATGTATAGGGTAGAGCAAGAGATGGAGACCTGAAAAAAGGAGTAAGAAAGGAGAAAAGGGTAAGAATCTTGGGTCTTAAAAGGATGGTTTAGAAAATAATAGAGGGTCAAATGATAAAAATGGATGAATATTGGGGGGAAAAGAGTCACTGGGTTATGGTGACCAGAAAAAGAAAAGATGAGGCTACGCCCTTGACTCTGGGGCTGTGTTAAGGGAAGTATGGATTTGTAAGTATGGATTTGTTCAGTTTTGAAGTGAGCTAAAGGCCTGTCCAGGGAAGGAGATGAGGGGTACCTGGTGTTGATTTCTAGTGCAGTTCTTTTGAGATTCCTGTTTTTTTCAAGGATTCACTTTCTTGCTGCCTTGTTTTGTAATAGAGCATAATAGAGTGGCAGGGTATTCGTGGGAGAGAGTATCCTGTATGAGGAACATATAGAACCTATAGATCCCTGAGTCACAGCACCCAAGGAGAACTGAAGCACAAAAATCACAAGACAACACCCTTCTTAACATGCTTTCTTGTGTTCTATCTCGTCACTCTTCACCTCACTCATACACGTAAACGGGAAAAACTTGACCACGTTCTCAAGTGATCTGTCACCCATATTACCTACTAGAGGGAGACTACTGTGTTTTCCTTCAACAACTTAAGTATTTCTTAAATACTTAAGAAAGTCACTTAATTGGGTTGGGGTTGTGGCCCAGTGGTAGAGCACTCGCCTAGCATGTGTGAGGTACTGGTGCGATCCTCAGCACCACATAAAAATAAAATAAATAAAATACAGTTGTTTTAAAAAGTCACTTAATTTACTATGTGTTAGTATGTACTCCAGCCCCTTGAATGCTGTGAGAAAATAATTCACCTCTTCTAACTGCTGCCTCTTTGTGTGCACTCATTTTGGGGTCAAGGAAGGGATTTTGGTGGTGCTGCCCCAAGGACAGCCTAATTATTCCCACATTATAATAAGGTGTGAGTTAAAAGACCTCTGAGCTGGCAAAATTCTACAGGGCAGCTACACCTTTGCTGTCAATAGGACCTGTGTGTGGTGCGGTGCCCACCCTAAGAATGCTGACCAGTTCAGTGACGTGGAGCAGTAGCAGAAGGGGAATCACAGAAGGGGACGTGGGAATGACCCTTGAGGAGCCCAAATTGCTCATCTGTCCTCAGCACTTTAACTCCCCTCTTCCACCTGTGCT
The DNA here is from genome assembly GCF_902686445.1 of Sciurus carolinensis. Lineage (NCBI taxonomy): Eukaryota > Metazoa > Chordata > Mammalia > Rodentia > Sciuridae > Sciurus > Sciurus carolinensis. The sequence continues at coordinate 111,353,169 of NC_062224.1, read as the reverse complement.
CAGATAAGGCAGGTTTGCTTCAACTGACGACCTGCTTTAACGCTCCTCTGTATTTATAAAATAGTAGATTATGGACAGAGGGCGTGTGTACATCCCCCATTTCTCCCCTTTGATTTCCAATGCTTGCATATTAACTAGGCTGATTGTGGCTGTCCTTGATGTTCACTTAAATAAGATCAAATCTTTTAAAAAGAAACTTAGCACTTGGCACCAAGGATACTCAATTTGGTGCCTGTGTATACAGTACTAAAGGGCATATATGGTGTGACTTTTCATGACTTTTACGTTCTCAGCAGGCCTCCTCCCTCCCAAGCCTCGGCTGAGGCCCAAGGGTAAGATATTTGCTTTCTGTGACATTTGCTATTTGTTGCTGGCTCACTGTTTTGGTGGAGGAGGTGTCATGCTAGTCTGTAGGGGCAGTAGACCATGCACTTTTTGACACTATGACTCATCTCTCATGGAGAATGTCACCTAGTGTTACTTCCCCCGTCTTATGGTGTTTTGGAACTGAACAAGTCCTTGTCGCTCATGCTGAAAGCAGAAGACTTCACAGCCTCAGAGACAGTGGGGAGAAGAGTCCTGCCTTCTCTCCTTTTAGTGCTTCTGTGTTGATGTGAGCCTTTCAGCTTCTGTGTCCCTTGAGAAGACTGACAGTTTGCCCCAAGTTTTATGATGGGAAACCTTTGCTTCTTTGAAATATTTGAGAATCTTGCTGGGTTAGAGGGGTCTAGAAGGGAAACTCATCACATAAGTGTCTGTTGGTTTCAGTTTCTGCCCATCACCCTGTGAAACCAAGGCACAGGGTAAACTTTCTCAGTTTTGCTTTCTCGTGTTCCAAGGCCTTCATATCTTTCCCTCAACATTTTAATGCACAAGAGGACCTTCTAGCTGAACTTCAAGTTTAAATTTAAGCCAAATATTTTTGTTAGCTTGAGAAGGACCTTGGATAAACCTTTGTGCTGGGGTGTGCCTCCTCATTGCAGACTCAATTTTCCTATAGGCTGGTTGACAAAAGGCACCTATGGTCAGTGTATCTGTGGAGCTCTGGGGAAACCACGTTGCAGTTTCCTGTGGGAGTCACTGTATTGCAGAGTCTCTCTCCACATGCCAGGCGCTGTATGGGGGCTACAGTTGTAAGTCCTGGCACATCTCTAAGAACACTTACCTCCTTTTATTGTGTAACATCCATTAGACTTGGGGTGCTGAGGAACACACTTTGGGAAAGGCTGTGTTGTGTGAAGAAGATCTAATCTATTAAAGAAAATCCCAGGAGGATTTCCCCCCATATTTCATGCACAGAAGTTTGTTTTCTAGAAGACTTCAGAGTCTTGTTACATAATGTGCAGGATGGGCTTGCTCAGCTATTGTCAAGTACAGATGTGAATACTTGATTCTGACCCTGCCACTCCCTGCCTTTTTCTTCCATGTGATCCAGGTTTGCACTGGCCTCGCTGAGAGGCAGAGCAACATGTTGGCCAAGAGTGCCAACCTCAGATATACCCATTCAAAATCCTTGCTACCCTAATATACAGGCAGCTGTATGTCCCTGGAACAAATTACTTATCTCTCTCAGCCTCAGAGTTATTTGCAAGAATGAGAAGAAATAAAAATATTTTAAAAATTAACAGTATTCTTTTTTTTTTTTTTTGCTGTACCGGGAATCGAACCTCAGGGCCTTGTGCTTGCAAGGCAAGCACTCTACCAGCTGAGCTATCTCCCCAGCCCTACAGTCTTCTTAACACATGGGCAATGCTCAATAAATGGTAGTACTATTATGAAAGGGCATATGTTCATAAGAATAATCCAGATTTTACAGCCCATCACCCCATTCATCTGCTCATTGGGGACCTTGATCTCCTGCAAACTCTCTTCCTCCTTCCTCCTCCTCTTCCTCAACATATGATAATTATTAAGCACTTACATCATGAACAGTGGTTAGAGTATTTATTTACATTGTTCTGAAACCCCTCAGTCCTTTAATAATTGTATTATTTAAAATTGCAACTTGTCCCTCCTAAACTCCTAATCCCCCTTACCAAGCTCCTTCCACATGGGACTTACTTTCTAACATACAATATATTTACTGATTATGTTTACATATTATCTAATTTTTGTTTACACTCCCCTTTTAGAGGATAAGTTCTACAAAAGCAAGTAATTAAAAAAACATTTTTTTAAATGATGAAGCCCAAGTGTCAATACAGCATATAGCCAGAATAGATGCTCATTATGTATCTGTTCAGCAAATGGGTGATTGTCATTTATTCATCAAAAATATGTGTGACTATAACTGCTTATTTTACAATTAAGGAACATGAATTCTAATGTATAATTAAATTGCAAAGGGGATAGCTAGCAGGTATTGGAGTCTGAGCTTCACTTATCTGATTTGAGAGCCCAGCTCTTGATTTATGTTCATCATTCTGTCACCTAATTCTGCTTGGGGTTTTTCAAGGGTTGTTTCCTATGTACTCACAAAAAATCCCACTTGTCAGGCAGCACAACTGATGCCCGTGGATGGCAGAGCTGGGTGGTCAGGGTAGTGTGGAGGAGACAACCTCTGTTGTCTTTGTGAACTCTTTTAGAAGAGCCTCAGAAAGGTGTTGTGTCTTTATGTTTCTCAGTGTTACCTAAGACTTCAGGGTTATGTTGAGCCCTGAGCACATAGACCAGTTGTGATTGGAGCATCTTTGCTTTTTATCTTCCACAACTGAGTTTTGTAGTTCAACGCTTCCGTGTGAATCCTTAAACAGTACATTGTATTGCTTTTGGAAATCTCAGCAGTAAGCATAGATCTCAATGTGAATAGAAAGTGCAATATTGTCCCTGTTATCTGACTGTTCCCAGGAGATGATAAATGTTGAACAGTCTCTGGGCTGGAGTCTGGTTTTAATTTTTTTGAGAGTTGATAAGAGTCTCTTGTGGAAAGTCACTGGGCAAGATCGTGAGCGAGAAATGGAAGTCAGCACCATTGGCATATGTGAGAGGGCTCTGCTCGGGGAACAGACTGGGTGTCTCATATACATGGGATCAAAATTCCTGCTGCTTATCTCAACAGCACCTACCTGTAGCCCTTAGGTGTAGGGTTTTTGGTATGACAAAATGTCTTCAGCTGTCCTATCCTGAAAGGTATGGAGGAGATCCTAGAAACTTCTGTCAACCAGGAGCAGGACAAGCCAAGGACAGTTAAGAATCTGTACCTGGCGCATTAGCATATTCTGGACTCAAGTTAAAAAGATGACTCAACAGAGGTGAGGGCCTTAGTAAGGGAGCCATTGTCATATCTGTCTTGAATCACATGCTTCAATTCAACCGATGTCTAGACTCTAACTTCCTGTCCGGAGGGTAGGTGCCTGTCTGCCAGGTTGGAAGCAGAAACAGATGGCAAGGGTTTGATGCACTTAGCATTTCCTTATGTACAGTCCCTTCCTTTCAACATTGGGTCAGGTACCTGTGCCCACAATGTCCCTGCTGTTCCCTCAGATCCAGAAATCATCTGTGTTGCCCTTTTCTGAGAAAAATCTTCAGACTTTTGCCAAGATGGAGAAGGGAAATGTGGAGAAGATGAAGGAATCTAGTATTCACTCAATCCACCTTATTTCAGATAGCCTTTTTACTTCTAGTTCTAGCTGTTACTAGCTTCTAAGATGTGTTGTTGTGGTATCTTCTCCTAGTCTAACCATTTTTTGTGGGTTTGTGTCTTTTGAAAGCTCCCTTTACTGTAGTTTATGTTTTTAGGAAAGAGTGAAAAGAGAAGCATGTATTAAATCTGTCACCTTAACCTCTGAGAAAATATCTTTTTTTGTCCAGTCATCTGGAACTTCTTCAGGAGGACTCATTTGTTGACTACCAGGGGGGAATGAAAATCATAGTGTTCATCATGTTTTAAATTAGCTCAATCTGATAATTTGATCAGTCACTTTAATAATGCTCAGTTTCTCTAGGGGAAAAAATTAGATTCTCTCTAATTGCTTTTTGTTCTTCCCATGTTTCTCCCAGAAAGGATAATTGGACCTCTGGGTAAAGAGGTGTGAGCAGAGGACTTTGGATGCATATTCTCTGGAACTCAGGTGATGTTTATATTTTCCTGGATGCTTTTTGCCTTGCTAGCATTTTATGTGAAGTTGATAGCTGATATTTTGTTCTGACTTGCTCAGAACCTGAGCCTGGCTGGCCTGGCTCTCACTGGCTACAATCCCTGGGGTCTTCACCTTGCCCTTCAGCTAATTATCTGGTCCACAGGTCCACCTCAGCCTCTGCAATAAGGCTACTGCCACTCTGGAACCAATGGTTGATCAGTGGGATCCAACAGGATTGCTGATGGAAGCTAAACTTAAGAAATCTCCTCCACACTGGGCTTCATAACTGATATGGTCATACCTAGTACTGATGTGATCATTCTGCATGTGCCTCATAGAAAGCAGGCACTGGGAACCCCTCCTGCCCTCAATGTCACACTAATGTGCCTTATCCGTATGGGCAGGGCTTGGAATGCAGACAGTTGGAACACACATGGCTAATAGTCTTTTCACCTGTCTCCCAACTTTCTCTCTTTTATTAAAAGATGGAGAGGAATGGTCTTTGTTTTCACAGTCAGAGTCATGTCTGCCCTTATCTTTGAGCAGACGGTCTCACTGGGGTTTGCCCTAGGGCCCAGGGCTCTGTGTCTCCACACTGAAGGCCTTCTCTTGGAGTGGGCTGCTGGATGTGGGGTACAACAGCGTTTGGAAAGATCCTATTTCAGGACAATAGAATATTGTCTTCTGAATATTTCTATCTTGTATTTCAGAGGCTGAATGTTAGCTTATCTTTTCTCTTTGCATTCTTTTTGTAAAATATTCTAGTTTTTCCCTAAATGGAGTCCTTATGTTGACCAATTCAAAAAAGACAAAAGAGAGAAGCAGGTATAATTTTTCAAAATATTTTCCACTGCTGTTAGGATAAGTGCACAGGGATGCAGTTTGGAAAGACTAAGAAAGCCTGGGGCAAACTAAGCATTGAGCACCTGAAAAGTGTTTTGGACTATAGGATTCTGGTTACTGAGCTGACATAGTTATAAGGTTTGGGCAGTTGTTCACTATCTACGTATTAGCTGTATGAAGTAGGGTCATTATTTAACTACTGTTCATTTGTAAAGTAGCATTGTTAAGATTAAATGAGAGTGATGTAAAACATGTAAGAGCTTCATAAATTTTCACATCACTGTTATTATATTGTTACTTTTAATACAGCATTCGGGAGTCCATTGCCTCAGTTGGAAACATGTGGAAGGCCTAGGTGCTCTGGTTTTCTGATTTAGAGTGCTCCCATTTAAATGATACAGAATTCAGTGGAAACATCCTTGGACTAGCAGATAAAAAGATGCAGGGAGAAGCTAGTGCACTAAGGAATTTAAGAAGTGATTAAAGACAAGTAATTGATAAACAAGTGAGTGGCCTGGCTGAAGATACCACCGTGGACAAAGGTTGCCCAAACCTTGTCAACTTTGCTCTGTTTTAACCATTGGACATTTATTTAAAGTTCCAGAGTTGGTGACTATTTTTGGCTAAGTAGGATTAAAATATAGAGTAAAATGATTTTTATAAAAAAGAGAAATATTCAGTACAATTAGTAAAATGACTAGTTAGTAATCTTTAACTTAAAGTTTTTAGTTTTGGAAACTAAACATTTTGAAAGTGCAAAAATATTAAGAAAGATTACTCCTGATGTATTGGATTTGAGTGATGTTTTCACCTATTATCCCCCATGAAACCTCTACGTTTTAAAAACTGACATGTTACTTTTATAATCAGAAAAAAGAAAATGTGATAAAGAGGAAAGCAAAAGGACAGAAAGATATTATAGAACTAATATTTATATCTTAAAACAATAAACATTCTAATTATCACCTTAGGTTTGACTCTTAGTTTCCTATTTCACCATTGCATTTGAACTTGCATACAAATATTTTAAAAAAAAGATTCATATGAAAATAAAACTTTATGTTAATCTCATGGTAGGATGGTGGCTGCTAAATATTAATTTGGGGACAATGATGTCTGTATATTGCTGCATTTCGTCCATGTGATGGACTTACACCATTGTCTGACAGGGATGCTGCCTTTGGTTTTGAGTAAAAATGCGAAGTTTCTTTGCGTTTGGTGTTGTTTCCTTTTTAGATATGTAACTACTCACATGTGCCTAAGATATCCATGGTCAAGTTAAAATAAGAAGAGTTGAGTAGGCCACCTCTGTCCTTCTGTGACGCACGGAGAGCATTTCTGAGGGCTCTAGCAGCATCTTCTGTGGTCATCACGGTAGCCAGCGAGGGCAAGCTGAGGAAAGTGCTGGTTTCCAGAGTGGCCACCTGGTGGTGCAGTGACTCCTCACAAGGGTGGTGCTCAGCCTCTCTCAAGCAATCGCATTATTCCAGGACTCTAGAGACAGCTGAGCCAAAGGAAGCAGCTCCCTGTGCTTTTGGCTCCTGGGAGAACAGAAACTTCCTATTTTTTCTGGATATAAAAGTGTGGTTAGAACTCTACCGAAAGCAGTGCTTGAGACTTTCTCTTCTGCTCTTTTGTCTGAAAGAGATATTTGAATATTAACCTGTATACCTGTAGGCTTTCTCTTGTTCTCTTTAAATCAGTGTATTTAAATAAAGGTCACCAGGTCACAGTGTGACCACTACTCTGCTGGCCCGGAGGCCAAGTTGTACCTCATGACCATATTCTCCTCTCTTCAGCTCATCACATTTTGAGCCCACACTCGTTGGTGAGCGTTATAATGCCAAGTCCAGGATGCTTTCTCAGTCCTTATCTTGTGCCCCATCTTAAAAGCTCTGGTTCCCTTGGTTGATTCTATCTGCCCTGGCATTCCTTCCACTTCCTCAGTCACTCTTCCTGGTCTTCCTGGGTTCTTCCTTTTCTGTGTATCCATCAACCACCTGTGAATCTCAGGGTATATCCCTGCCATCACTTCTTTAACACACTTTACTTGGGGATTCTTATCACTAACATTTTCAAGGGGACAGAAAGTAGTGAGCAGGAAATAACAATGAAGACAGTTTTAGAAATGTTAAGTTTGAGATTTGTATGGAATATATGAAACTAAAGATCATATATGAGGTCAAGTTCAAAGATAAGTTTGACAATGATTGTCATCACTAGCATCACTATCTAGTTGCCCAAACAAGACAGAGGAGTCATGTGAAATGTGTTTTTCTGAAACTCCCATGTCTACAAAATCAGCAAGATCTAATGGCCCTAATTTAATGTATATTTCCAAATCTGCCTTCAGACCCATCCGTGATGGTGCTCCTGTGTAGGCCTGCACCCTCTCTTGCGTGGAGCATTGCAATATGCAGTCTCCTTTACCCTGCCTGGGTTCCCTTGTATGTGGTCTCTACAATGTAAGAGACCCAATTATTTAACCTCCTCACTTCAACATTTTTTATGGTTCCTCATCATTATTACCAGAGTACAAAGATTTAAAATACAGTTTATAAAACCTTGCATGCTTGGCTTATTCCTTCTGGTCATGTCTCATCTCTCACCAGTTCTTGTTTTACAACATTAATTATCTAATGATACTCAACTGCTTCTAGTCCCTCAGCTCCCCCACATCCATACTGTTTATGTTTCCAGTTTTACTTATTTCTTTTGTCTTAAATCCCTTTCCTCCTTTGTCTTGATAACTCTTATCTTTTAATATTCTCATAACATGATATCTCTTCTAAGAAGATTTCCTTGAACCCCTAATTGAACTTGGTGCCCTCTGAAATCACTTTCACAGCACTGTGTTTACTTCCATCTTGGAACTTCCCATATTTGAATAAAATGATATGTTTATGTGTCATATTACATAGATGATATTGTATGTATTATTCCAGAGTCCCTTGAAAGGAGAGATTGCATCCATTCATTTTCTGTGTCCCTAGTTTCTAGCACAGGGCTTAATGCATAATGAGTGTTCATAGCTTTTTGTGAACAGCATTTTACATTTTTGAGGCTCGGAGTCCTTAATGGTGCTCAGTGAGATCTACTGCACATCTGAGAAAAATAACCAAGATTTTAACTATGGTCAATTTCCTGGAAGAGAAGAGACTTGGGTTAACAGGGTTTGGACTAATAGAAAGAAATGAGAGGTATAATCAAACAGAATTACATCAGTGAAGGTAAGAAGTCTTGTGTGGAGGACCATGCAGAAGTGATGTTGAGCATGGAATTTCTAAAGCAGAGTAGTGGATAAAAGTTAGGATAGGTAAAATCCAGAGTATTAAAAACCTCTGATGAGGGACTGGTGGATTGGGGGCTCATTTCTATAGGCAGAAGGAACCATTTAGGGATTCTCAAACACAGGAATGATATGGAGACAGGAAATGGATGGGAATCAGTGAGGCTAATAGGAAGTGATGGCAGCTGAGACGTCAGATGATGAGTCCTGAGACCAAAATGGCAGTGGGGTGTGAAAAAGGAAAGTGTCGTTTTTCTAGTTGAGCCACTAGAAGGAGAATTAACAGAACCTGATGGCATTTGGTCATAACAGAGAGAAGAGTCTTGAAATTTTAAGACAAACATCAGAAAGTTAAGGATTTTTTTTAAAAGGGGAAATTAGAAATGGAGAAACAGCTTGTGGGGTAGCAGGTGACTTTGGTTTGAAACCTTTAAATTTGAGATGAAGCTTTACAAGACTTCATTTTTACCAGGTATGCTCAAGAGGCACTCTGCATTTGATGAATGAATGAAATCTTAATGGAAGGGTCTGTCAGGCAAACAAACTGAGTTAGGGACAGTGACAAAAATGCAGATTGTAAGCTCAGAGGTGTGAAAAACTGCAGGTGCATGAACTTGTGAAGAAAGGAGTGTAGGGTGCAAGCCTTAGTTATTGAAAGCTGGTCATTGCTTAAGGTGAGGGGTACAGATCTGTTGCTCTGAAGCTAAGTAGACATAAATCAGTTGCTTGCCTCTCAAATAGATATGAGATGTTTAAACCAATTAGAAAGCATATTTCCAATCACAAAAATATTTTAGCATATATGTTGTATAAATAGCCAGTATATATGAAAGCTTTCTGTCTCAAAGAGAAAAATGGATATTCTAGTAGAAAATTGGCAGAGGGCATAAGTAGGAGTTTCTAAAACAAATGCTTAACGAAGAAACATGCAAAAAGGTATTAAACTTCACTGGGAAAAAAAACACAAAATAATACAATTTTGTTGTTTAGCAAATTGGAAAATTTTAAACTAAAAAACTGTGTGGGAAACAGGTGTTTGGTACAAAAATAAACTCATACAAACCCTCTGGATAAAAATTTAGTGATATTTATCTTTGACTCAGGGCTTTGTGGTTTAGTAAGTTCTGGAAAAGTATCTTAATTGCTTAGCACCAATATTTAAACATAAAGGTGTTTATTTCAGCTTTACTTATTAGTTATGTAAAGTACAACAAACTTTAACTGATCTTAATAGCCATTACAAAATTATTATGTATAGGGATTGTGTTTACTTTGTTTCCTAAATATCTTGCATCACAGATATCATAATTGTAACTCATTTCTTCTCTTGTACTCTTAGACACTGAATACTGTCATCTGGTATTTCTCTTGATTAATATATGGCTCTCTTCATTTACAATTACTTTCCCTTCTTCTGACATCTTGTCCAGCAGAGTCTCATTTTGATGTGGTAGACTATCTGGTCTCCCCTCTGTTTTACCAATTTATTTTTCACAGAGAGTGAAACATTTTCCTCAAAGTGTCTTGTATTTCTATTGATTATACATATATCAGTCATCATTATACTTCTTTAAACTCTAAACCTTTGGAAACATTAAACAGTGGTTCAAAAAACTGCATGGAATTCTTGAAGTAAATATACTGTCAGATATATACTCAATTTTTGTAAATGTTTTATGCTGCATATTGTTAAAATAGGCAACTTTTATTTTTAAAATTTTATTTGTTCTTTTTACATGTACATGACAATAGAATATATTTTGACATATCCTTATTCTAATTAGGATCCCATTCTTAACTATACAAGGTATAGAATTCTAAATCTAGCTTTTTATTTATTAAGTAAATGCATGCTCAGAGGCTTATACTACATCTGTGTATAGAATATGAATTTATCAACTACCACAACTTGTAATCATAGATAGACTAGTTAACACTAGTCATACGACTCTAGCATTTTCACTTCTTGGGGGACCACATGCAAACTTTCTTCTGACCTTTGGGAAGTGGTCATAAATGTCTTCTAGATAATGATAGGTAGGTAGATAGGTAGATAGATGATAAATAGCAAATATTTGAAAACAATGGAAGATTGGTCAAATGAAGGATACAATTTATTACTTTACTTTCCTAACAAGTATCGAATGGCAGCAGGGCGGCATTGGCCACAGCCTGTTTCATCATGCTTTCTTCGATATTGCCAAGAACAAGGAGGGAAATCAGTGTCATCATCAGTCATTAGACATGTTTGAGCTGGTTACGTGTTGAGGTTCAGTTTAAGTTTATATGAAGTGCTTCTCGTTTTCACTAAACCTGTTTTCTCTCCCTAGGGCAATGGCCTGGGTTTAGCGTATTGCTAAATGTGTCTTAAAACAACTGAACAACACAGCTTCATTATTTTGTACTGGGAAGGAGGGGAACATGTAGTTGTTCACCAGTCTTTTTGAACTGTTCCCTTACAACTTATGTAAACGTGTTGTATCTCACAAGTGTGCTGAGGCAGAGAAAAGATTGACAGCAGTCATCTGATGTCACAAGGACAGTGCGTTGGACAGTCCTAGTCATGTGTGGTAGAGGCCTATAAGTGTTGTAGGAAACACCTTAAAGAACTTGTCCCCAGGACTGTCCTGTCTCTCATAGAAAGGGGGTAAAGACCTTCACTCCACAGTCAGTCACTTTCTTATCTGTAAATGACACATTAGGTCTGTTGTGTTTGTCAGGTAGATAATTCTGGTATTTTGGCCAGAGATCAGAGTTAAAAATCCTTGAATTCTGGGATCCTTGAATTCTTTTGGGACCATCCCACTTCCTGGGAGGTCCTAAAAGAAATACACCTGTAGAGGTATAGGTCATACAAACCATATCCTATGTTCTACACAAATCTTGGTCCAAAGCCCTACAGAGTTATTTTTTGAGTCCATCAGACTTCTCTCGGCCTAAGTCCCAAAGCCAAAGTGAACTCTGATCTCCTGCATCTTTTCTGCCCTATCTAGCATTGGTTTCTGTCTCTTTTCATTATCAAGATCAGAGGAAGGAAGTCTAAGGAGGTACAAACAAGAGAATATCTTTTTAGAATCTAGCATGTCTGTGGTTTAATCTGAAAAACCCAGGAAAGGATCCTAAGCCACGTAGGGAAAAGTGTCTTACAGAGGATTGGAGCTTTAATCTCTTTATTATATCAAAAATTCTAGTTTCTGGTACTTTAGATCTATTAATGATTTTGAACTTAACCCCCAAAAGCTGAGTGGGGGAAAGAGAGGGGAGGAGTCAATGCTTTGCAATCACTGAGTGACAAGATGGAGGCAATATAGTGTAGCAGTCAAGAGAACAGGCACTGGTGCCCACTGCCTGGGTCAGTGTTTTGTTTCTGTCACATCACACCTCAGTCAAGCTGCTTAATGTCTTTGTGTCTGTTTTCCATCTGTGCCATGAGGACAACACGACTCTCTAAGAAGTACTTAATAGAGGTGAACTGCTGTCAGGACACACTGAGTGCTTAGTAAATGCTATTGTCCAGCGAGGCCCTGTGGTAGCTTTGTTAGAACCTCACAGAACAGTGCTTCTAGGAAGTGGCCAAGAATGTTTAAAAAGTTAATAAATAGTTTGTTGTTGTGTTCATAGTTTACTCAAGTAGATTTCTTTGTCCTAACCACACTCGCCATCAACTGATTATGAAAATAACCAATATATTAAGTTATGATGGAAGGTATAATAGCCTTGTGAACTAGAATGTTTTGTTCTCATTGATTAATCAGTTCTCGCCATATAGAAAAACTACATGAGATATGAAGTCGAGTTATCAGAAAATTAAATGGAAAACAAAGTTCTGTTATGAGAAGATTATGTGGACACTCCATTTTCTTGATCAAATGTACCCTTTATGTTTAAGAGTAAATATGCCGATTGGTAGATCAAAGGGCATCTCGACTGAAAAGTGAAGACATAAGGAAACAATGCTTTCTGGGTGTCTCTTTTCTAGACTCCAAGAAGTCTGTTTCTCTTTCTACTAATATATTTTACTTTCAAGGAGAGTCAGCTAAAGGGGTTAGGTTTTCAGATACATAAGTTGCTATCATATCTAGTCTTATTTTTAGGAAATCTATATGTCAATATGGAAGTTCCCAAATCTCAGTCACACAATTAGAGATAATCTTGTAGGGAAGTATTTCCCAAATGTTAATGTGTATTGGAAGCACCTGCATGTCTGTTGAACTATAGACTCTGACTCAGTGGGTCTGGGATGTGGCCTGAGAGTTCACATTTCTAAGTTGGAAGTGATGTCAATCCTACCAGAGCATGCCTGCACTGAGTAGCAAATTTGTCAGTTACTGGTATGAATCCTAATGCCAGCCATTGCCTGCATTTTTTCTATGGTTTTACTTTTGGAGAAATATGTAATCTCAGCTCTTCGAGTAGCATCTAGGAAGTAGGAATGGAAAGAGAAGTGGGAAGGGAGAGTAATTTGCTGTTGCATACGGGGAATTTACTTTTCTGTGTAATAAGGCAAAGCACTGAGAGAGCTTTAGGTAGGATATTTGTGAGGCCATGTAAACTGTGAATAATTACCCCATCTAGGTGACCTGCTATGCACAAACTGCTTTATTTTATTTTTATGAAATAAAACATATCAAAACTATTGAACATATCTCTTATATTTGATGAAAAACTGCTTTGCTATTTTCACCTGATGGAACAGTAAATAGTATTTGCTTAATTCACATATATTAATTATATACCTTTACATATACTAATTTTTATTTGTGGTCCTGGGAATTGAACCCAGGGGTGCTCTACCAAGCAGCTATCTCCAGCCCTTTTTATTTTGAGTCAGGAGGAACTAGGTATCCTCTTGCCTCAGTCTCCCAAGTAGCTGAATTTAAAGGCATGCACCACCATGCCCAATGCATTAATTGCTTCTTAATGAATAAATTCTGCTAGTTCCTTGCTACTTAGATCATGCATGTGCAAAGAAACTGGATAGCAAAGTGATGCTTTTAACTTAGGGCATCTGTGTTTGTGTTTTGATATGGACTTTTTTAACATCATATATAATGGAGTATAATTTCTCATTCATCTGGTTATACATGATGTAGAATACCACGGTCATATAGTTATATATGTACATGGGGAAACAATGTCTGATTCATTCTATTGTCCTTCCTGTCCCCATCCCCCCTCCCCTTCCTTCACTTCCCTCTACCTAATCTGAAGGAACTCTATTCTTCCCTAGCCACCCCCCACATGGTGAACTAGCATCCGAATATCAGAGGAAACATTTGACTTTTGACTTTTTGGGATTGGCTTATTTTGCTTAGCATGATATTCTCCAGCTCCATCCATTTACTGGCAAATGCCATAATTTCAATCTTCTTTAAGAATGAAGATTACTTCTGCCATTCTATAATGATCTCCTAGTTATAAGAGTAAACTGTGGTTCCAGATGGTTGTGATTTATCCCAAGTATTCATCTTGTAAATGACTGAGCAGGACTTGAAACCAGGTATTCCAAAGCCATCATCTTTCCATGTGTCACATGACATCTAAATTTAAGTTAATAATTCTGACCATGATAGTTAAATAGGCTGACAGATCTTATTTTGCAGGTTTATAATTGAGAAGGAACTCTGGATTATCTTTAGTGTGAAGGCCAATAAGAGCTAAGGAATCATCTGGGTTCCGGTTAGGTACAGACTAAGTTTGGACATTTGGAACATTGAGAAAAAAGGAAAGTGCCTGACTTTTCAGTTGTGTTGTCAAATTTTAAAGATAAAATGTCAGGGAAATTAAATAAGATTGGAAAATAACAGTTAATAGAGGTTCTGAATTTTTGTCTAAAAAGAGATATAAAAAGCACAATCTTACACACTAGTAGGTACTTTTTGGTGAAGTAGATTGGGAGGAGCCTGCTCTGCCATCCCCAGGGTCACCACTCACAGTGCTGCCTTGATAATGTGTCTGGGGGAGTCATCGAGATAGCCGATGGTGAGACCAGGGAAGGTACACAGCGGTGCAGAAAGTCCCCAGTTGTCACCACAGCAGGTTCCTGGAAATTGTGTCATAAACAGACCATTATGAGGTGGCTAATATTTTGTCAAATAAACAAGGATACATGTTGAGTGCAGGTTGTGCTGCTAACTAAATACCAAGTCAGACATCTGACTGTGAGTTTTGATAATAAGGATATATAAACTATGAACTCCTATTATAATTTAAAAACAGTAGTACCAAATTCTCTATTTATATAATATACATAAACATACAATTTGAATCTGGAGGGGATTTTAATAAAGTATAACATGTAAATTACATCTCTATTGTTTTATAAACCTGACCCAAAACATAATCTCCTGCTTATAATGAATAATAATTTTATTTGCAACTTTAATGTAACGTTTTATTAAGATTATCCAGGTGGTTCAAGTCTCTTTAGGAACTTGTCTGAGGAAATCTAAGGTGTGTGTGTGTGTGTGTGTGTATGTGTATATATATATATATATATACACACACATACATGTTTACCTTCTATGAAGTTCCCAATGTTAAATATGCATTTTCAGAATCATCTCAGGGATTTATTATTTATTGAGTTAAGGATAGAGACAGATGTGTACCAGGAAACTGTTCACTTATCTATAATAGGGGAAATGTACTTATCTACAGTATAGGCTGCTGTTTATAATAGGGGCTGTCTACAATTGGGAAATGGCAAGAATTGACCTTGGACTTAAAGGCAGTTCAACAAAATTGATAAATTCTTGCCTTCATCTTGGCAGCAACATGTTTGAAACATCTTGTTTGAATCAGTATGTCCCATTTCCCTCATAACTGATAATAAATGTACTACTGATTCAGATATTTTCATGTGAAACTGCACTTGCTAATGATCCAGCAATTCTACTCCTAGATATATAACCAATAGAAACGCAATGTTATATCCTCAAAAAAACATGTTTGTGAATATTCCTATTAGCATTACTCATAATAGCCCAAAGTGAAGACTACCTAAATGTTTATTAAGCTATAGCCATATAATGGAATGTTATTTTGCCATCAAAAGGAATGAAGTATTGATTCATGTTATAACATGAATGAACCTTGAAAGCATTACGCTAAGTAATGATAGCATAACAAGATCAGACACAAAGGCCTGAGTATTGTAATGATCCTCCTTATGTGAAAAGTTCAGAATAGGCAAATCTGTAGAGACAGAAAGCAGATAATGGTTGCCACAGGCTGGGGAATGGGATGGATGGAGCTGGAGATAACTGTGAAGAGATGTGGTTTTTTTTTTTTTTGAAGTAATGAAAATATTCTGAAAATGTATTGAGGATGCCAGTTGCACAAATGGGTGAGCCACTGGCTTGTATACTTTGAATTGTAGCATGTATGAATAATATCTAGATAAAGTTGTTAAAATAAGAGCAACAATTCCACCTGCTGGACGACTCACCGCTCTAAGGAACTGTACAAAAATCCTTTTTATATTATACATCCTGATTTCAGGCACAAAAAGATGGCCTTTGTAACAGCATTCCTGACTCTGGTGTGGGGGAAGGAACATGGATCAATGAGATGGTGTCAGCGACCAGAGCTGCTTGTTGAGGAGGCAAGACTTAAATCAAGGAACACTCAGCAGGTGGACTCTTTTTTGACTGTTGTTAGGTCAGAGAGTCAGTTTTATCTCTTTTATCCAAGGCAAAGCATTTTATGATGTATCCATTTAATAGATATTTATAAGAGTATGCTACATTCAAAATATTATAAAGGAGAACTCATTTTTCAACTTTAATTTTGCCCTAAAATATCATGATCCATGGGAGTAAGGGTTAAGAAGTTGAGACCATCACTTTCACTTGGAGATCCTGGCTGGTTTGGGTTTGATATTCACTGACTTTGTTATCTTGGACCAATCATGTATCTTTGAACCATAGTTTGCTCTTCTGTAAAAAGAGGGGACTAAATTCTCTCTTGTCCCTTCCATACCTGCATCCTAGTTATGTTGCATAGAATGTTGATATGGGTCCTTTTTTAGAAAGCTTTTTCTTTTTCATGCTACTTTTAAGGAAAGAAAATGAATGCATCTTGAAAGGGAAACTTATTTTATAATTCCTTCCATGTATGGCATGTGTTTTCATGGGGATCTGAAATCCCAAGTTCTTACGGTGAACCTCTCCTCTCACTTTCATATGTGCAGCTGAGAAGTGAAGTTGGAAAGGCAGCTTCTCCCTATTCCCAGAAAGCATCCTTTGCCAACGGTTCTACATTTATTTACAATTTTAGGAAGAAAATCAATAATGAAACTTAAATAATCACCCAGAATGTTACTAGTTTCTGTACACCCCAAGACTCATTTATCTCTTGCCATCTGTTGGCATTTGATCAAAACCCAAAAAATGCAAAAATGAGTCATGGCTTGGTGAGTCTCACTCTCTCTCCATACCCTCTGTCTTCACAGCTGTGGGGAGAGAGAAGGTGTGGCATACCCAAGCCCGCTCATGTCACAGAGGGAAGCCAGGGGACTCTTAAAAGCCTGAGGCAGGAATGTGTGTATGTTATGGTCACCAGCTTGGAAAAGGAAAGTCTGAAGTTGCTTTTCTGTGATAAATATTTTGATTCTCCAATGTTATACTCCTAAGAGAGAAGGAAAAGCAATAAACAGAGGTGGTTTGCACCGGGCACTCCCTGAGAGGGGGAGAAGGCTGCGAGTTCCCCATATGCTTGTGAATGTGGACTTGTGGAGCCACTGGGCAGCGACCTGCTGTGAGAGGGAGCTCAGGGAACCTTTTCTCTCACATGAGCGGCTCGGGACCTTTGCTAGAACTGGGACAAAATCGCTATTTTAAGTTAGACCCATTTTGCAAAAAAGTAGTGACATAAAACAGTTTTAAAAAATTTGAATCATAGATACCCAATTTGGGATATAATCCTTGTATATATGGGAAGGCTGTCCAAAAGGTGAAGTGACATTTCTCTAGGGTCCCCAACCATTCACAGCAACATGTTCTGTATCTTGATCTCTTGAAGCTCAAGTTCATCTTGATTTTAGGGTGTTACTTAGAAGAGATCAGATAATGGGTTCTTATATAAATATATATATATTTTAAATTTCCAGATACTTTTCGCATATGGAGCAAAAATTTTATTTTATTTTTTTGGATCAGGGATTGAACCTAGGGTCACTTAACCATTGAGCCACATCCCCAGAATCTTGTAGAACTTGGCTGAGAATCTGTGTGGTCCTGGACTTTTCTTAATTGGTAGGCTTTTGATGGTATCTTCTATTTTATTGCTTAAAATTGATCTGTTTTTAATTGTGCATGTCCTCCTGATTCCATTTGGGTAGGTCATATGTCTGTACAAATTTGTCGATGTCTTCAAGATTTTCTATTTCATTTTATTTTTAAATTTTTTTGTAGTTGTAGATGGACAGCCTGCCTTTACTTTGTTTGTTTATTTTTATGAGGTGCTAAGGATTGAACTCAGTGCCTCACACGGCCAGGCAAGGGATCTTCCACTGAGCTATAGCCCCAGCCCCAAATTTTATGGAGTATAAATTTTCAAAATAATGTCTGATTATCTTCTGTATTTCAGTAGTATCCATTGTGATATTTCCTTTTTCATCACAAATTTTAGTAATTTTATTTTCCTTTCTCTTTGTTATTAGCATAGCTAAGGGCTTGTCAATGTTATTTATTTCTTCAAAGAATCAACTTTTTGTTTTGTCAATTTTTGAATTGTTTCTTCTGTTTCAATTTCATTGATTCCAACTCTGATTTTCATTATTTCCTGTCTCCTACTGCTTTTGGTGTTGATTTGTTTTTCTTTTTCTAGGACTGTGAGATGTGAAGTTAGGTCTTTTATTGGTTGACTTTTTATTCCCTTAATGAATGAGCTAAATGGAATGAATTTGCCTCTAAGCATTGCTTTCATAGTGGCCCAGAGATTTTGATATGTTGTATCACTATTCTCGTTACCTCTAAGTATTTTTTTTAATTTCATCCCTGAATTCTTCTGCTATCCATTCATCGTTCAATAGAATATTATTTAGTATTCAGATGTTAGAGTAGCTTCTACTTTTAATTCTATCATTGATTTCTAATTTCATTCCATTATGATCTGAAGAATGCAGGGTATTATCTCTATTTTTTTATATTTGTTGAGAGTTGCCTAACATATGGTTTATTTTAAAGAAAAATTCATGTGCTTCCAAGAAGAAAGTTTATTTAGTCATTGATGAATGAAATATTCTATATATGTCCGTTAAGTCTAAATTTTTGATTGTATCATTTAGTTATATAGTTTCTTTGTTTAGTTTTTGTTTGAAGGATCTATCAGTAGTGAGAGAAGTATGTTAAAGTCATCCAGTATTATTGTGTTGTGGTTTATTCAGTTTCTGAAATTGAGAAGGGTTTGTTTGATGTACATAGATGCTCCATTGTTTAGGGCATAAGTATTTACAATTATTATGTCTCATTGATGTATAATTCCCTTAAGCAGTATGAAATGGCCTTCTTTGTCCCTTCTGATTGACTTTGGCTTGAAGTCTACTTTATATGATATGAGGAGAGAAGCCCCTGCTTATTTACGTGATCCATGTGAGTGATACATTTTTTCCCTTCCTTTCACCCTCAGTCTGTGGATGACTTTGCCTATGAGATGAGTCTCTTGGAGACAGCATATTGTTGGGTCTTGTTTTTTAATCCAGTCTGCCAGTCTGTGTCTTTTGATTGATGAGGTTAGGCCATTAATGTAAGGTAATTATTGAGATATGATTTGTATTCCTGGTCATTTGTGTTTATTTCTAGTCTTTGAATTAATTTCTCCTTTGATTGCTATTCCTTTAGTGTAGTTCCTCCCTTTGCTGGTTTCCACTTATTTTGTTTTTCATTTCCTCTTTATGGAATGTTTTGTTGAGAATGTTCTGTAGTGCAGGCTCTCAAGTTGTGAATTCTTTAACTTTTGTTTATCATGGAAGGTTTTTATTTCATCTTCAAATCTGAAGCTTAATTTTGTTGGATATAGGATTCTTGGTTGGCATTCATTTTCCTTCAGAGCTTGGTATGTTATTTGGGACCTCCTAGCTTTGAGGGTCTAGGCTGAGAAATCAACTGATGTCCAAATTGGATTCCCCCTGTATGTAATCTGATATTTTTCTCTTGTAGCCTTTAAAATTCTATCCTTATTCTGTATGTTCGGCATTTTAATTATAATATGCCTTGGTGTGGGTCTGTTGTAATTTTGTACATTTGGGGTCCTGTAAGCCTCTTGTATTTGATTTTCCATTTCTGATATTATTTCATTGAAAAGATTGTGCATTCCTTTGGTTTGTATTTCATACCTTTGTTTAGCCCAATAAATCTTAAATTTGGTCTTTTCATGTTATCCCATGATTCTTGGAATTTCTGTTCATGGTGTTTATTAACATCTTTGTGGTCAACTCTATTTTCAAGAATATATATTTTGTCTTCATTGCCTGAGGTTTTGTCTTCTGAGTCGTCTAGTCTGTTGTTGATACTCTCAATTGAATTTTTAATTTGGTTTATTGATTTCTTCATTTTGAAGATTTCTCCTTGGATTTTTTTTTTTCTTTCTTTTTTCCCAGAACCTCTACCTCTTTATTGAAGTGAACTTTCACTTCCTTTATTTTCTCTCTGATTTCACTACTTATACCATCCTTACTTTGCATATCAGTTTATGTACATTCTAAACTCGTTCTCTGACATTTCCTCCACTGTGGTGTCAACAGGATTCTGTTATGGTATCCTGGTTTTTGTGGGGTGATTTGTTCCCTTGCTTTCTCATGTTGTCTATGTGTTTTCCCATCTAAAAGTATGAATCTGGGGCAGTAGAGTTTCTACCCTGTGGACTTAAAGTGTCCCTGAAGGTTTCCAGTGCCTCACTCTTTAGGGGGAGACAAATCACAACAGCAAACAATATACAATATACAGCATTAAACCAAATAGTTCCTACTATGATGTCTGTAATGTTAATATCACAATAAACAGAAATGATATGATTGGTCATTGCCTACAATAAAAACCACAAGTTTGCAAAAGGGTTTACAATTTCAGATGGTGAACAGGGAGAGAACAGATTTGATACAGGGTGTGATGATTATGAGGGAGGAGGAGAGAAGCTAGAAGCGAAAACTGAAAGCAAGAGTGAAAGAGAGAACAAGAGATTGACTGTTAGCAGAAGAAAAGAGAGAATCAAGAGAAACAGGAGAAAAAATATATAAAGGAAAAATTTTAAAAATAAAAATAAAAACAACAGAATATAAAAACTAAAATATATGAATCAAATATCCTAGTTCACAAAAAAGTAATCCTTGAAAAATATCTGGCTTCAAAAATGCTAGAAATGAGAAAAAACAAATATGAATACGTATAAATGTCCATGTATCATTAAGGTCACAATTAACCAGAGAAAAAGAATAAAAAACAAAAGGTCTTGATGAAAAGTTAAGGAATTCTTTCCCTCAGAGTTCAAAATAGTCTGGGATTCTCTTCTCAGCAGTTTCAGGGGGTCCATCTGAGTGGGGGGCTCCACCTGCTGGATTGCTGAGTGAGAGAGGTGATCCCATGGCAGAATTCCTGGAGGCTGGGTTAGGCTTAGGTGGGCTCCAGGCTCGTGGCTGAATGCCAGTTGGTCTGGAGGTTTTGAATCAGGGCACCTTCAGTGCCCAGTACTTGCTTGTCCATGCTGGAAGACCGGACCCCAGGGATATCTCCTGGGTTCCACTTATGTGGTGGCGGGGCCAATTCTTTCCTGGTTTTGGGTTCAATCTCTCTTCCCCCTGCCCTTCTGAATTCCTGGCCAAATGTGTGTCTCCCAGCCAGTCCTGCAAGTAGCTGGACTGGGGTGGGTGGGGTAGAATGGGTGGGTTTCCATGACCAGTTGCCCCAGTGTAAACTTCTCTCCATGTGTGATTTTCTCCTGGTCACTTAAGCACACTCTGTGTCATGCAGTATGCGTTTCCTTTGGGCTAAACTTGGGTTTACCAGGAATTAGCCCCTCAGTGTGGCTACAGAATGGTTCCTTCCTTTGTCCTCCACACACCTCCTGCACAAGGGCATTGAGCAGCCTGCCTTTCAGGTTTGTGGGGTAATGTCCTTGGTCTCTGGAGGCTCTGTGCCCAGACCTGCATCGGGCTTCCCAGCGGCTTCCTTTAATACCCTTATGCTGCACTGTGCTCATGGAGGGACCCTCTGCTGTGGCTTCTGGCCCAGCCAAGGCAGTGGCTGTGCAGCTGCCAGGGAATTTCCCGTATTTTGTTGTTTCCAGCCTCCTGTGCCCCCAGTCTGCTTTGAATGTCCAGTGTTAAATTCAGTGAAGCCCCCGACCCCACTTGTTTGGCTCACACTTCTTTCAGAGAAGCTGCCTGTCTGCTTTCTTGGCTTCACACCATGGAGCAGCCAGGAGAGGGACCGCCTGTATTGTGCCATCTTAAAAGCCCTCTGAGTTTGATTTTTATATCTGATAACAATTCAGTGGGTGGTTCTGCAGACCATTTCTGTTCCCAGACTCCCTATCAAATAATTGTTTTAAAATCCAGATTGCTAAGTGCTGGGGGAGATTTTGCATTTACGTGAATCAATGGGTCATTTATAAAGAGAGAATATTTTGGCATGAAGACTGTCATCCCCTATTTTTACAGAATTTAAAAATAATTCTTTAACTGAATATATTTACTTTTATTGGATATTCTAATGGGAAAATTTGTCCTTGTCCAGAAGGCAAATTAGGAATGAGGGAAGTGAAGACTGGGTATTGCAAGGAGTCCTAGTCAGTGCAGAAGGAGCCGTGGAAGTTGCTGTTCCTCTGTGCTCTGCAGGTTTTGAAACTACTGCAAGCAGTGCTATTTCTAATTTTTCTCCTTTATTAAAAGCCCCATTTGTGTATGATGAATCAAAATGCAGTCTGTAAAAATTTAAAAAAATAAATATAAAAAAACTAAGACGTATGGGCAAAAAGAGAGGATTAGATCATAGGGTGTGACAAATTCTATAGCTCTTCTACTGCCAGAGGGCTGTCCAAAGTGGCTGAAGTAATTCAATATTTTATGTACAATTATGTCAAGTAAATATTTTTAACTAATTCAATAAATATTGTGATAATGCCTCACACCTGTTTTAAATTGTATTTCATGTTTTAAATTTTTAATGGGCACATTAATTCTACAAAATTTTACAATACAATAACTCTACAGAATTTCTCATGTCATATTTGTACATATGTAGAAACATGCATTTTATTTCTTTAATTAGTACAGTCTGAATCTTTCCCACAGTTTTTGTCACTACATTTGCTAGCTAATCTATAAACTATTTGCATTATCTTAATGCTTGTTAAACGTAGCTGTGTTTATGGAAAATTATCTAATAAACTGAGAGGATAGAGATGAAAACTGACAACAAATTGCTAAGCTTCTTGATTGAAAATAAATTATCTGGCTAGCTGAACCTGACCAAGGCAGCCTGGTTCTCCCGGGCCCCACTCCGGCCTCTCACCTTTCACCATGGAGATAAGAATCATGCCAGTTATGTTCATTTACCGTGTGCTTGGCATACAGTTGATATTTAGTAAGTAAGCAGTGGAAAGAAGAAAGAAGGGAGGGAGGAAAGGAAGGAGGGGCCTTGTACTTAGAAATGTTCTAATAATAAACAGCATCTTCAAAGTTTAGCATTTAACAACAGAGAATGTGTTGTAGTTCTTATTTTCATGCTTCCTTGATCAAGTCACATAAATTCACTTGTCCTATTTTATGAAGATTCTCTTTAAGATTCTCTCATCTTAAAACAATACTGTGATGTGGGAGATCATCTCCGTGTAAAATATCAGACCAAAGAAGGCTAGAGAAAAAGAGTCTGTCTCCATCCTTGTCTCCTTTTTTTCCCCCATAGAGACAGGATCCTTATAGATCCTCCCTCCCCCTCACACGTGCTCACTTACCCAGTAGTTCCTGCCTTTGACCCTTCAGGGTGTTTCCCCTCCTAAAATGCCCTCATTTCCCCTCTCCTCTCATCTGCCTCATTCCAATCTTCAAGGCTGAAGTCAAATTTGAAGCCATAGAATCAGGAAGTTGCCTGCTGGGCAATCTTCTTTGCTTCCTAGATTTCCTATTCCTTCAACCTTTCAGGGAGCACCTCCAGATCCCCAAAGTTAAGACTGTGCTCTAGCCTCCTCCCGCCTGGGGATTCTGTCCCTGGCCACCTCGGATGAAACTGTGAAACCCTGGACAGGTCCCTGGCTGTCCCCTGGGGCAGTCCCCCTGGCCTGGAGCTGACGTGGTTTGAAACTCCCACGCAGAGTGATCTTCTGCCCTACTTCTGGATTTTACTGTAACTTAGCAGCTGGAGGTGCTGAAATTGCAGAAAGGCACTGTGGGTTTGCTTTTGATAATGTTCGAGCATTTCCTGCCCTTACAGCTCCTTTCTGGCTATTGTCTCTCCCTGGCTCCATTCTCTTCTACCTTATTATCCTTTTGACAGAACCCTTTTCATTTCTTTGTCTCCCTTACCCCATGTACTCTTCGCCCCACATCCGAATCTCCCCTGCCTCTCTTCCTTTTTTTCTTCACTGTCTTCCTTTGGCATCCAGCCATAGGTCTTGACACTTATTTCTATTACTTAATAGCTTCTTAGGGAAAAAAAGTTCTAAGGCATTTAGTGGAATTTTGAAATTTTGGACCAATAAATAATATTCTTCCATTTCTATTTCCTACCTTCTCATGAATAATCCACTCCATTTCTGTGTTGTTAACTTCGTACTCATTTATATGCTCAGTAAATATTTGAGCACTTTTGTGGCAGGCAATGAGGTAACTGGGGATACAGTGGTAAAATGCGCCAGATTGTGTCCCTGCTCTCACAGTCTACAGGCTAGTGGGAGTCTGTAGTCAACGGAGATGGGATCTTGGATGGTTCCCAGGGGATGCATGTGCTGAAGCTGTAGGAGTTGAGAGAGTGAAGTCAGAGTGTCGGAGTGGTCAAGAAACCAGAGTGGTAGGTCACTTTAGCTGCTCTTTTGAAAGTAGACCGAAGAAAGTCCAGAGAGGAAGAAGGAGGTTGTTACCATAAGCTGGATAAGATACCAAGGCACAGCTGGACTAGAGTAGTGGCTGTGGTGGTGACAGGAAGCGGTCAGATCTTGATGCGTGCAGTCATTTGGGTTAGATAGGACTTGATGGTTCATTGAATATGGGGTATGACAGAGGTAGAAAGGGTAAGGATGACAGCAATTTTTTTTTTTTTTTTTTTTTTTGGTCCAAGGAACCAGAAAAATAAAATTGCCATATTCTGAGATAGGGAAGATTTTTAAAAGAGGAGTAGGTTAGGCACAGGTGGGGGTAGCAGATGTTCAGATTTGGTCATGCTAGTTTGAAATAGCTCATGGATATCCAAATCCAAATAACAGCTAAGCAGCTGTATAGATAAGTGTAGAGTTTGGCAATCTATGGAAGGTGTAAATTTGTGTTTATGACTCATTAGTATAGGGTTGGTATTTAAAAGTGTATCACTGAATGAGGTCACCTAAGGCAGTGCTTATTGAACTTTTTGGACCACAAGCCACAGTAGGAAATTCATGTCACATTATGACATGGTAAACACATACATACACACACGCACACGCACGTGTGTGTGCACACAAGTGATTAAAAAATTTCAAGAACCAAAACTGATACCACATATTGTACTCACATTTTTCAATTTTATTTTATTTCACTAAAAATACTGGTCATATTCTTCTAAATTGACTTTACATTTCATCAATGGGTTGCAGCCCACATTTTGAAAAGCTCTGGTCCAGGAAATGACTATAAGTAGAGATGAAAAGAGGTTTGAGGACTGAATTGTGGTACCAACCAATGTTGAGTTTAGAAACCAAGTTGGGTCCAGTACAGATGAGACCAAGAAGGTGTTGCCAGTGAAGCTGGAGAGAAGCAATTCTCTCAGACACCACCTGGTCTGTGTTCTGGCCCCCAATCCCTGGCTTTGTCCCCTCTCATCTTGTTTCTCCTATTGTTCTCTCTCTCCCTACCACTCATTCCATGGATGGAAGTGGGCACATTCCCTTCACTGTTCAGAGGCCATTATGTTTGATTGATCTACATTGTAAGCATGGGAACATCATGGTGAGATTACAACACTCTGCAGAAACAACATACAATTCAACATTACATGTATTCTTTCCTTAACATTCCTTACCAATCACATCATAGCCAATTTCTCACTGGTCCCTCTTCTTGTTTAGGCCTCAGGTGACGTCAGATCACCTTTCTCAGACTGCCTGTCCCCTTTGCTCAAGATCTTGTTTTCATCTTTTGTTCCTCATTCTCCTACTAGGAGACCCTGACAAAGTGTGTTTATTTATTAAACAGGAAAGTTTAGCTCAACCTTAAGCTCTCTTACTCTTTCAGACTAAACATGGGGTCTACTCTGACACAAGTAAGGACTTGGTGAAGTGTTCTCCCCTCCTGAATAACTCTGTGCTCCTTAGGAGGAAATCAGCCAGACTTAGAGCTTTCAAAAACACCACTTTTCCTGGTTTCCTACATGTCTGTTGAGCTGTACCACATCATTGTTTTCAGTCACTGCACACCAAGAATTAAGCTAAAAAAAGAAATTAAGAGTGCTGGTAATTGCAAAAGTTGGATAGATTGCCACAATTGGTGTTGATAATGCAACTTCTGTGGTACTTGGCAATTTTAATTTTGAAATTACTAATTATGCCATTTAGTTTATTACCAAAATGAGTGTTAAAAAGAAAGTGTACTTATAACCAAATATTGACAGAT
This sequence comes from Sciurus carolinensis, assembly GCF_902686445.1. Taxonomy (NCBI): domain Eukaryota; kingdom Metazoa; phylum Chordata; class Mammalia; order Rodentia; family Sciuridae; genus Sciurus; species Sciurus carolinensis. The sequence goes on along the minus strand of NC_062224.1, from coordinate 111,327,161 downwards.
ATATTCTAAAAAGGCAAACCCACTTAGAACTTTAAAAATAGGCATATTTAAACAGGAAACCTGGCATCCTGTCAATGTTACGTTAAGGAGACAACACTTGCTTTCAGAGCTCCTGCTCCCGGTAGTATAATAAAGAAGCTTCCTATACAAGAGTCTTGCTACAGGATTAGTACTTGCACATTAAATTATGAAATAAAGTCATGCCTTAGGTCTTCAGTTTGGATGTTAAACTGAATTTCATTTGGTTTGAATTTAAAGTTGTATCTACATTTTAAAAAATGAAGTGATTATAGAAAATGCTCTTGTTTCAAACAGGGATTCATCTGACTTCTTCCTGTTTTGAAATAAAGGTTTATTGGAACATAGCCACACCTGTTTAATATTGTTTATGACATTTTAATACTATGACAGCTGAGTTGGGCAGTTGTGTCTGATGCCTGCTCAC